>NW_012116177.1:853924-855111 GCF_000951035.1 Colobus angolensis palliatus
AAAAAAAAAAAAAGTACAGTGTACTGTAACCTTTTAATCCAAACCTTTTAATTGTAGGTGGAGACAGAAAGCCCACAGTTGTTTGTTTTGCTGTTGTTTGACAGTTGATACAAATATCCTGGTGATGTCACCGTGCTGCTTAGTTAGCCCAAACACATCATTTTTTCCCTGTATTAATTGTATGTCATACTTTTTCCTGTATGTATGTGTGAATAAGTGTAAGAAAACAATTGCTTATTAGTAGCATATAAAATCAAAGTCAAGAATGATGGTGATGCCAAAGAACCACATACTGTCCACATAAGATAGTGACACCTTTGCTTTCTGATGGTTCAATGTAACTGTTTCATACCCAAAAATGATCAAACATGTTGTATACAATTACCTTCAGGTATGTGTATAAGGTGTATATAAAACATAAATGAATTTTGTGTTTAGACTTGGGTCTCATCCCCATGATATCTTATCATGTACATGCAAATATTCCAAAATTGGAAAAAAATCTCAAACCCAAAAAATTTTGGTTGCAAGCATTTCAGATAAGGGGTACTCAACCTGTAACACTTGTGAAATATAATATGTGTGGATGTGCTGTACAAATGTAACCTTTATTAATGTCGTCGTTAATTGCTGTAGCTTGTTACTTTTAGCAGAAAATAGGCAATAAGATGGTGGGAGTTGGGTAAATAACTTACAGAAAAGGTATATGCATATACAATTGTGTATGTATTCTGAAAATTCTAAAAGGATGTGTTCCAAATGGTATATAGTAGTGGGGCTTACTTCCATATTTGTGGATTAAGTCGTTCTTACAACAAACATGTTATTTTTTGTTTTTTTAACATTTCTTTGTCAATATTCAATAAAAATATGTAGTTTTAATAATAGTAAACTACATTTTTTTTTATTTCAATGAATCTATAAAAACAACAAAGAATCCCATGCTATAAAGAGGTTCTTTTCAGGCCAGGCGCGGTGGCTTGCGCCTGTAATCCCAGCACTTTGGGAGGCTGAGGTGGGTGGATCACCTAAGGTCAGGAGTTCAAGACTAGCCTGACCAACATCGCAAAATCCTGTCTCTACCAAAAGTACAAAAATTTGCTGGGCATGGAGGCACACACCTGTAGTCCTAGTTACTTGGGAGGTTGAGATGGGAGAATCACATGAGCTCATGAGTTCAAGGCTGC
>NW_012116177.1:856363-859113 GCF_000951035.1 Colobus angolensis palliatus
GAGTCTCGCTCTGTTGCCCAGGCTGGAGTGCAGTGGCGTAATCTCGGCTCACAGCAAACTACGCCTCCCGGGTTCACTTTTTAAGAAAACTAAAACGTTCATCATTTCACCTCCATGGCCAGTCTATGACAGGCTCTTTTGCTGATAGGACTTCCTCCTCTCACCTTTGAGATTGATAACATGCTTATAGCTCTCTCCTCAGACCTGGTCTTCTAACAGGCTCTTCTTTGGAGATCACACATCTGGTACCACCTCTTTGCATATAATTTCCAAATATTATTTTCTGGCTTGAAACACCTTTTCATTTCTGTAAAACTTTTCACTTATCAGTTAGCCCAATTTACATTCATTGCTAATATCTCATCCCAAACTTGCTCAGAGTCAAACTAATTTTTCCTTCTTTTTGTTTTGTTTTGTTTGTTTTGGTACACCATAATTCTTCCCAGTCAACCAAGACCAGCCAAGACTGACATGATTTTTCTTTGACTTCTTCCTTCTCTATGCCCCACAATTCTTTGCTTGGATTTTTATTATGCCCTTTGCTTCTTCCCATGTCTATTCCCATCTCTCTGGTTCAGGCTCTTGCTTTCAAAGCAAGCAACACAAGTGAAGAGAAACAAGCAATAGGAGGTGAGAGAAGCACTCACAATGGGTCTAGCATGTGACCAAGAACTTGAAAGATATTCTCCTTAAGTGAAATAGGTATTCCAAAATAATAAAACAGCATCAATAGAGGCACCCCAGGCACAGATATGCCAGGCATCATGAAAGAAAAGGAAGAAGCTGGTGGGGCTTTTGTGTTGGGGCTGTATAAAGATTCTCAGGGATTAGGTTGGACAGGTAGGTTCATTCCAGAAAGACTGTGAATTACATTCTCTAAGCAGTGGAAAAATAAACTTATGTGGCAAGAAAATCTGTTATAAAACTGGTGTGGGCCAGGTGCAGTGGCTCACACCTTTTATCCCAGCATTTAGGGACACTGAGGCAGGAGGATCACTTGAACCCAGGAGTTTGAGACCAGCCCGGGCAACAAAGTGAGACCCTGTCTCTACAGAAAATTTAAACAAAATAACACAAAAACTGTTGTGATAGCCAAGGGAACAAATCATGGAAGTACTAATTATGGCAATAGGAATTGACAAACAACATATTTGACTCTTAGAATCCACTGTTTTGGTGACTAGTTGCTTGTGGGAGAGGGGCGGGTGGGAGATGAAGAGGTAACTCTGAGTTTGGTAGCCTGGGTACTTAAAAGCATGATTCACCTTGAAGAGCAATGCAAATTGAGCTTTGCATTTCTGAATGACAGTAAAGCTCAGTTTTAGGCATGTAGACTGTGATGTGTCAGTGGGATGTACAGGTGGAAAGGTCCAAAACACACTATTACCTCTGTGAGAATGATCTCCTAGGAAATCTATTCCTAGATCCCTGTTGGATATATGCCTTTTATTTATATATCCCATCAAAACAAAGACAACCTGTCTAGTCCTGAAGCTATCATGATTTATTTGCCACAAACCACCTTCACATTCCCACTGCTCTATTTTGGATAGTGACATTTTCATTTTCCAAAGTCCTTGTCTAGTACCTATAGGTTGTTTTCAATTCCTTTCTCTTGTAATGCTTATCTTTACTTAGGCACCAAATCTTATTAATTTTTTCCTTTACAGCATTTCTCACATCCACAAATCTTCTGCCTCATCTAACTGCTGCTGCCTATCTCTGGCCCTTATTTTTTTTATAGCTTAGTAATCACTTCCTAACAGGACCCTTGCTGCCAGGCTGCCCTCTAACAACCCATTCTATCTCCCACAATAAGGTTACTCTTACTAAAACCCTATATTGATCTTGTCACTCCCTTTCTCACAAACCTTCATTTCAAAGCAAGCAACACAAGTGAAGAGAAACAAGAAATAGGAGATCAGAGAAGCACTCACAATGGGTCTAGCATGTGACTCAGAACTTGAAAGATATTCTCCTTAAGTGGAAAAGCCTGGACAACATAGCGAGGCGCTGTCTGTACAGAAAATGTAAACAAAACAACACAAACCCTTTCTCACAAAATTTCATTGACTTTCTATTATCAACAAGATAAAGTTCAAATTCCTTAATATGATTCAATTCATGATATGTATAGTCTAGCATTTTCTCCAGCCAAACTGATCTGCTTAGCATCCTAGGAAACTACTCTACTCTCCCTAGGTTTTGCTTCATTGTCTGCATTTTAATCAGAGTATATGGAGGGCAAAAACTAACTTTTTAAAAACACCTTGAAACGCAAAAGAAAGGTGTTGGTGTCTTGGCATAGTCTCAGATGGGACTCCATTGAACACATCTGGCCAACTTGCCATGCCAGGGGCTCCAATCACAGATCTAAAGACTACATAAAAGAAGGGAAAGAAAAAAACAAGAGAAAGTAGGGAAGAAAGGAATAAAGAAGAGATCAAAGAAAGAGATGGATAGGAGTTGGCCATAAACGACACACATCAGAGTTCTCATCCCTTTCTAAATAACCAGTCTTTGTTTTTTTTTTTTTTTTTTTTTGAGACGGAGTCTCGCTCTGTCACCCAGGCTGGAGTGCTATGGCCGGATCTCAGCTCACTGCAAGCTCCGCCTCCCAGGTTCACGCCATTCTCCTGCCTCAGCCTCCCAAGTAGCTGGGACTACAGGCTCCGCCACGTCGCCCAGCTAGTTTTTTGTAGTTTTTAGTAGAGACGGGGTTTCACCGTGTTAGCCAGGATGGTCTCGAT
>NW_012116177.1:859244-866020 GCF_000951035.1 Colobus angolensis palliatus
TACCCAAAGCAATCTTTTTTTTTTTTTTTTTTGTCTCCAGCACCCAGCACAAAGGCTGGCACATAGATGGTGCTCAGTAAATGATTCTCAAATGAATTGCCAGCAACTGACTCATCTTCAATTAAAGGATGTTGGTGACTTCACCATCCTCCCAGATTACATTCTGCACTTGTAAAGACTTCTTTTGCTTTCTGTGTGCCTTTTCCAAGATGTCCAGAACAACACTGAGGAAAAAAACAGCACTCAAAAAGGGATTTTTAAAAATACTGTATATATTGGGAAAATTGATTTACTCTGACATACTCCTATTTGTTGGTCCTTTTTCTAGAATCATATTTGACTTTCTGTCTCATTTCCAGTTATGAGTAACTTCCACCATTAACTCTTTCAAGCAATAATCATTCATTGCTAGTCACTGTTCTTGCTATGTTGGTATAATCTGTTTTTCCCTCTTAATAAACGTATTACTCTGTGATAGTTGCTAATGAAGTTCATTCTTTCTGCCTCCACCTCTTCCCCATCTTGCCAGACCATTTGGAATTCTAATCCTGTCCTGGATGCTCGCCTTCCTAACTGACGATGGGTGTCATCTGCTAACAGCATGCTATCATCTGTCAGCTCTAGGAGCTTATTTTCTGTTCTATCCATGTAAATCATTGATGAAATATTAAAGAATCAGCCCCAGAATGGAGGCCTGTAGGACATGATTTCTAATATCCCTGAGTTTGACATGAATACCATTGACAATAAATTTGCCGTAAAACTACCTACCACAGAGCCAGACTTCCCCCAGTGTATTGGCGGAATACACAGTCTTGGGGAAGGTAATCAAAAGTCTTCCTGGGGCCAAATAGCCATGGAAAAGTTTAGGGAGAAAACTAATGTACTGACTGCCCACATTTCTGTTAAGCAGGCACTTCATGTATGTTAATTTAATGAATCCCTCCACCATTCTATAGGGCAGTATAGTATAGTGGTTAATGCCAGGGATCCTAAGGTTAACGTGTCTGAGGTTGAATTTTTACTCCATCACTTTCTAGCTGCATGAAATTGGCAAAACATTGAAATTCTCTGTGTTTAATTTTTTCATCTAAAAATAACAATAGAATTCACCTCAAATAATTGTTTTGAGGATCCCATTGCATGTAAAGCACTTAAACAGTGCCTGGCACACACTGAATTTTCTACAAATCTTAGCTGTTATTATTATCACATATTAAAGTTGAGGAAACTAAGGCTGGTATGTAGCAGAGCCAAAATTTGAGACCTAAGTGTATCTGACTCCAAGTCTCAGCTCTTTCTACTCTGTTGTACAGACTTTTGGATTTATATTCAACATATTTTCAAAAGAGATTTCAGATGAAAATGACTCTAGCAGTCAGAAATGCATTAGATTGTACCTAAGCCTCATAATTTAAGCCACTATTTGTTTGTTGGGGAGGTATTTATATTTGATTGAGTTCTGTTTGAAAAACAAGTTATTTTATAAGAGAAAAAAAATGACCTAAGTATAAAATGAGAATCATATAATACTAGGTTTGAAAAACTTCACGGATCAACTAGTTAAAACTATAGACTAATGATTAATGAAGGGTTCTTCTGGGATTTTTGTTAAATTTTTTTTTCTAATTACATAATGGTAAGTGCTCAAAGTAGAAAATTCAGAAAACCCTGACAAGCCCTGAGGAGAAAAATCACCCATAATTCAAATAATACTGATAATCACTATTAATGTTTTCATGTGTGTACTTTCTTTAATTTGATCTTTCTTTATAAACTAAAAAAATAACAAAATGAAAAAATGTATATTTGTTTACAAAAATTTTCTTTACAAAGTTGTATTGCAGTACGCATGCTATTTTAGTAGGCTGCTTTTTCACTTAGCAATAGATCATCAGCTGTACTGATTTTTAATATTTGAAAAATCTATAAAAAAAAATCATAGGAAAGTACCATAAATAACTAATCCCCTTTTGTTGGACATTTAGGTTGATTCTATTTTTTCCCTTACTATTATAAATAAAACTGTCATGAAGAGCCTTGTATTATGTTGTTGCATAATTCTCTCATTATGCACAAATCCTTCTTATCCTTAACAGATGGTTAGCCAGCCTCTGTTTGATCACTTCCAGTAACAGGGAGCTCACTTCTTTGCCAGACAGCTCATTCCATTTATGGACAACTCTAATTGTTAGAAAGTTCTTTATTTTTAACCCAAATCTGTTCCCCTTAACTTACACTCATTGATTCTAGTTTTGTGGTCTGGAATTACCCAAAGCAATCTTTTTTTTTTTTTTTTTGTACTTGGAAGCCCATCAAATACTTGAGGAAGGCCATAATGAAACTCCCTAAGTATTCTCTTCTTGAAGATAAATATCCACGTTTATAAATCTTATGATAAAATAGGATGAGAAATTGGTTGTGGTGAAGGGGTTCCTCAAGAAAGATATAAATTCAGTGACAGATCATATTTCCCTTTTTGCTTTGGCCTCCTGGAAGCTCAGAGCCTACTTGGCTGCCCTGTTTTTGTAACAGTAGATCCTTGTCACCTGTTTATATGTGCAGTATCTTTTCTCTTGGACCTAATCATCCTATTTTGCCTACATTGTTATGTCTATAAGTTTTCCTTAAAAAAAAAAAAAAAACTTACTGGTAGATCTCGTGAAGATGCAAAGTAGATTGGTGATTACTAGAGGCCAGGAAAGGTAGAGGGGTGGGGTGATAAAGACAGGGTAATTAAAGGATACAAATACATAGTACAATACAAGAAATAAGAGTTGGTAATTTGTAGATCAGTAGGGTGACTATAGTTAACATTAATCTCTTGTATATTTCAAAACAGATAGAAGAGAATAATTAGGATGTTCCTAGCATAAAGAAAAATAGTTAAGGTGATGGATATTCTAATTATCCTGATGTGATTATAGGAATGCATCAAATGATCACATGTACCCCTGAAATATGTGCATCTATTATATATCAATTAAAAACATAAAAATAAATACATAATAACAATTTTAAAATTTACTGTAAGCTCTCATAAATCCTCTGTAGTACAAGATGCAATATAATCACATAGGTTTCTCTATTATCTTTAGCCACTCTGTAAAAAATTAATTGATCCTTTTGGTTCCCTCTTAGTATTTTAGTACATATGCCCATCTTTAACTTCCAAAAGCTATCAGAGCAAAGCAATCGTTTTAATTCCCTGCCCCTTTTCTCTGGTGGGGGAACTGAATGTAATGGGAGGATAGAAAACAGACTCTCATTCCTCCAAATCATTAGTTGTTTCTATCAAATTTTCAATATCTCCTCTGTCATCCAATGGCATCATTTTCTGTCCTTAAAAGACACTGTAACACGTATCTCACTGACCCTCAGAGCAATGATCACCACGCATGACACTGCAGGGTCCACAGACTATCCATACACATGTGAGGATGGGTCATCCTCCCCGCAGCACCTCTGATAGCAAAGTACCATTATCCTCATTGTAACCTCGGAGAACTGAGGCTCAGAGAGGTCAGACTTGAATCCAGGTCCTCTAACTCTGAATCTGAGAGCCCATCCATGCCCCTACAATGTATGGACTTCAGAAGAGCTCTGGACAGACCCAAGCCAAGAGGATTTCACTCCTGTTGGCCAGGAGGCAGGCAACTCTGCATGTTCCTCCTTTCAGTCAGGAATCCAGCTCTGATGATCCTGTTCCCACAGAGAGAAGCGTGCTGGCTGCCAGTTGCATATGGCTTGACGAAGATAGGAGAGGACATAAAGACACCCCCCTCCTCCCTGTGACCCCGGAGGAGAATCAAGCAGATTGTTTCCTACGTGGAGGAAGTGGATATGAGAAACCCAAGGCAGCAGGCAGACCTCAAATGGGTGAGAATCACAGTGACTCCCCTGACCCCCTTGCAAGCTCTGTCTTGAGGAGCGAGGTTCGAAGGCACCAGGGCTGCCTGTGGGCCAAAGAGCTAGACCATTTCAGCCCCAGGAGCTTCCTCCCTGAGATGCCCACCTGAAGAGAAGCCGCTCTTGCCTTCAGCCTCCCTGGAAGACCTCCGCTGCTGGCAGGCTGGTCGATGTAACAGCTCAGAGTTGAAACCCTCTTAAAAATAGCTCTGTTCCCTTCTGGGTTTAGCAACTCACACTTGAAAAGCTCTTTATTCTTTATAATGAATAGAGAGCAGGAACTTTTCATTGACAAAGAGGAACTAAAATACAAAATAAAGGCAGACCGATGGTAGTTATTCTTTTGAAGCGGTGGACAGAGAGGGCTTCAGTACTCAGCTTTCACAGATATCTACCCTTTCCTTGGGTTATTCCTGGAATAGAGGCATGAAGAGGCTTTTGAGCGGCTCTTGCTGTCAAAAGCTCATGTGTGGTGGGCAGTATTTCAGGTGACAGCATTAGCTAGAGACCAGCAGAGCAGTTTGAAGTTGAAATTTCAATCTAATTAATCGACTGAAGGAGAAAAAGACCTGAAAGAAGGACTTAACTCTTTGCTATCCAGACCTTCAAGACTCCTGACCATACTGAGGAAGGGCTGAGCAGGTCTGACAGTACAGGATGGGAGTGAAAGGTCAAGAAGTCAATACTTATCTGGGTGGGAGGGATCACCATTAGGTACGTGTTGGGGAATCTTGTCTGTCAGGCCAGAATTACTCAATTTATGTCTTGCCCATAAATCAAAAGTAATACAGATGGGGGAATAATGTCAAATCTAGTTTCAAAGTAATTTATTTTCTTTAAATCAAATGAAATGCATCTCTCAGAGTCCCAATGAGTTGGTGAGAAATTTGATCTCCGTTATTATTTGAGTCTTCTTCCCTCCTTCCAAATATAAACATCTGGGAGGCATATGAGTTACCTGGGAAAGAGGGAAAAGACGTGTACATTATGCAGGGTAATTAAAGCTGGTCATATGCCAAAAACTCCAAATCACATTGTCTTAAGATAGGATGTTTATTCCTTGCTCAAAGTCCAATGTGGATGTTCATGATCAGGAAGTCATCCCAGGCAGCTCTTCCCCAAGCTGTGACTCAGAGATCCAAGCCCCTTCCATGGTGGGGCTCTGTCATTATCTGGGCTTTGAAATCATTTGCTTCCTGCCACTCTGACTGGAAAGGAATTAGAGGTAGAGATAGAGAGATCATGAGGATATATTTACGAATCAGGCCCTAAAGTGGTATATTACTTTAGCCCACATTCAATCAGTCAGACTCAACCACTTAGCTGTAAGTTGATACAAGGAGGCTGGCAGAGAAATAGAATTTAACTATGTGCCCACTGAAGAGAAATATCTATTGATAGAATTTAGCAATCTGTACCAATGTATCTAATCTTTGGGTCATATGGCTTTTTCTGTTATTCTTCTCGTTCATTCCACATGGTTCATAGAAGCTTGATGCTCTCTCTTTGTCAGAAGGATTCAGTGAGGCTGGAAACCACACCTGCTATAGTCTTGCTGCTGCTTCTGCAGAGGGGCGTCATGGACCCATCAAATTCTAACTCTTCTTTTTCTCTTTCCTCTAAAGCATCCTTTTCTCTTCTCCTAGGATTTCTAGTATAACTTTTTCTTTTTTTTCTTTTTTGAGACAGAGTCTTGCTCTGCCGCCCAGGCTGGAGTGCGGTGGCACGATCTCGGCTCACAGCCACCTCCACCTCCCGAGTTCAAGTGATTCTCCCGCCTTAGCCTCCTGAGTAGCTGAGATTACAGGCACGCACCACCACACCCGGCTAATTTTTGTACTTTTAGTAGAGACGGGGTTTCACCATGTTGGCCAGGCTGGTCTCAAACTCCTTACCTCAGGTGATCTACCTGCCTTGGCCTTCCAAATTGCTGGGATTACAGGCATGAGCCACTGCGCCTGGCTGTTCAGCATCGTTTTCATACAGACAGAAAAGACATAATCACTGTGAAGAGAAAAGAGTAAGAATACGAAGCACACAGTTGAGACGGGCATGTTAGGCAGTTGGCTGGGCTCAGCTAGGCATGCTTATGTCACTTACAATTATGACAGTAGGCCAGAGTCCAATGCCTCAGCAAAATAACAAATTACTACCTACCATGTATTTCTGAGTTTATTCATAGTTGAAAACTACACATGACAGTTGCCATAGTTTGTTTTAGTTTGCCCAAGAGAGACAAGATTTCACCTGGTGGTCTTTATGAGTTCAAGTGTCTAGACCTTGAGAATTACACTCCATGGTTCTGAAAGACATTCAGGTACCATGTAACTACTACAATGGGCAATCTCAGAGGAAGTGTGGCTCATGGGAGTGGTTTCCAAAGACAAGAAATGGGTAAGTAGTCTGATTTTCAGAAAGGAGAAAAAGTGGGAATCACAGAAAGTACAAATGTGTAAGTTTGAGGTTTGAGGCCAGTTCTTTATTTTTTATTTTATTTTTATTTTTTATTTTTATTTTTTGGAGACAGGATCTCACTCTGTTGCCAAGGCTGGAGTGAGTGCAGTGGAATAATCATAGCTCTCTGCAGCCTCAACCTCCTGGGCTCAAGGGATCCTCCCACCTCAGCCTTCTGAGTAACTGGGACTACAAGTGTGCAACCACGCCTGGCTAATTATTTTACATTTTTTGTAGAGACAGGGTTTTGTCATGTTGCTTAGGCTGGTCTTCAGCCCCTGGATTCATGTGATCTACCCAAAGAGCTGGGATTACAGGCATGAGCCACTGTGCCTGGCCCCCAATTCTTTTTAATACTCACCTAGATTTTACTAATCAACAGTTAATTTATAACTTTTTTTTTTTTTTTTTTT
>NW_012116177.1:866674-870727 GCF_000951035.1 Colobus angolensis palliatus
AAAAAAAAAAAAAAAAAAAGGTTTTAAAAGGAACATAATAATCACTTCATATTATGATCAGTTTGCTCAAAATAAGTCATACTTTTGAACCAAAATGAACCAAACACTACCTTTCCTTTTTTAGTTTGGACTATTAAGTTGTCAGGTTAGGGGACTATGACAGACTTACTTTTTCTGGAATTGGTTGAAGGCCTCAATAATAATGTGTTTTGATAGATTTTAAGCTGTTGAACAATCAATCTTGAGTGTTAAGATTGAGCTTTGGGAACAGTCCATTAATAACAAGTTGCTCTTACCCATCTAAGTTCTGAAGCGATGAATAAGTAAACACAGGTGTCAACCAGATGGGGGAAAAAACCCTCACCTCTGCTTTTGATTAAACTGATAAGAGAAAGTGGCTTGTTGTGTGTCCACAACCTGGCCCTTAATCCTTGCCAATATTCCAGGCCTGACACAGTTAAGTATCCCTCTCCAGGCATAGGCACAGCTGAACTGCCTCTGGCCTCCCATTCAGGGGCAGCTCAGTGATTGGTGGAAGAGGAGAATGTAGGTGTCTTGCACAGAGGCAACTTCAAAGAATTCGGAGAGGGCTTGTTGAGGCAGCTTCAGTTCCTTCTCCAAAATTCAGCAACCATCAAGCATGGTTGGAGGTAGAAGGAGTGAACTAGAAGCAGTGGAAGTTATGATCCTGACATTTCTGCAAGGGCAGAAGGTCTTATTTCATGGATCAAGTTAGGAATGCATAGAGGGGAACAGAGTGATTCCTTTTAGCAAACAATAGGGTAACCTAGAGTTCTTTCCGCTTGTGCTGTTACAGTCAACATTTTGCTATTTGATGCATATGAAGGCACAGAAGGAATGTATAGCTTTTTTGAGGTTCTTACCAAAATAGGAAGAATAACTGACATGACAAATGATGGAAAATTAAAAATCACCTCACCTGCCTGGGCGCAGTGGCTCATGCTTGTAATCCTAGCACTTTGAGAGGAGGTGGGTGGATTGCTTAAGCCCTGGCATTTGAGATCAGCCTGAGCAACATAGCAAGAACTCGTCTCAAAAAAAAAAAAAAAAGTGGAAAAAAAAAATCACCTCGGCTGAGTGCAACCTATGCTGGAGTCTCCTAAACTCAATTATTTAGGTTAAAAGAAAATTTTAAAGGAAAACTTCATACGCTATGCAATTGCTCAGATACAGAGTGAAGAACAACAGTGATGGCATCAATTTATATTAAAATATGGCCGGGCACGTTGGCTCATGCCTGTAATCCCAGCACATTGAGAGGCCTAGGCAGGCAGATCCCTTGGGCTCAGGAGTTCGAGACCAGCCTGGCCAACATGGCGAAACCCCATCTCTACTAAAAATACAAAAATTAGCTGGGCGTGGTGGCACGTGCCTATAATCCCAGCTACTTGGGAGGCTAAGGCAGAAGAATCGCTTGACCTCTGAGGGGTAGAGGTTGCAGTGAGCGGAGATCGCGCCACTGTACTCCAGCCTGGGCAACAAGAGTGAAACTTCACCTCTCCGCTCACTGCAACCTCCGCCTCCCTGGTTCAAGCCATTCTCATGCCTCAGCCTCCCAAGTAGCTGGGATTACAAGTTTGTGCCACCACATCTGGCTAATTTTTGTACTTTTAGTAGAGACGGGATTTCGCCATGTTGGCCAGGCTGGTCTTGAACTCGTTACCTGAGGTGATCTGCCCACCTCCACCTCCCAAAATGCTGGAATTACAGGCGTGAGCCACCGAGCCCAGTCCCATGAGGCAATTTCTACTAAATCATAGAAAAAAATACTTGAGTATTTTATTGGTAGAAATTATTTCAGCTGGAAATGACAGAGACATTGACATAACCAGCTTAAACAATTTTAAAAAATTAGGATTATTTTAAATAACAACAAAAGCCAAAGGTAGAGCAAGTGTCATAATTGGGGCTGGGGATTTATTGCTTTGCTGTTCTTTGAGCTCCTTTGTCCTCCAGATAGGGGCGTTTTCTTCAGATTGCTTCCTCCTGGTGACTGCCATCAGCTCCTGGAACAGCATGCTTCCTCATTAGAAAATTCTTTCCAGGCCAGGTGCGGTGGTTCACGCCTGTAATCCCAGCACTTTGGGAGGCTGAGGTGGGCGGACCACCTAAGGTCAGGAGTTCAAGACCAGCCTGGCCAACATGGTGAAACCCTGTTTCTACTTTAAAAAAAAAACACAAAAGAATTAGCCAGGTGTGGCGGTACATGTCTGTAACTCCAGCTACTTGGGAGGCTGAGGCAGGAGAATTGCTTGAACCTGGGAGGTAGAGGTTGCGGTGAGCCGAGATCACGCCATTGCACACTATCGTGGACAATAGAGTGAGACTCCGTGTCAAACAAAAAAAAAATCTTTCCTGCCACCTTTGAACAAAAGTAGTCTGATTAGGCTCGTCTGTATCACTAGTCCATCTCTCATCCAATAGCAAGCTCTAGGAGTCATGCCATGCACTGATTGGCTGAAGCCTAAATTCTGAAACCAATCACTCGCAAGGAGATTAGAGTTACTAGGATTGGCTTCAGTTGAGGATAGCGCTGGCTTCCTCAGACACTAGGGCACCATGAAAGGGGTTGCGGTGGGGCTTTTGTAGATAACATTAGGGTTCTGTTTGAAAAAAGGAAAATGATGGGAAGGATGCTAAGGAAGCAACCCTGGGAGAAGGAAGTCTCTTGGGATGGGTGGATTTGATGGAAGAGAAGGTAGACATCTTTCCTTTCTCTCTTCCAGGAAAACCTGATCTCTCCTAGTGCTGTTACATTTCTTTATGTGGCAATAGCTGTAGCTCATACCCTTAAAACCTTGCACAGTGGTGTGGAGTCAATTGTCCTGCTTCTTTGTATGTGACTCTATCACATAAATTCAATTAAGTGGGGGTTCATAGGAAGGCTGATTGTGGTCAAGATCCAACTTCTACCCTCCAATCTATGCTTACTGGGAATATAATTGATCTTTTGATCTTCATCTGTTGGATTCCTATATCTGTTTCTAATTAACTCATAACCGGGGGTGGGGGGACATGATTATCACCCCTGAAAACCTCAACAAGTGTGCCTTTCAGAGCAAACCAGAATCTAAAGGATTTGGAGAACTGTCACAAAGAGGAAATGTAAAATTCAATATTGAGACTTTGTGCAGCCGTCAGAAAAAAATATCGAGACTTTCTGCTGCCATACATCAGCTAGATGTATCAGATATTCGGAAAGTTCAAAGGGCACAAATTTCAAGAGCATAGCCATCAAGAAAGCTGCACTGCTAGTAATGGGAACTCTGTCTTTGGAAGGATTCATGCAATGGCTGGATGACCATCTCTCAAGTATGCCTAAACATGGAATTCTGCACATTTGTGAAGTGGAACAGTTACTTCCATGGTACAATCCAACTTTTGTTCCAAGTAATCCTGTTTTGCTAATTGTTTGACCTGTGGTTTTCAAAGTGTAGTTCCTGTAGCAGCATTAGCACCAGCTGCGGAACTTGGAAATGCAGATAAACAGGTCACACCCTAGCCCTCCTGTTATGGGTGGAATTGTGACCCCAAAAGGATATGTTGAAGTCCTAACACCCAGTACCTCAGAATGTAACCTTATTTGGAAATAAGGTCATTGTAGATGTCATTAGATAAGCCAAGATGAGGTTGTACTTGCGTGGTGTGGGCCTTTAATCCAGTATGACTAATGTCCTTATAAGAAAAGGAGAGAGAGACACGGATACACAAGGGGAGACCTCCATAAGATGATAGAGGCAGAGACTGAAGTTATATACCCGTAAATCAAGGAACACCAAAGATTGCCAGCAAACTACCAGAAGCTAAGAAGAGGCAAGGAAGGATCTTCCATACCAATTTCAGAGGAAGTGTGGCCCTGCTGATGCTTTGATTTCAGACTTTGAGCATCCAGAAATAGGAGCTTGTTTTAAACCACCTATTTTGTGGTAATTCAATATGGCAACCCTATGAAACTAACACACCCTACTGAATTAGGAACTCATATATTGTGGCCCAGCAATCTGTGTTTATAAGTACCCCAGATAATTCTGA
>NW_012116177.1:870779-872554 GCF_000951035.1 Colobus angolensis palliatus
CCCTCCCTCCTTTCTTTTTCTTTCTTTCTTTCTTTCTTTCTTTCTTTCTTTCTTTCTTTCTTTCTTTCTTTCTTTCTTTCTTTCTTTCCTTCTTTCTTGTAATTTCAACTTTTATTTCAGATTCAGGGGGTACATGTGCAGGTGTGTTTCATGGGTATATTGCATGATGCTGCGGTTTGGGGTACAAAGGACCCCATCACCCAGGTAGTGAGCAAAGGGTTTTCCAATCCTTCCCCCGCTCTCTCCCTCCCTGCTCTAGTAGTCCCCAGTGTCTGTTGTTGCCACCTTTATGTACATGAGTGCCTAATGTTTAGCTCCCACTTATAAGTGAGAACATGTGGTATTTGGTTTTCTGTTCCTGGGTTAATTTGCTTAGAATAATGGCCTCCAGTTGCGTCCATGTTGCTGCAAAGGACATGATTTTGTTGTTTATGACTGTGTAGTATTCCATGATGTATATGTACCTTTTCTTTATTCAATCCACTATTGATGGGCACCCAGGTTGATTCCATGTCTTTGCTACGGTGAACAGCGCTGTGATGAGTGCATGTGTCTTTTTGGTAGAATGATTTGTTTTCTGTTTGTTTTTTGTTTTTGTATTTGTTTTATTGAGACAAGGTCTCATTCTGTTTTCTAGGCTGGGATGCAGAGGTGTGATCATGGCTCACTGCAACTTCAACCTCCCAGGCTCAAGCAACCCTCCACCTCTGCCTCCCAAGTAGATGGGACTACAGGCATGCCCACCATGCCTGGCTATTTTTTTTTTAAGAGATGGTGTCTCACTACATTGCCCAGGCTGGTCTCAAACTCCTGGAATCAACCGATCCTCCCATCTCAGCCTCTCGAAGTTTGGGGATTATGGATGTGAGCCATGACACCCTATCCTTCTTTTGGATATATATCCAGTGATAGAATTGCTGGGTAAAATGGTAGTTTTGCTCTTAGTTCTTTGAGAACTCTCCAAACTGCTTTCAACAGTGGCTAACTAACTTACATTCCCACCAACAATGTATAAACATTCCCTTTTCTCTGCAGCCTCACCATCATCTGTTGTTTTTTTACTTTTTAGTAATAGCTATTCTGATAGGTGTGAGATGGTATCTCATTGTGGTTTTGATTTGCATTCATCTGATAATTAATGATATCAACCATTTTTTTATGTATTTGTTGGCTGCTTGTATGTGTTTTTTTGAGAAGTGTATGTTCATGACTTTTGTCCACTTTTAATGGGGTTGTTATAGATTCTGGATATTAGAGCTTTGTTGGGTGCACAGTTTGTGAATATTTTCTCCCATTCTGTAGGTCTGTTTACTCTGTTGATAGTTTCTTTCCCTGTACAAAACCTCTTTAGTTAATTGGTCCCACTTGTCAATTTTTGTTTTTGTTGCAACTGCTTTTGAGAACTTAATCATAAATTATTTCCCAAGGCTGATGTCCAGAATGGTGTTTACTAAGTTTTCTTCTAGGATTGTTATAGGTTGAGGTCTTACTTTTAAATCTTTAATCCACCCTGAGTTAATTTTTGTGTATGGCAAAAGGTAGGGCTCCAGTTTCATTCTTCCGCATATAGCTAGTCAGCTATTCCAGCATCATTTATTGAATATGGAGTTCTTTCCCCATTACTTATTTGTGTTGACTTTGTCAAAGATCAGATGGCTGTAGATGTGTGGCTTTATTTCTGGGGAGAACCCCTGTTTCCTTTCTACTTTCTTTAAAGTTTTTTTAATGAAACCCTTCATGAATTTGCATGTCATCTTTGCACAGGGGCCATGCTA
>NW_012116177.1:872733-873190 GCF_000951035.1 Colobus angolensis palliatus
AGCCAGGATGGTCTCGATCTCCTGACCTCGTGATCCGCCCGTCTCGGCCTCCCAAAGTGCTGGGATTACAGGCTTGAGCCACCTCACCCGGCCATAGAACCACTGTTTTCTGTTCTAGATCTAGACCAATGCCTCTCTCACATTTATGTGCATGTGAATGAATTGAGGATTTTGTTAAAATGCAGATTCTGATTCAGTGGATCTGGAGTAGGACCTGAGTTTCTGCATTTCCAATATGCTCTCAATACATGCCCAATATGCTCTCCAAGGACTGGACTTTGAATACCAAGTGTCTAAATCAGTGTCGTCTGATAGAACTTTTCATGATAATGGAAATGTTCTATACTTCTACTGCCCAATATGAAAGTCACTAGCCACATCTAGCTACTAAACACTTGAAATGTGGCTTGACTGAGAACTAAATTTTAAATTTTTATTTCCTTTTACTTTTTTTTTT
>NW_012116177.1:873735-879698 GCF_000951035.1 Colobus angolensis palliatus
AAAAAATTATTTAATAGAGACAGGTTTTCCCTATGTTGTCCAGGCTGGTCTCAAACTCCTGGGCTCAAGGGATCCTCCTGCCTTGGTCTCCCAAAGGGCTAGGATTACAGGCATGAGCCACCACACCCAGTCAAGAACAAAATTTTTAAATGCTATTTAGTTTAAATAGATTAATAGCTACATGCATTATATAGTACAGGTCATCAATTTCCTGTTTCTAGTCTTAAATGGCATGTTTTGCAAAGCCTTCAAGGCTCTCAACTTTTGTTCATCTTGAAATATCCATAATTTGATAGTCAGGACTGGTGGTGTTCCCTATGCAAGACTGTGTGTGCTCAGCAGTATATTAGGAGCCACTGGAGAGCATAAAATAAATAGATTGCAGGGTCTTTGCCCCTGAGGAACTTCCTGTTTATTAACCAGCTCTCATTGTGTTTTCTTCCAGTTTCTGCCAAGCCTGAAAGTGTTCAATGTTAAAGGGTGGGGGGAGGAGGAAATTAAGCAATAATTAGGGGAGATGATGCTTGGCAGGGGCTTTTTTATCTCAAGGCTACCAGATTTTGTTCATGGAATTTGAGAACATGAGTGATTTGCATATGTTGCATAAATTTGCATCTTGTATTCAAGAGACCTGACTCCAAGTCTATGAAGTACAATTTAATTAATTAGTGGAACCTACTATGGCTGTATTCAGAATAGAATTCATGGCATAACACACATGAAATTGCTAGCTGTTGACAGCAATTCAGGAGATCCCAGACCAGGTCAGGAGACCAAAAAAAAAAAACAGAGCAGAAGAGGTTGACAGTTAAGGGGGAAGAAAAGGTACCAGGACCTTTGTTATCATCCCTCACCTCTGCCTTCTGTGCACCTCCAGCCTTTGTATATAGGGTCATTAATCTCCCACAAACAGCACTATGTAAAATGAAGTTGCACCAAAGAATGGAATTAGACCTCCTGTGCCCACTAGTGTCAGTTTCCTTATCTTTGGCATACCCCATACTTCCTGCCTTGCTTCTCTGCCTACAACTGAACTCTGCATGAGTGTTAGCAGATAGTTTAAAAAAGGAAAGATAGAGTGAAGGAGAGGATGTCTAAAGAAAAGAAGTGAAGAGTCAGGTCATTTTTTCTGCTCTCTCTTCCCTTCTCTTTCTTCTCTCCTTTACTAAGCACCTACTCAATGTCTGTGCCAGGTCTGTGGTAGGCCTGGGAGATACAAAGTTAAAGTAACACAGGCTTCTTGTCTCAAAGGAGCTCAGCACTGCAGCAGGGGAGATGGACATATAAGCAGCAACTACCATACTGTACATAGAAAGAAATGATAAAGGTATGTCCTGGGAAGGGGACCCAGAGGAGACAGAGATGCCTCTGTTGATGTGGAGAGGTAGAGGGGAAGTTTTCTCACAGGAAGAAAGGGAAAGGACTTGAAGAAAGAGAAAGGACTTAAAGATAGAGAAGGACTGTGGTGGGGCAGAGAGAACAGCATGTGTAGAAACAGCACGATGTGCTTACTGTACAGTTAAGTATCACAAATGTGAAGGGGAGGAGGGAGGTCAGGGAGAGGTACAAAATCCAGACCAGCCTATAAATGCCTTATTAACTTGCTTCCAAGCGCCAAGCGAATGGAACTAAAGTAGAGTACTTTAGACCACCTTACCTAGGAATGAAAACATGGCACCTACCCCAGCAGTAGGGCTAAAGGATCTTTCCCTTAGGAGTTAAGTCTGCCCTCCTAGCATCTCTTGACCAATGTTAGTTAGCTGTAGATTTGCCCTCAACATTTCCTACTTGTGCCCCTTTCTAGGAGAACTTGAATTCTATTATGACCCAAGTTGACTAGAAACAGGCATCTGTATAATATATCTTCTATCTGTTGTCTGTAACCAAATATACCCCCTGCCTGCCAGGCAGCCTGGAGAGGTCAGGTGGAGGTGAAGGGTCATCCTAAAATGGTCGTGTTCACCACCTGAATGATTCTCCTGATTCTCTCCTCTCCCCATCGTGTGGGTATTTACTCCTTCTTTCTTTTCGGAAACTCAGAACCAAATGTGGCAACTGCATGTGGCCCCAGAGATGCTAAAAACTCTCCTGCTCCCCCACCACCTCCATGGCCAAATCTGGGAGCCGTAGAACTACCCCTCACTGCAGAGCTAGTGGGACAGCATAAGGATAGAGACTGTGTCTGGTGCCTCCTCCCACCTCACCCATGCAACTCTATACTCTGTGGGAGAACTGGCTGCCATATTTCATTGATTTACTACTAAATGTTTTAGAAAAACAAAAAGCACAGAGTATACAATCACTAATTCATACCTGCTCCTCAGCTTAAGAAATACATTTCAAATTCAACTGAAGCTCTTCTGTTTTCCTCATTAATTACCTTCCTTTCCTTCCTCTTAAGAAGTAACCATTATCCTGAATGTGGTATTTATTATACCAAATACTTGTATTTATATGATATTATGGTATATTGTGTTAAGAATTTAAACATTTTTTAAAATGTTATGCCTCAAATGCCATCAACAACCAACTCTGTTAGTTTCTTGTGTGGGAAAGCTTCTGAATTGTGTGGTCTTGCCCCTCTGGACCCAATGGCTGTATCATAATAAAAAGATAGCTTTTGGAAAGACTTTATCTTATGCTATTGATCTACATTGTCTCATATTTTTCCTTTATTCTTGTATATTCTATGAATATGGTGCTATCCTGTCATTTAGTTATTGTAATGTGTGTGAACTGCTGGGGACAGACTGATGTGAGTGCAGTTCTTAAACTGACAAAGCCCTAGACATCACAATATTGGTGTTCAAGGTATGAGGAACAGCTCTACAAACAGGGGTTGATTGTATTGAATATTCTCCCTGCTGAGCCTGCCTTGTGATGGTGGTTGCTTGGGGATCTTGGAGCAAAAGAAATGGCTAATCGTTCAATAATGGTCCTGTAATATTCATCACCCATGAGCAGTTAGTAAAAAATGGCTGCAAAGCCAGAGTTAGGCTACTAACAAGGAATTTATGTAGATGTGCCATGTCTAGCCTGTGTTCTGGAACTATAGAGAAGAATAAGGTATGGTCCATTCTCTTTGGAGGCTCATAATTGAATAGGGAGTATTAATAATTGAATGATTGCAATTCAGCATGGCAAATGCTAAAACATACGTATGTAGCAGCTATAATAGGAACAGAGTAATAGTGAGAGTCAGAAAGTATGGTCAAAACCCAAAAAATGTCAGGTATGTAATATGTGTATATTTGGTATATATATGTAAACTCTAACCATGAGGTAATAATCTCTGATCTGTCCTTATTACCTGTGTGGATTGGGCAAGTTACAACACTCAGCCTGTTTCTTCATCTGTGAAATGGTGATAATATCTAGTAGTGTTGATATATGGATTAAATGAGATAATCTAAAAAAATGTTATCCAGTGATATCCTGGTTTTAACAACAGGCTCTCTAGGGAAAAAAAGACAACTTAATTTAAAGCATCTGCCAATTTCCATGCTTACATACTCCCACCATAAGCAGTCAGTAAAGAATGGCTGCAAAGCCAGAGTTAGGCTAATTCCAATGCCAAAGGCCAAATTCAAATGACCACATCGTGTCAGTGAAGAAGAAGTTAGGAAGAGACAACCCCAATACATGTGAGCCAGCTCTGGCACCCCACTGATGTATTATGCTCTATGTTCTTCATTAACTTGATTTTTTTCCTCAACATTATTATATTTGAGATTTGTTCATGTTGATACACATAGGTCTAGTTTTGTTTTGTTTTTGTTTTTGTTTTTTTCTGTCACTTCTACTGCTATGTAGGGTTGAATGTATGAACACACCAAAATTTATTTTCCCTGCCAGGCACAGAGGCTCAGGCCTGTAATCCCAGTGCTTTGGGAGGCTGCAGTAGAAGGATCACTTGTACTCTGGAGTACAAGACTGGCTTGGGCAATGTAGCAAGACCCCTTCTCTACCAAAAAAAGTTTAACAATACCATGGTATGGTGGTGCACACCTGTAGTCCTAGCTACTCCGGCGGCTGAGGTGGGAGGATCACTGGAGCCTAGAAGTTTGAAGCTGCAGTGAGCTATAATCACACCACTGCACTCCAGCCTGGGCAATACAGCAAGACCCTGTCTCGGAAAAAATTAATTAGATAATTTGTTTTTCCTTTTTTCTTTATGGATATTTAGGTTGCTTTTGATCTGGGGACTCTTGAAAATAATGCTGTAAAAATCGTTTTGAATGTACTTCATGGTACACAGCTATAAAACGTTTCCCAAAATCAGAGTAGAATTCATGGGTTTTGGACATACATGTTCCAACATGAATAGATTTTGCCAGATTTTCCTCTTAGGTAGCTGTGATGATTTACTTTCCCACTAGTATATCAGTGTTTCCATTACCTTCATTTTCTCCTGTTCTTAGTTTTGACAGATGTTATAAACTGAATTGTGTCCTTCCAAAATTTATATATTAAGTTCCAACCCCCGATGTGACTGCATGTGGAGATACAGCCTTTATGGGGGTAATTAAAATAAATGAGGCCATAAGGGTGGGGCTTTAATCCTATATAATTGGTATCCTTATAAAAAGAGGAAGAGACACTAAAGCTCCCCCAACAACTCCACCCAACTCCCACCTTCTCCCCACTATGTGTGCATAAAGGAAAGGCCGTATGAGGACACAGTGAGAAGCCAGCCAGCCATAAGCCAGGAAGGGAGCCCTTACTAGAACTCGAATTTGCCAGAACCTTGATCTTGGACTCCTAGCCTCCAGAAGTGTGAGAAAATAAATGTCTCTTGTGTCAGCCACTCAGTCTGTGGGATTTTTGTCATGGCAGCCTAAGCAGATTAATGCAACAGACTTTTAAAATTTTGCCTTTAAACAGATGTAGTTTTTCTTTATTTTAATTTTAGAAACTCTTTGTTTCCTTCTAATCAAGCCTCAACTCTTATCTAGTTTAAACAAACTCCCAAACTGACCTCTTCCTTTATAACCCACCTAATTTACTTATTCCCAATTTACTTCTTTTGAAATTGCTCTATTCAGGCTGATTTTCTCAGATTCCCCAAATATACCATGCTCATTCTTATCTCTGGACCTTCATTAAAGAGGCTCTACTTGCCTGGAATACCCTACCATTTTCCCTGGGCACATCAAAATCCTGCCCATTTTTAAAATACACAAGTCAAATCCCATTCTCTAAGAGTTAGGACTCCTTCTGGGTCAAATGAAAGAACATCCAAAGCAAACTTCTATGGCACAAAAAGGAAATTTGGTTTTATGAAAAACAGAACAGCTTGCTTCAGAGATGCCAGGGACCTAGACAGTGCTATTAGGTTCCTCTTCTCATATCCAGTCTCACTTTACCCTGCACTGGCTGTATTCTTTCCTTCTATAGACATCATGCCTCCATACTGAAGGACCAGCACAGGGTCACAGAAAGCTCCACACTTACAACATCTTATGCATAACCCACAAAAGACTTCCTCTCTCCCATCCTCCATTTGTAATATCTTGGCTGCGGGGCGGGGGTGGGGGGGTTTTCACTGGCCTAATTTGGATCAAATGGCATCTTCTTCTTCAATCATTTCATCTAGAATGGTGGGGTACTATGATAGCTAAGCCCAGGGTATATGCCCACATCTGTAGCCAGGGAGGTACAGTATTATGACTGTCAAACCCATTAAAACCACATGGAGTGTGGAAGATCAAATCCCCTTGCTATGGTCTGAATGTTTGTGTCTTTCTAAAATTCTTATGTTGAAACCTAATCCAGGGCTGGGTGTGGTGGCTCACACCTGTAATCCCAACGCTTTGGGAGGCCAAGGTGGGCAGCTTAATTGAGGTCAGGGGTTCGAGACCAGCCTGGCCAACATGGTGAAGCCCCCATTTCTACTAAAAATACAAAAATTAGCCAGGTGTGGTGGTGGGTGCCTGTAATCCCAGCTACTCGGGAGGCTGAGG
>NW_012116177.1:880768-883256 GCF_000951035.1 Colobus angolensis palliatus
GAAATTAGCTGGGCATGGTGGCTTGTGCCTGTAGCCCCAGCTACTGGGGAGGCTGAAGTAGGAAGATTGTTTGAGCCCAGGAGGTCAAGGCTGCCATGATCTGTGATTGTGCTACTGCACTCAAGCAGAGAGCAAGTGTTTGCCAGACACCAAATCCACTGCTGCCTTAGACTTCCCAGCCTCTAAATCTGTAAGAAATAAATTTCTGCTGATTATTAATTGCCCTGTCTAAAGTGTTTTGTTATTGCCGAAGGGACTAAGATACCCTTAAAAAAGGGTCCTTGACAGACACAAATGACAGAATCTATCACATGCATTATCCATGAAGCTACCCCATTTCTTCAGCCCTCATAGCTCCTCTTTACTTTTGAATTGTTACTGTATCTAGCATCTCTCACTTAATTATCAAAGTATCTTTTGTTTTATGTTAAATCATAATCTTGTTAATACTAGGAATCATGTCTTCACTTACCATATATCTTTCACGGTCCATTTTTTTTTTTTTTGAGACAGGGTCTTGCTTTGTTGCCCAGGCTGGAGCGCAGTGGTGCGATCTCAGCTCACTGCAACCTCTGCCTCCCAGGTTCAAGCGATTCTTGTGCCTCAGCCTCCTGAGTAGCTGGGACTGCAGGTGCCTGCCACCATGTAGTCCTAATGCAGATCTAATGGAAGCAGATCTTTAAAATCCACTCCTATTGACTTCAATTGTAGTTTAGCTGAAATTTGAATTTTGAAGCTATGATGCAATTTTGGAGATATCATGGCCAAAAATGTATATGGTGCATAGCAGTTTAGAAAATACTTTCACATTCTACGATCTTCACAAACAGACAGAAGGCAGGTTCTGCCCCTTAGGAAACTGAGATTTACCCATCAATGCATGTAATTTTTTTGCCCAAAGTAGACTGGCTAGTGAGTGGCAGAAACAGATAAGCCACAGTTTGACTGGGCCTTAGGAGAAATTTACCTTTTGTCACAGCCCTATAGAGGGATGAATGTTCTGGGAGGTATGTTGAGAGACTCTTCTAGAAATAGTGCTCTAGGGGGCTACCTTCAAGAAACCCTGATTGCCCCTCCATCCTGTGAGGGTTGCATGAATGAATCAGCCCATGGAAACTCTACCTACATTTGGACACCCACTGTCTGGAACATGTGTTTGGCGCCTGGAACCAAAGCATCTCTGTGGCCCCGAATGCTACTGAGGAGAGATTCAGCCCACATCTAAATGCCAGATGATAGAAGCAAGTGGCCAAGCAGTGCAGGCATTTTTGCCAAGTTGGAATGGGAGCAAGTGTGACTAAGCCAATGGGACTAGAGGTGGCAAACAATTCGTGTCTGGTTGGAATCAAGCACTGTGTTGGTGATAACACTTCCAGAACAGGCAAGGGTGACCATAAACTTGCATTCCAAGGCACCCTGTAAAGGAATGAGCTGTATACGCTCATGCTATTTAACAGAAATTCACCAGTGAGGCCCATCTTTTAACGTCAGCTGGAACAGCAATGTCGACAATGGCATCACTAGCCTTCCCCTGCCTGCTGCTAGCCTAGCAGAAGCTTGTAAAGGCAGAACTTTCGGGCCCAGACGTCTTGTTTCTGTTGCTTTTGCCAGAGAGCTGCTCCAGAGGGGGGTTGCATTGTGTTATAATCACATGGTTTGCAAAATGATAGTTAAGAGTCTGTTAGCATTTCCACCCCAAACCTCATATTTTCAGCTGCTCGGAGTGACTCAAATATAAGAATTCTCTTTAGGCTGAAATTTGGCACACAGGGTCTCAGGCCCAGCTGGGGAGCAATTTCAACCTTTCTTGGGACTGGATTTCAATAACATCCATTTGGCTGTTTTTGAATAACAGCAGAAGTACAACAGAAGAGAAGTTAGCATTTTTATAGCAAAATGTTGCCATTGTGTGACTCAAGAATTGGTGGTGAGGGGTGGGTGGGACCCACCCTAGCAACTCCCAATAAACCCTGGCAGGTGATTAGCCTTAGAGTGGACTAAGCATGTATACTTTTGTCAAGTATGTATTTAAAAAACCAACTGCTAGTCTGTTGTTCAGAACAGAGGGGAGATTTTGTTTAATAACATATTGTGTTTTTGAAAAGCAAAGTTGACTCAGGAACAATGACACATACCAGTGGATATTGAATTTCTACTACACCCACTCCTTGGTGCAACTGGGGCAGTGGCAAATTGTAGGATGCAACTGAGTTCCCGAATGTAAAGGAAAAAACTGCGAGGGGGAAGGAGAAAGGGAGGGGAGGGTAGTGCCATGACCGCAAACATGGTATGAGGAATATTCTTGATGGTCTAAGATCTCAGATCTGGTCCTTCCTTCTGGAAGGAAGAAGACATTGGAACTCAGTTCCTCTTCTGCACCTCCCCACTCACTAATGACAGTGCATCAAATTACAAATGATAGATTCCAAAAAGGCAAAATGATACCAAGTTTTTTTTTTTTTTAATGAAATATTCCAGGAAAAAAAAA
>NW_012116177.1:883826-909444 GCF_000951035.1 Colobus angolensis palliatus
GGCCAGGCTGGTCTCGACCTCCTGACCTCAGGTGATCCACCTGCCTCAGCCTCCCAAAGTGCTGGGATTACAGGCATGAGCCACCACACCCAGCAATTCCCTTGTTTCTTAATATGAAGATTTATTATTATTCTCTTTATATGGGATGTTATATCTCCAGTTTGTATTTCATAGGAGTAATTATCTATGATCCTCCTCCTCTTCTTTCTATGTTATTCAGATTTATAGAAATTCTGTCTAAATTTATGCCTTTTCTTTCCAGAAGTTCCTAGTTTCCAACACTGAATGGCAATCAGCTATAGCAGGTTTGCCCACGTGGGATCCAAAAGCACCTTTCCTGGTTAAAGTCAAATGAAGACAATTTTCCTCAACCTCTGCTAAAATGATACCCCAACATACCTTAAGAATTTTCTGGCTGTTACATTATAGGGATTGATACCCACAGTCTCTAAATTCTAGACTTCATATACTTTCTGCTACATCAAAGTGTCTTTTCTGCAGTTTAGGAGACTGCCCCCTGCTGTAACCATCAGTTCTATCCCTTCTGTGCTATCAACATCTTTGCAAATAGAAACCTTGATTTACAAGCCCCTTATATTCTGCGTAAGCCACCTCCAGTTCTATCCTGATCTCCTAACCACGACCTCAGGGAGAGCTTCTAACTATAAATACAGTGGTTTTTACCAACTCAGTCAATTCTCAGATTTGAAGATACATTGGTCCCAATGAGCAGGCTATAGAAGTCGCAGTAGTTTCCCCTCCAGAAGTCATCCCCACCCATTTTTGGGTCATAGACCCCTGATTTTGTTCAGGCATCAGGTAGCTACATGCTTCAGGAAGGCTGGGCCCTTCTCCAGCCCCAGAGCCAAAAGACCAGCACTGTATTTCAGTTAAGAGTCTGGTCTCATTATTCCTCCATAGGCTCTTGTGTGACCTTAGGTAAGTTACTAAAACTTTATGTGTCTTGGTTCAATTCCTCTTGTCAGGGATTGTTGTACCTGACTTGCTGGGGTTGGCAGAATTAAAACAAACAAATAAAAAATCTGAGAATTTGTTAATGCTGCCGAGTCACAGAATTGACCAACCATAGAATATAATAAGCTCCCTGAAGGCAGAGATTATTGCCTGCCTCATACATCACCAGCAGTGCCTGGCACTTAGTAGGTGCTCAATAAGTACTGGTTAAATTGCATTGACTTGAATCTCAGACTCACTAACTTTCAGGCAAGACTTTTTGTTATGTGACATAATAAATACCCAGCCCAAAGCATTTTTTTTCTTTTTTTTTTTTTAGACGGAGTCTCACTTTGCCCGCCAGGCTGGAGTTCAGTGGCATGATCTCAGCTCACTGCAACCTCCACACTCCCAGTTCAAGCAATTCTCCTGCCTCAGCCTCCTAAGCAGTTGGGATTACAGGCGCCTGCCACTGCGCCCAGCTAGTTTTTGTATTTTTAGTAGAGACGGGGTTTTACCATCTTGGCCAGGCTGGTCTTGAACTCCTGATCTCGTGATCCACCCACCTCGGCCTCCCAAAGTGCAGGGATTACAGGTGTGAGCCACTGTGCCCAGCCATGAAGCATCCTGATACATAAATACCCTTTGTCTAGTCAGTACCATTCTTTCCTAGGAACTGTCCCCTCCACATGTTTACAAATATGGCAGCGATGGGAGCTGAGTTAATACATTTTGACCCAGTAGCTACCATTAATTCATTCAGGGGTGGCTACCTGACCCAAACGGAATCAATCTTAACCCTTTCCCAGGAGTTTGGAATTAGACTAAGACTCAGGCCAGTCTTGCTGCTGTTTGAAAAGGAAGAAACATAAAGATGTGGCCTATTGGCAGTTGCGTTTCCCATGTGCACGCATGAGCACTACAGCAGGTTAGCTGGCAGTGAGCAAAGAAGGAAGCCGACTGGCAAAACAAAGACAAAAGATGGACAGAGAGTGCTTGTGGTATTTAAGTGTGGTTAAGTGTGACCCACCTACATTCCAGTTCTTGGAGTCTGGGAAACACATGGATTTTCTTATGATAGTCTTTTCTCCTTAGGCTATTTTGAGTTGGGCTACTGTTAATTGCAGAGAAAAGATCCTAAGAGGTTTTTTGTTGTTGTTGTTTTAATTATAGCTGTGAATTCTGAGCAAACCACACCTTACTTCCTGTAACTATTGTATGCACCCATGAAAAGTAAACACTTTTTAAAAATTAGGGCCGGGTGCAGTGGCCCACGCCTGTAATTTCAGCACTTTGGGAGGCCGAGGCCGGCAGATCACGAGGTCAAAAGATCGAGACCATCCTGGCCAAGATGGTGAAACCCTGTCTCTACTAAAAATACAAAAATTAACTAGGCATGGTGGCATGTGCCTGTAACTCCAGCTACTTGGGAGGCTGAGGCAGGAGAATTGCTTGAACCTGGGAGGCGGAGGTTGCAGTGAGCCGGGATCGCACCACTGCACTCCAGCCTGATAACAGAGCGAGACCCCATCTCAAAAAAGAAAAAAAAAAAGAAAAAGAAATGCTGAGGGACAAATATAACCCAAAACATAACCATAAAACCTTTGGAAACTTAAATGAGAAACAAACTCTGAGTACAGTTGTCTCAAGTCTACCTTTAAGCCATCCTCTACAACCCTTGCAATCCAGTCCTCTTCTTTTGTCCATGCAAACATGGTGACCCATGAGATTCTTCACTGTTTACAATGGTGTGCTCCTCTGTCATCCCCTGGTTTTTCCATGTGGCAAACTCAATAACTGGAAACCCTTTCTATTCTAGCTGTTTAGTACCTAACTCCTAAAGTTCTCTCTTCTCGTCAGCTTTAAATGACTTCATGGTTGGTTTTGCTTTTATTTTTCTCTGAGGTTTCAATGTACAGTTCCAGGAACTAGCAATCTCTATCAACCTGAAACTGTGACTGGGTTCTATGTTGATAATTTTTTACTAAGCCACAGGGACCATCTGGTCTAAGGTCATGACTCTGTTTGCCATTTGTGCAGCTGCCTGCACATCTGTAGGTTCCGATGCATTCTTTTATTATTGTCTTTCTATTGCATGTTGTCAAAGGCCTGGGGACTGCATCTGTTTGAATTTTGTCTGTAGGGCTCCGAACATAGAGCAGTGTGTGGTTGGGAACTCAGAAAACATTACTTTCAGCAAACTGGATTCATAAAGAGTCATGATGAATGGAAATGATGAGGGAGATTTGAGCCCAGGAATAGGGACTGGATTTCCTATTTACCTCCTCACTAGCAATGATGATTTTAAATGTTCTCGCTCTGAACAACTAATGCTTTGAGCTGAGACCCACTCACATAATGATTATTTCCTTGTAAGTACTTATTATTTAGTTGAGTTAGCTGTTTAAATATGAAGTTTTTATACTAGTTTTTAGAATTGTTCACCATACATTCTCTTTAATATGCATTCTGTTAATCTCTCTTTCTCTTTCTCTCTCTCTCTACACACACACACACACACACACACACACATACACACACACACACACACACACGTGTTCATTTGAAAACTCAGGTTTTAAGGCTGGGTCTATACTTGGCCAACATCTTCAAGGTCACTAATGTTACTTCTTGCCTCTGCTGTGTGGGAGCCAGAGTGTGAGTCATCAGGGTGAATAATGCCTCTGTAATACTACCAGATTGTGTTTGTCTCCACTTCAAAGCTCTTAGTTTTAACAGAATAGTATTTCTCCATCCCGCCCACCCAAACAGCAGTCTAGATGGCTGAGAGGCAACAGTTATATGAACAGTACTATCATTTCCATCGGATGGGCTACTCCCCACCCAACCCATACCCCTCAAAAAACCTGCAGGACCCTTTACAGAAGTTATCAGGCAACATTCTAGTCAGGTTTTGTTGACTAGAGATTACAGCTCATCACCTCTTTTTTTTTTCCTTTCCTTCCTTCTTCTTTCCCTCCCTCCTTCCCTCCCTTCCTCTGCCTCTTCCTTTCCCTTCCCTTCCTTTCCCTTTCCCTTTTTGAGATGGAGTCTCACTCTGTCACTCAGGCTGGAGTGCAGCGGCGCAATCTTGGCTCACCGCAACCTCCGCCTTCTGGGTTCAAGTGATTGTCCTGCCTCAGCCTCCTGAGTAGTTGGGATTACAGGCGCTACCACCACACCCGACTAATTTTTTGTACTTTTAGTAGAGATGGGATTTCACCGTGTTAGCCAGGATGGTCTCAATCTCCTGACCTCATGATCCACCTGCCTCGGCCTCCCAAAGTGCTGGGATTACAGGCACGAGCCACCACGCCTGGCCTCCTTCTTTCCTTTTCTTTTCCACTTTTTTTGCCTCAGATAGGTCTATAAATCTATTTCTGATCCATCTTCAGTGACTTTTTTTTTTCATAGTTCACTACAGCCTCGAATTCCTGGGTCCAAGCAATCCTCCCATTCAGCCTCCCAAGTAGCTTGAACTACACAGGTGCACCATGGCACCTGTTTTTCAGTTACTACTCTTCCATTTAGTCTTTCACTTTCTTTTTCATTCACCAAAGACTTTATGACTGAGTTTGTCAAAAAAAGAAAGAGAATCAGTGAAAGGAAGAACAGAAGAAAGGAAGAAAGCAAGCAAGCAAGAAAGCAAGAAAGAAAGACAGAAAGAGAAAGACCAGACGTGGAGGCTCATGCCTGCAAGCCCAACACTTTGAGAGGCTGAGGCAGGTGGATTGGTTGAGTCCAGGAGCTCAAGACCAGCCTGGGCCATGTGGTGAAACCCCATCTCTACAAAAAAGACAAAACTTAGCTGGGCGTGGTGCACATGTAGTCCCAGCTACTCAGAAGGCTGAGGTGGGAGGATTGCTTGAGCCCGGGAGGTTGAGGCTGCAGTGGGCTATGATCATACCACTGCACTCCAGCCTGGGCAATAGAGCAAGACCTCTCAAAAACAAAAACAAAAAGTCTTTACACCCAAGAATCAATTCCCATTTCCACAGCCTCCCCATGGCTCCTCTCACAAGAACAATTTATTTTAAAAGTCATGTGACTCTGGTGAAACTATAGTGCAGAGTGGCCACGATGGAAAGAATAATGGTGGAACTGCCATCATTGAGCACCTAATCACAGTGCCAGCTGGTTTACACACATATTTCATTAACTCCCCCAAACTGAAGTAAGCCTTATTGTCTTTTTTACGTATGAGTAAAGTGAGGTTCAGAGATACTCAATAACTTGCCCAAGATCATAGCCATTAAGCAGAAAGGAGGAAAATAACTAACTGTACGGTGCCGAGATTCATGCTTTTTTTGGCGGGGGGAGGGGGGCTCAGTTGCTTGGTGAGAGAGGAGATATTAACCTGTCTAGACTTTCTAGTTTTTCCATGTCCTGCTTTCTTGCTGCTAATTTATGGGATGATGTGAGAGTGTAATTTTCCCTGATCATTCCTATGTCACTTCCCAAAGCATCTTCTCATTGTTGTCCATGGTATCTGGGTATATTTCCCCATACTCATGAATAACTCATGAATAACGTATCTTAGAAATTTTGCCAGTCCTCATTCATGTCCTACATGTGTTAATCAAATGTCTTCTAGGCCTAGGGTAATGGTATATAATCTATCATCCAAACGCTTTTGAGATGAAAAAGAGTGCTATTAATAATTATGCTGGGAACACTGGGATGTATGGCCACCCATATAGAAAAAGCTATAGTCAACCTAATGTCTCCTATGGACAAGGAGGGTATGAGTGGAATAGTTCAGTCTTAACTAGACAGAGAACAGAGGTGGTGGGGGAGAGAAGCTAAATCTACCAGATTCCAACCTTTTTGTCTCACTAGCAGTTGTTGTATTTCTGGGCCTGAGTGTGTGTGGTGAAAGGAGGAAGGTAGCTGAAAACCACTCAGAATTAGAATTATCACTATCTCCATTCCTTAAGGAAGTGGTGCTCAAACTTCAGTGTGCTTAAGAATTACCAGTCGTTTTTAAATAAAATGCAGATCCCTGAACTATATGCCTTAGAGATGCTGAAAATACAGTCTGAGATGGGCCCTGGAAACTGCATTTTAACATGCTCCTGTAAAGATTTTGATCTAGGTAATTTATACATTACCCTGCGAAGAAAAACAGTATTCCTTGATAGAAAAATTCCTGCATACTCACTCTACAAAGACAGGCAACATTTCAGAAGAAGTCCTTGCGGGACTCAATAACACGACTGTTTACAACACTGATATTTGTTCAAAGATACTGTCTATATGACCTGAATCACTATTTGAATCAAATAATTTAAACCACATTAACCTTACAATTACTTTCGGCATAGATTCTTAGGGATTCCTAGCCAAATATATATAATTTATCTTTACATATATGGTGTTATATATACTCTTCGTATCTTTATATTGTAGTCAAAGGAAAGAGAATAACATTTTCTGTGCTTTCTGGTAATCACAGTAATAATAGTTTTTATATATTAAACATTGCTCTTGTGTCAGGCATTTATATACATTACCTTGAAAACAAAAAGCCTTGAAAGAAGTCAGTCAAGCGAGCTCTGTTTTGGACAGGAGGTACTACAGGCTCAGAGAAGCTAAGTGACTTGCCTGAAGCCTCACAGCTAGTAACTGGCAGAGTTGCCATTTAAAACCAGGTCACCTGCCTCACACTTGAAATATTTAGTGAACTCATAAGCATCTTGTGAATACTGAAAAATACTGGTTGGAAGGCCACATCATGCATGTAAGCTAGTATGACCTTTCTAGAATAGTAATTCCTAGAGAGAGAGAACAACTGAGTGGTGACTTTGAGACATGAAAAGGCATTGCTCTGAAATAAAAGGCTGAAGAAAGCCGGTGATCGGTTAACATTTGGGAAACTCTGAGGTACAGCTAACCATTTGCCAGGCTAGCCTTTGGATTTATTTCTCTTTTGTTGGCTGTGCCGCTGCTACGCTCTTTATTCATATTTTCAAGGAAACACAAGCAAAGCGAATGTTCTCTAATTGCGCTCCCTTCCTGCAGTAAGCCCGCTCCTCCTGAGCACCCGGGCTGGTTCCATACGCAGCTCGTTGTGTGGAAGGGCTGGTGGCAGCTGCAAGTTGGTGTGTGACACATTGAGTAGTCATATTTCTCTTCTCTGTGGCCCTCCAAAGCCCTTTCCAACATAACTTTTCCCCATCTGTTCTCGTTTGCACTGCATAATAGGGGACAGGTTTTGGAACTTGGGATTCAAAAAAACATTAAGAGAAAATAAAAATGAGATGGAATTTGAGTAGAAAGAAACTCACTGGCTTTCCCCACCACAGCCCCCTTCCTTAGTTGCTGGGATCATTACCAGAGTATTAAATCGATCAAGCTTTTACTCTCGTCTAGTTGGTTCTCTTTATGGGGTAGTAGGGAAACGTGAGACCATTAAAAAATCTCTTCAAACTGTCTGCAATAAAGTAAGCGCAGGGCTGAGTCATTAGTAGGAACAATGTTGCCCAATACCTGACGAAGTTTTTCCACATTTGCTTAGAATCTCTAATAAGTTACATTAATCGTCTCCTGCCTCAGGTTCCTACTCTATGAAAGGGATGCCTGAAGTGAATTTTAGGAATATTTAGAGACAGTGTTTTCCCGAGTGCCATAAGCTCATCTCTGTTGTATGCACTAAATAATTTTGGAAATGATACAAACATTTTACAATTTTAATAGTAATAATAGTAAAAAATGTCTTCTAATATACATTAGGAAGAAAACTGGCAATAGCAAAATATACCCCTGATTTCACAATTATTTTTGCTTAAGTAGAGGCTAAACTGGGCATGTAAGTTTAAAAAGTGAACAAATTTAAAGAGGAATATTCAGTAAATAATAAAAGTGAATATGGCAAAACAGAGAGCACAAGAATGGGTGCTTAAAAAGCAACTATATCAAGGCAGTGGTTCTTATATTCTTTATGTTTGTGGAAAGCTTTACTGTATGGTATGGGCCTCTGGTTCTCAGGGTTGGATTAATCATAATCCTTGGGTCATGGCATATGCTATCATTGTTGGTTTAGCAGGGGCTTGGCATCCTTAATGGATAGCAGCCTTCTTTGAGAATCTGATGAAAGTTGTGGGTTACCCTGGAAAAATGTATATTCCCATATACAGACAAACTTACATAGAATTTCTGGGTTTTCAGGACCATTTGGAGTGCATCTGTGAGCTTCTGGAAGTTTCAGGTGCATTCAAGGTTGCGTCCACTTGCTTCTCTGCTTTCTTAAGCTCACAGGCCAGCCAGCAGCTGAGCCTTTAAGTCACACCTACTGCATTTCTGCAAGGAACAGCATCTTCCCTCACTGCAGGCACCACCCAGCCTGCTGCCTAGGATCATGTGGATGGTACAGAAAATATCCACCCCCAACCCACCTCCCCACTTTCGCCTTTTCAAAAACAGAGACACTACAAAAATGTCAGTAGCCAGGACCAGTTGCTGTGTTTGCCCAGTTCACCTCCTCATCCACTGAGATCTGTTCCTCCTCACTCCAACAGCTTGCACCTCTGAGCACTGCTATTTCTTTCTCACTTGTCCAGAGACAGGCACCTACCCCAAGCCAGACCAATCAGCATCTTTCCATTTTCCACATCAGAACTTGGAAAGAGAGGTACACGACATGAAACTCAGTGGGGGTGCTTGTTTGTTAATTCTGCAGAGAAGAGCACTAGGTACAGACAGGGGGTTCTATACATGCTTCTGACGATATTGATTCCTTCAGCATGTCTTTGGAGCTGAAAAATGTTTAAGTAATCACTTCCATACCTCCCACCACGATAGTGCGTACTGTTCTTCAAGTACCCAGTTATTTATGAGAAGGTTGGTGATAATATTAATCAGAAAGATCACGGTAATGCCTGGCATCTACTGGACCCAGGTACTGTGCCACCTCCACTGCATGCTATATGCATGCCTTCTCACTCATGAGGCAGGTAATATTATCTACTCCACTTTACAGAAAAGGACTCTGAGGTTATGGTGTCAGAAAGTGCTAGAACCAGATGGGCATGGTGCCACGTGCCTATAGTCCCAGCTACTCACAAGGCTGAGGTGGGTGGACTGGCTGAGCCTAGGAATTCAAGCTTTGCTTGGGAAACATGGTGAGACTCTATCTCTAAATAATAATAATATATACATATACATATATATGTGTGTGTGTGTGTGTGTATATAAAGGTGCTAGAACTAGTATACAGAACCAGGATTGCCTCACTCCAGACCCTACAACTTTTTCTTCTTTTCAATTTTTGAATAGGTAATTCGTTCACATAGTCTTTCTTTTTCTGTTCAAAATAGTGAAACATCTTGCCCTGTCCTTTCCTTCCTTCTCGTTGTTCAAAGCCCCATCCACTTCTGAGAATTTGTGTCCAATTATACTACCCAACATAGACGTGTATCTCTTTTTTTATTTAAATGATAGCATATGGTAGCATACGATCTATTTTGCTGAACCTTGCAGGATTTTTTTTCCTACTTACTGCTAATTGAGGAGCTCAGTTCATATTGATACATTGAAAATATCTTTATTATTATTATTTTTAAAAAGCGGCTTCAAAGTGTTCCATTTTAAGAATGTTTCATAATTTACTGACTCAATATCCTATTGATAGGCAGGTTGTTTTCAATCTTTTGCTTTTATATATAGTGCTGCAAAGAAAACCTCCTACATCTGTCATTTCAGAATTGGGTGAGTATATGTGTAGGAAATATTCCTAGAATGAAATTCCAAGGTCAAAGTGTATGTGAATTTATAATTTTGCAAGAGAATGTCAAATGCCTTCCATGGACCTTGTATCAACTTCCACTTTGACCACAATGTACAAGAGTAACTTGCAGTATTCTTGATGATTTCAAGGTCTTCTTCTACTCTCACATTTAAAAGTTTCGTCCTCTCTAGAATGTCTTAAATTGCTTTTCTAAAAAGAAAAACGAAGAGCTGGGCATGGTGGCTTGTGCCTGTAATCCCAGTTACTTGGGAGGCTGAGATGAGAGGATCACTTGAGGCCAGAAGTTAAAACCAACCTGGGCAACACAGCAATACCCTTCTCCAACTGTCTCTATAAAAAACTCTAAAAAATAACAACAGAAAACCAAAAGTCTTACAACCAGTTTCTCCCCTGGCCCCATCCAGCATGCACACACATACAGAATTTTATTCTGTTGTACATTTTTACCTACTTTGCTTAGAGCTCCCCCAACTTTGAAAGGAAGCTATGAGGATAAATGGTTTAAGGGCTTGGGATTCTATCAGCAAGTCAGTCTTGCTTAACCACTCAACGAGCCGATGCTGCAGCTCCAAGCCATTTACCACGAAGTCTTTCAAGGGGGTCTCTGATACCATTTCCCTGTTCCCCATCGCCAAGCCTCCTTCCATGAGCTCACTGTCAGGCATCTCCACCGCAAAACCCCTGCCTCCAGCATTCCTGATACTTTGTACCAACTACATCTCTGGGGCCCTGCCACTCCACTTACTATTCTCATTCTTTGGGAGGTTAATGACTTTGTGGAAATCTGAAACAGCCCCTCCTCAGGAAGTGGTAAAAGTCTCTTAGAATAACAGAAACAAGTCTTGAAAGAGCTCTTGAGTTCATCTGCATTTTAGGCCAATTAAAATCCCTAAAGAAACAATGATATGCATAAAAACTCAAGATTATATAATTGGCAGTGGCCAAAATCTCATAAATTTATATAGATACTGTCCTTTACAAACAATGAAAACATATCTAAAGGGGGAACACAAGCATTCCCCACTCTCTCTCTCTTCTTCACAAATTAATGACCCTTTCCCTCCTTTAAGTCATTTTAGATATCAACTATTTAGCCAAGAAGAACCAGAAGCAGTATCTTCTTTGTAGTAATGAGGCTTTGTCTTCACAGGAACTCAAGTTCAGTTCAGAAACTTTCAAACATGGTTTTAAAGGCTTTTGTGAGTCAACTGTTAGTGAATCACACAAAGGGGGCCTTTATTAATAAACATATTCTGTTCATTATAGAGAAATGAAAGCCTCAGAATAATTCGCCAAATGTTTAAAGAGAAAACAAAAACAATGTGGTAAACATATCAGGCCTTGATGAGCTGTCTAGGTAATTGGTTGTTTCTGTGCACCTGGTTCCAAAGACAATATTTAATGTGTAATCTGTTTCATTTGCTTGGGGAAGTAAGTGTAACTCTACCCCCTGGATCACATCTGCATTAAAATGAGGGGAGGCAGAGTCTTGTTTCAGCGAGTGGAAATTTATGCACATGAGTTGTCTTTTACATGGAGACAGCAATTATACCCCTAGAAATGCAGTCTGTGGGAGAAAACGACATATTCAATACCGGGGAACAAAAGCCTAATGCTAAGAGGACATTAACAAGGTTGGGAACCCCCTCCCAACAATTAACATGATCATTTACAAACTCTGCAATCTATAAAATTATTTTTAAAACATGTTTTTCAAAACAATGTGGTTTTTCTCCTTCTTTCTCAAAGAAATAAAAAGATTCAGCAGCAACCATACAGAATCTATTAGCTATTCTACAATAACAAATAACGTTTTAAAATCTCTTAAGATATATCTGGGGATTGAAACAAACACACACCAGGGAGTGACAGGTGATCCCTGGTTTAACAGCCTTATAACAACTGAGGGGAAAAGTGTGGCCCATAATTTTTCATTTTTACGTAAGAAAGTTATGGTGTTTGAAAGCAACAATCAGAATTCTAGAACACAGACTTAAAAAAAAATAGAGCATATGCAAATAAAAGTTGTTAGTTAAAACTGTTTTTTTAAAAAATAATTTGTTGGTTGATTTTCTTAAAGTCCAGAAGGGCAAAACTGGAACCATTTAAATGAATTTAAGTTTGTGCTTCTCCCTGTCTTCTCTGGAGACTTTAAGAAATGGATGAGGAAGGATTTGCTCTCTCTCCTCAATGCCTCTGTGTCCTTTCCACTTTTGTGCTTCCTGAACACACAGAAAGGCTTTATTTCACACACCATACTTTATTTCATGTACTAATTGTATCACCAACAGAAAACTATGTGCCCTGCTTAACTAAGATAGAATACAGTAAGTCAATGAAAACTCCCATTTGTTTTTGAATTTTTCTAAGTTGATAATGCTTAATCTTAAGTTTTGGTGCATACTCTTTAATTAGTCCTGCTACAAAATCTGAGTGACAGCACTAATACTTTTTATTGATTTACTCTGAGATTATTTATTTGGGTTCTTGGAAAACTTAAGGTTTTCTATCAATTTTGGAATATATACAGAAAGTAACATTGAAAGAGTAACTTCAATGGGTCAGGCTTTGGGGAAAAGCAAGCTGCAAATTCTAAATCCCGACTACCTTTTGGAAAATACTAGGAATTGTAAATGTAAACAAATATGGAAGGAGTGTTTAAAATGTTTTTAATATATTCTGAACCACCATAGCACTAAAATCATAGATATTGTAAAATTATGGCATGGCAGTATGATATATTATAGAAAACAGCATGATAGAATGGAATTAGAAAACCTGAATTCTACTCTGCATTGGGTAACTACCTCTTTTGGAGGAATTAATTCAAATTTTAAGCCTCCATTTCTTCAGCAATTGAAAAAAAAAAAAAAGTAAAATGGAGGTGGAGTCCACTGACCTGGTTTCATCAAGTCAGTAGCATTGCCATCATGATCATCATCAACAACAACACTAAATATGGGTAGGGTTAGGGGAATAGGGAGGACTAACTGATCTCAAAGTTAAAAGAGACCTAAAAGGCCAAATAGATAAATGCAGTAAGTGGTCACTGTCTGGATTCTGATTTGACGAAAGACTTTTCTGAGAAACTTCAGGGAATTAGAATCTGAACTGGGGATTAGAGGATACCAAAGAATCATTAATTTTGTTAGATGTGATAATAGCATTATGGTTGTGTAAGAAAATGTCCATATGCTTGTTTATTTATTTATTTATTACTTATTAAGATACTGTCTCACTCTGTCGCCCAGGCTGGAGTGCAATGGCCCTATCTTGGCTCACTGCAACCTTCATCTCCCGGGTATAAGTGATTCTGATGCCTCAGTCTCCCAAGTAGCGGGGACTACAGGCATGCACCACCACACTCAGCTAATTTTTTGTATTTTTAGTAGAGATGGGGTTTCACTATGTTGGCCACGCTGGTCTTGAACTCCTGGTCTCAAGGGATCTGCCCATCTTGGTCTCCCAAAGTTCTGTGATTACAGGTGTGAGCCATGGCGCCCAGGTGTCCATATGTTTTAGACATGCTTAGTGAAAGATGTCAGGATGGAATCACATGATGGCTAAACTTCACATCAAAATACTTTCAAAAAAAAAAAAGAGAAAGTGGGAAATAGACAAATCAAGTAAATCAAGTCTGGCTTGATATTGATTGTTGTTCAACCTGGTGGCATTCATTACACTATTTTTTCTCTTTTTGCTTATGTTTGAAACTTCATTAAACAGAAACCCTAATATCATCAAATTTTCAAAAAAAATTGAGGGCTGTATTAAATTAGTTCAAAATTCTCTTCAAAATAGAAAATTCCATCATTCTACTTCAAAGACTGAGTAGTGAAAATTGTAAACATCTAAAGCAATTTTTGTTTTATTTTCAAGATCAAATAGTATCTAAGTAAAACTGTGTTATGATTATGAAATTTCACTGGTGCCTAATATCTATCTAATTGAGAATCAAGTGGAAGCAGAAAATTTACTGCAGAAAAACTTCTGATGAACACTTGATTTGTCAACAAATCCACACTTGATTTGCCAACAGGGAACTTCTGACCTTTAGCAGCGACAGAGTAAGCTTTTCCAACTGAAAGCTCATCTCAGCTCTACGAGAGGTTGTGTGGAACATGTTCATCCAGATCAATAAATTGCCTTTTTCTTCTCCTTTATCACCAAATAGATTATGTGGCCATTTTCTATCTAGGAATAACCACTGGCACCAACAATTTTTTTCCTTCTTGTATGCGTATTTCTTTTCCATTTCCAAGTCCTTTCCATTATGAAGAGATTAAAATATTTTCACAATTCACATTTTGAAACTCTAAATTCTTAGATGTGATCAGTAACATCTTTAGCTGTTAAAGAGTGGGACGTTTATTTCCTTCATTCCAAATTGGATTTCTGTGTTAGAAACTGGAGGATTTGGTAACCTTTTGTACTCTGTGGTAGAGCACTAGGAGGAACTGAGTCATAGTCAAACTTCAGACTGTTCATTGGTTTAAAAATTCATGTTCGTCAAAGAGAAAAGTAAAACAAGATTTGGTAAATTTTATACTCTGGTACTATTTGACTCAGTGTTGATGTTAACCTTGATAGGGATAGATGAATTTGGTTGAACACAATTTTTCTGGTTACTTAGGAAAATCAAACATTACTTAATGCAGTTTTTACATTATTGATAGTATATACAATATTATTTTGGAAGCTATAGAATAAAATTGGCAAACAACCATTTTATCAAAATAAAACAAACTTTTCAGACTGTTCCCTCCCTCATCACTGGTGACTCCTTCAGTATGATGGAAATGAAAAGAGTTCCCAAGAGAAAGGGAGCCAGCCCCACTGCAAAGATGGGAAAATTAATAAGTGGGAACTAAGTTAATCTTTAAAAGTTGTTTACAGATTAGAATTTCTACCTGGTCAGTCCTCAGCAGGAAAAAAACTTAAACCGCTTTATACTATTTTCAACAAAAATAATACTAAAGTGCTAATGGAACAGTATGCAAAGGGCCTTTATGAAAAAGAAAATTAGAAAAATAAACAGCTAACATATATTTATGAACAAGGTACAATCTCATTAGCAATCAAATATTCAGATTGAAGTAACTAACTTTTAAAATTTCCAAACTGGCAATGATAATAGAAGGTGTGGTGACAAAGATGATGTGGTAAGATGGACAAGCCACTGCAGAGAGTTCTTATTACTGGACAATTGGAAATATGATCTGGAGTCCTATTTTTAAGAATCTATCCTGCTGGGCACGGTGGCTCACACCTGTAATCCCAGCACTTTGGGAGGCCGAGGCGGGTAGATCACTTGAGGTCAGGATTTCAAGACCAACCTGGCCAACATGGTGAAACCCCGTCTCTACTAAAAATACAAAATTAGCCAGGCAAGATGGTGCGCACCTGTAATCCCAGTTACTTGGGAGGCTGAGGCAGAAGAATCACTTGAACCTGGGAAGCAGAAGTTGCAGTGAGCCAAGATCGTGCCACTGCACTCCAGCCTGGGCGACAGAGCAAGACTCTGTCTCAAAAAAAAAAAAGAATCTATCCTAAGGAAACAATGAGATTCCCCATCACCATCATACTCTCATGGACTATCTAATGATCTGGGACAATGCTCACAACAAAACTCGAGGAGTCACAGAAAACCATGTGTATTTGTATTTACATATAACATGTGAATAATGAAAAAAGCAAGATAAATTTATCTAAAATATCATATCTACTTACATTGGACAGTAAAATCAGTTTTACCTGCATTGAAATACTTTTCTCTCTCTTTTTTTTTTTTTTTTTTTTTTGAGACAGGGTCTCACTCTGTTGCTCAGACTGGTGTCTAGTGGCACAATTTTGGCTCACTGCAGCCTTCAACTCTTGGGCTCAAGCAATCCTCTTGCCTCAGTCTCTCAGCCTCCTGCATAGCTGAGACTAGAGGTATGTGCCACCATACCTGGCTAATTTTCTTTTTCTTTTTTCGAAGATATAGGGGTCTCACTATATTGCCCAGGTTGGTCTTGAACTCCTGACCTGAAACAGTCCTCCCTCTTCAGCCTTCCAAAGTGTTGGGATTATAAGATAGCCCTCCCTCTTCAGCCTCCCAAAGTGTTGGGATTACAGGAATGAGCCTCTGTGCACAGCCTATGTTTATTTTTTTGGTATATGTTGCATTATTTTAACTTTATTTCTAACATGTTTATTTTTATTATAAAGTAACGATTATTGCAAGACTTTTAGGAAATACAATATATGAATAAAAAGCATATGACTACTCAATATATCCATGTAACAAAATTGCACTTGTACCCATTAAATTTATACAAATAAAAAAATTAAATTGTGGAAAGATGTATAAATATGTTGAGAAACTGCTAATGGCTGCAGGAATTCTTTTTGGGGTAATGAAATTGTTTCAAAATTGATTGCAGTGATGGCTGCACAACTATTTGATATGTGAAAAACCATTGTACACTTTTAAATGGGTGAATTGTATGGTATGTATATGTATATTATATCTCAATAAAGTTGCTGTCAAAACCCAAAAAAGAGGCTGAGAGTGGTGGCTCACATCTGTAATCCCAGCACTTTGGGAGGTTGAGGCAGGCTGATCACTTGAGGTCAAGAGTTTGAGACCAGCCTGGCCAACATGGTGAAACCCCATCTCTACCAAAAATAATAATAAAAAATATTAGTTGGGCATTGTGGTGCATGCCTGTAATCCCAGCTACTCATTAGGCTAAGGCAGGAGAATTGCTTGAATCCTGGAAGTGAAGGTTGCAGTGAGCTAAGATCGTGCCACTGCATTCCAGCCTGGGCACAAGGGTGAGACTCCGTCAAAAAAGAAAAACGCCCAGAAAAGTGTAAGAGTATAATATCATCAGCACTGCCATCATCTCAAGATTACCACTGTCAGTATCTTGGCATATAGCCTTTCAAGCTCATTTGTACGCATCATATATGGTTATTTAAAGAACAAAAATTAAATCTTACCAGGCATACCATTTAAGAAGTATTTTTAGCCCAGGCACAGTGGCTCATGCCTGTGATCCCAGGGCTTTTGGGAGGCTGAATTGGGAGGATAAATTGAGGTTAGGGGTTCGCAGCTACGATGAGCTATGACAGCGCCACTGCACTCCAGTCTGGGCTACAGAGTGAGATTCTGTCTCTAAAACAACAAAAAAGTATTTTTTATTACAACATGTATAACTTCATAATCACAGAAGAACCAAGTTCTAGTTCCAGCCTTGCTGTAACCTGCTATGGAACCTGAAGAGTCACATTGATTTTCAGGGACAAACTTTTTCTGCGTTAAAGGCAGGCTGGGACTAAATGAGATCTTCTGTCCCTTCCAAGTCTAGAGTTCTCTGCTTCCTTGAGGAAGGTGGCACTATAACAACAGTACATGCTTGGATGTAACAACTGTGTTGAAATAATGAAGACTGTTTATCAATAGAGAACTACTAATCTTCAAGATAAACCTTTAGGTTAATTTAAAAAAAAAAAAGAAAGCAAAGAATAGAAGAGTGTGGATAGCATACCATCTGTGTTAAGACAAAAGAGAATACATGTATACTTTCATATGTCTAGAACATCTCTTTAAGGATACATAGAAGCTGGCATTATTGAGAGGGAAATGGGTAGTTGGGAAACAATGGTGGTTCTGGAATTTATTTTTCACTATACAATATATCCTTTTGTGGGTTCCATGGTGTAATAGTTAGCACTCTGGACTCTGAATCCAATATATTCTTTTGTACTTGTACGTTTTCGTTTCTTTTTTTCTTTTGGAGAAAGGGTCTCACTCTGTTGCCCAAGTTGGAGTGCAGTGACACGATCTTCCCTCACTGCAGCCTTGACCTCCAGGGCTCAAGTGATCCTCCCACCTCAGCCTCCCGAGTAGCTGGGACTACAGGCTGGTACCACCATACCCATCTAATTTTTGTATTTTTTGTAGATATGGGGTTTTGCCATGTTGCCCAAGCCCTGAGCTCAAGCAAATCCTCCTGCCTCAGCCTCCCAAAGTGCTGGAATTACAGGCATCTGCCACTGCGCTGGCATACTTGCATTTTTTCTTTCTTTCTTTTTTTTTTTGAGACACTGTCTTGCTCTATCGCCCAGGCTGGAGTGCAATGCTACGATCTTGGCTCACTGCAAACTCCACCTCCTAGGTTCAAACAATTTTGCCCCAGCCTCCTAAGTAGCTGGGATTACAGACGCCCACCACCATGACCAGCTAATTTTTTGTGTTTTTAGTACAGATGGGGTTTCACCATGTTGGCCAGGCTGTTCTTGAACGCCTGACTTCAGGTGATCCACCCAACTCGGCCTCCCTAACTGCTGGGATTATAAGTGTGAGCCACCACGCCCAGCCTTTCTTTTTTTAAACAGTAAAATAATTATTGGGAAAAAACATGATTAATAGAGACATACGGATGTACTGGGTATAGTGATAAGCGATGTAAAGCAAATTTGTCACTCACTTCCTTGCTTAAACCCGTTTTTTTTTTTTTTTGAGATGGAGTTTTGCTCTTGCTGCCCAAGCTGGAGTGCAATGGTGTGATTTCAGCTCACCACAACCTCCGCCTCCCGGATTCAGGCAATCTTCCTGCCTCAGCCTCCCAAGTAGCTGGGATTACAGGCATGGGCCACCATGCCCGGCTGTATTTTTAGTAGAGATGGGGTTTCTCCATGTTGGTCAGGCTGGTCTTGAACTACCGACCTCAGGTGATTCGCCAGCCTCAGCCTCCCAAAGTGCTGGAATTACAGGTGTTAGCCACCGCGCCCGGCCCACTTAAACCTTTTTAATCACTTCCCTTGATGGTGACTTGTGAGACCTGCATAATTGGCCAGGCTACCTCATCCTCCTCCATAGCCATTTCACCACATGCTCACCTCACTCTAGTAACACTGGTCTTCTGTAATTTTCTAGAAATTTTAAGCTTTTCTTCCTCAGAAACATCAAATGCAGTATCAGCAACTTCAAACAATTAACTTCCTAGGAATTCCAACTTAACTTGAGGAATTTCAAAATGCAGAGACCTCCAAGGTGCAACTCACCCCTCACTCTACACCTGAGGAAAAACTAGGCTCTGAAATCTGAAGTTACTTGCCTAGGGTCACACACCTAGTTCTCCACTACATATATGTAATTAACCTTAGCAGTTGCTCTCTGGAGTTTCACTGAACAAAAGTAGGTTAATAAAAAGGAAGCCTTTGGATTTTAGATATTGGTAGAATGGGGCTACATTAGGACTTAGAAAATTAATCTGATTTCTTATCCATGAAAGTGTCTTCATGATGCCATTGCTCAGAAGACCCATCAGGAAACAGAATGCTTCCTAAAACTGAAATGCCACTGTAGTGCTGGATTCTACTAAGAGCCACACAGTTATATTTGAAAGACATTTGTTTAATTTCAGGAAGAAATTAATTTGATCTTCCCGCCATGGGACTAGCTTTTAAAATCCACATCTCAACAACGTAGCTAAATTAACGTAATTAAGTAAATTAGAAACTCAAGAAGCTTCAGAATGTGAGCAAGACCATGGACAGTCCTGATGGGCATCTATCCCTTGAGGCTACAAGGAGGTTGTCACAAAGAACCTGAGATGCAGGCAAAAGAGGCAAGTCAAAGCTCTATGAGTTCTCTGAAAAAATTTCTTCTGAAAGAGATGGACCTACTACCAGAGAACAAAAATGTCAAATCTGAATTCCATTCACAACACCACACCTCCCACTTCACAAATAAAAATCCATATGCATTCCTTACCAGTTAGGTCTTGTCCCATGATTGTCAGACCCTTTAAAAATACGTGCATTGCTATTTTTATAATGCTTATTATTTCTGCTTATAAAAGTAGTATGTTTTAGAAAAATTGGAACACATAGATGTGTAAAGAAGAAAATAAGTCAGTCATAATTCATGTAAGTATTGCACATCCTGGAATATTTCCTTCTAGTCTTTTTTCTTTGTGTATACATTTGATGGAGGAATGTGCTTATAAGGGTTATGGAATTGGAATATTACCTTTCTTTTTGATTTTTTTTCAACTTAGGCTTTATTGTTGGAATTTCAGAAGTTATTAGATAGTAATTATTCTTTTACATAAATTTTTGTGCAATAATAATTATTTTCATGGCATAAGTTTCTGAAATGGGATTAAAATGTCCAAGGGTACAAATCTTTTAAAATATTTGATACATATCACCTAATTATCTTCCAGAAATTGTTTTCCAGTTTACACGCTCCATAGCAACTATGTCCTTTATAAAGGCAATTTCGCCAATACAGAATATGTTTAATTGCTGACAAATTGTGTGAAATAATTATATTAAATATTTTATCTCAGTTTGGTTTGTATGTATTATCTTTTTTTAGAATTTTAGAAAGGGTAAACGTTTTTCCTAAATCTCATATGTAATAATTTAAATTTTCCTTGTCTAGTCATACTATTTGCTTAACGCTCTATTAGATGGTACATTTTGTTTATTTGAAATTTTTTATAATTAAAGATTTTAACCCTTTGAGTGTGTGTTGAAAATACAAAGAAAAGGCCAGGCACAGTGGCTCACGCCTGTAATTCCAGTACTTTGGGAGGCTGAGGTGGGTGGATCACAAGCCAGGAGATCTAGACCATCCTGGCTAACACAGTGAAACCCCGTATCTACTAAAAACACAAAAAATGAGCCGGGCGTGGTGGCGGGCGCCTGTAGCCCCAGCCACTTGGGAGGCTGAGGCAAGAGAACAGCGTGAACCCGGGAGGCGGAGCTTGCAGTGAGCTGAGATCATGCCACTGCACTCCAGCCTGGGTGACAGAGCGAGACTCCATCTCAAAGAAAAAAAAAGAAAATATCTTCTTTTGTTGGATTGTTCCTTAAAAATTTTTAGGGAACATTTTGGACAAAAATCAAAATGTTAGGGGAATTTTTTCCTGCAGTCAAGCAAATCAACCTTTATTTCTTCCATTGCTTTTATTTAGAAAGTTCTTTTCCCATCTAAAGATATTTACCTACATTTGCTTTGAGTTAATTTTATGATTAAATATATGTGTATATATTTAACTTTTTATTCCTTTTGGAAATATTTTCAGGAATGGCTTCAGGGGAGGCACTAACAGAATTTTTTTTTCCAAGTGCCTCAATACCATTTAATAAATAATTGGCATAATTTTGTAATGCCTCTTATATCACACTGTTGGCCCATAGTCACACAGTGGTTTGTATGTAGTCTGCCATGCCAGAAGTGACTGCATTGACCTCCCATTTCAACTATAGGCAGCTTGAGGACTCTGTGTATAACTCTCACAGTTCCCTGAATATGGTAGGTGGCCAGTGAACTCTTATATGAAATGCACAATTAATGAGTCATTGATACACCTGGGAAAGTTTAACTTGGAAGATAAACAAATGTCTGTCCTGACTGGTTTAAATGTTTACCTTTTGAGAAAAAGGGTGCCAAGCCAGACAGGACTTTTAGTGATCCTTTCTGCTTATGATTTTCTCTTCCACCCCACACTATTTTGATCGAGTTGCTTAGATCTTTAGAATATAATATTGGTTTCTTAGGGCCTCAGGATTAGGACTAAATTTCAGATCGCAGGGCCTTTTAATTCATTATTCTCTAAGAACAGTTATGATGCATCTGGGCTGGTATTTCTCACACTTGAGTGATATACAGAGCTTTAAAATGTATGTACCTTTTTTTTTTTAAATGACCATGAACCTTCAGTAATGCCTTATTTTTATTAAAACATCATTTAAATAACGTGGATGTCCTTTTAGGCACATAGCAAAAAAGGCAATGGGGTCATAGTTGCATGGTAGACACTCATATGATCCACAATATACACAATATGAATTTCTTTAATATATTGTTGTGAAAACATTGTGATTGATGCAAAAGCACAAATTTCAAGAATTCATAGAGAACCTGGAGACCTCCCTAGTAGTATATGTCATTATTCTAGTCTAACAAAATAGAAATTGGAAAATTATTATTATTTTTTTTTTTGAGGCGGAGTTGCGCTCTGTCACCCAGCCTGGAGTGCAGTGGCTGGATCTCAGCTCACTGCAACCTCCGCCTTCTGGGTTTACGCCATTCTCCTGCCTCAGCCTCCCAAGTAGCTGGGACTACAGGCGCCCGCCACCTCGCCCGGCTAGTTTTTGTATTTTTAGTAGAGACGGGGTTTCACCGTGTTAGCCAGGATGGTCTCGATCTCCTGACCTCGTGATCCGCCCGTCTCGGCCTCTGAAAGTGCTGGGATTACAGGCTTGAGCCACCGCGCCTGGCCCGGAAAATTATTTTAACCATATACCACATTCAACCCTCAACCTTTGCCATTTTTCTAGGTTGTGTGGATGCCAACCCGTATAAACTCATCTGCATATATTGTAACCAGTATACAACTATGAAACTAAAACTAAATATAAACAAAACTATATAAAACCTGTGCTTCAAATAACCTTATTTAATAAGACGGATGATATTGTTTGCTGAATAAAAATCTGTTCACATCACAAACATGGTCTTCTATAAGGAGGGATTTTTTTTTTTTTTTCGTTCTACATGCCCATTACTTACTGAATAGACTTATCTGGCTTTGTTTGTTCCTTCCTTCCACTATTAATCTTTATTTTTCAAGAAACCTTTATTAAGTTGAACAGCACATCAATCCATCAGGATTTTTATGAATTATCACCAGCTCTCAAATATCCCACCAATATTCTGAAGAATCTGCTTCTGGAAGTTGATAATTAAGCTGATTTTTGTGTTATAGATTTTAAGAAAACATGCTTTTTTTTTTTTTTTGTGGGATAGAGTCTCACTCTGTCGCCCAGGTTTGAGTGCAGTGGCCCCATTTTGGCTCACTGCAACCTCCGCCTCCTGGGTTCAAGTGATTCTCCTGCCTCAGCCTCCCGAGTAGCTGGGATTACAGGCACGTGCCACCAAGCCTGGCTAAGTTTTGTATTTTCAGTAGAGACAGGGTTTCACCATGTTGGTCAGGCTGGTCTTGAACTCCTGATCTCAAGTGATCCACCCGCCTCAGCCTCCCAAAGTGCTGGGATTACAGGCGTGAGCCACTGCACCCAGCTAAGAAAACATGTTTTTATCCCATTATGAAATAAAACCTCTCTCTGAAACCAAAAAGAAATGGTTTCAAGATGAAAGAAAAGTACTCAGTGAGGTTAAATATGTTAAACAAAATAATTTAAAAAATTGAGACTTATATACTGTATCACAATCTGAGTACAAAGAGGATGTGGTTATTGTTTGTAAGTCTAAAAGCTTAACACACTGTGACAGAGAAGCTGTCTGCAAAATTTTATAAAATAAATTCCCCCAATTTTATAGAAAAATATCATACAGGACTCTTATGTTGCTCAAGACCCTGTTTCTTAATAGTTTTTGAAAGCTGTTGACTTTTAGAAATGAACATGTTGATCTGAGCGTAAAGGAGGAGGATATGCAGAAAACAGAAGGGATGCCAATTCACAATGCAGCAGGCAATTAATTAGCAAGAGTCGTGCTCCTTGAAACATATGATTGAGGAGATCTGAAAATCTTAGAATAACAGAAGATGTATTTCCTCCAAGTAACTTTACTAGTGTGATTTTCCACCAGAGTTCAATCAGTGAATTGGATCTTAGAGTAAGGTTGCAGTTCTCAACAGGAGGTAGTTTGGCACCCCCTCCCAGGAGATATTTGGCACTGTCTGGAGACATTTTTGGTTGTCACAACTGTGACGGGAGGGTGTTCTGGCAGTTAGTGAGTAGAGGTCAAGGATGCTGCCAAACATCTTACAATGCACAGGACAGCATTCACAACAATTACCCAGTCAAAAATGTCAATAGTGCTAAGGTTGAGAAACCCCGGATTAAGGTGTCCAAGCCAAAGGGCTGTATCTTTGTGTGCACAGGGCTGTATCCTGGTGGAGGAGTGCAGAAGCCTTTTGCCTCTTGCTTTACACACACACACACACACATACACAAACACACACACTCTCTCTTTATGTTAAAAGGCCACAAGTACTGTTACAGGACCCCAACACTTACCCAAAGGTAGCTGCTGGATCAGGGTTTTTGCACTGAAGTCCCATCTGTGGTTGCCAGGTATATGTTACAGGGCAGGGGTCCCGATCCAGACCCCAAGAGAGGGTTCTTGGATCTCACGCAAGAAAGAAGTCAGGGCGAGTCCGCAGTGTAAAGTAAAAGCCAGTTTATTAAGAAAGTAAAGTGGTGAAAGGACACCTACTCCATAGACAAAGTAGGATGTTGCTGAAAGTAAGAGGAGGAACGATTCCATGCTAGGTACATCGCTTGTATATACCGGGAGATGTGCTCTGCTATAAGAGTTTGTGATAAATAAATTAATTACTATATTTTGCAAGAATCAATATTACTTTTAAAGCAAAATCAGGAATACCTTTGTTCTCCAGATATCGGGATATCTGGACACTCCCAAGTCTGGGTTTGTTTAGTAAACATTATTAATTTGTTCCCTTAGCTGTAAACGTCTAGAGGCTAGGAAAGCCTGACTTTCTGAGAATGCAGTCCAGCCAGTCTCAGCCTCATTTTCCTAGCCCTCATTCAAAATGGAGTTTCTCTGGTTCGAATGCCTCTGACAGTACCATCCAGAATTCTCCCAGTCTCCTGGCACACAAGTTAGTCACAGGAGGTTGAGTTAGAGGGTTTTTCACTGAGCCAGCCACACAATAAGACCACTATTGAAAGAACTGCTTAAGGAGCAAATAATAGGAACTGTTCAAAGCATAATGGGATTCATTAATTCATTTACCTACTCAGCAAAATTTTATTGAACACCCACATGAACCCTTCTGCTAGGCACTGTGATACACAATGAATACAACCAGACCTGGTCCCTGCCCTCTTGCAGCTTACAACCTAGGAGGGAACTCTAAAGGTTACCAAGAAGGGGCTAGTTTGTACAAAGAGGACTCCATGAATGTACATGATTGAGCTTCACAAGCTTTCACGTTTGTAATCTCATTTGAACTGTACAACCACCTCACAAGACAACCTTTATTCCCTTCTTAGGTTAAAAATGTGCCCCAGGTCAAAACAGTTTGTAAGTGGCAGAGCTGACACTTCAGCCAAGTGACAATGAGGGCCCTGTTATATCATTGTATAGAGCAGGGACACATATAGGTGCTCTTGCTTTGAACTTGCCTCTCCTGATCCTCACCAATCATACAGGTACAAAGCCCTCCTCTTTATGAAAAAAATGCCCCCACCTACTCCATCCTTTTGCTTACAGCTGGGGATTCTAGTTTTTTCACATATATATGCCTTGTGTTTCTAATTAGATTGTAAACTCCCAACCTGCAGGGAACAGATCTTCCATTTCCTTTGCAACCTTTTGCAGTACTGCAGTCACCCAATAAATGCCCTTTGCATGAATGAACCTGTAGAGATAAAAATACTTTATGGCATTCCCATTTATAGGTTTCATGTTTTTATTTTGCTTTGTGATAGGATTGTACATTATAAGCTTCTAGAGGGCAGAGAAAATGGCTTAGTGCTTTCCTTTACACTCAGCAGGAACCATGCATGCAAAATTTGATCCTTGCTTGCCTTTTTGATGCTCTGGGTAATATTAGCACACTGGGGCGTTTCTGTGTATCTAAGGACCGAGGTTATCAGCCTCTCTGCAGCGGAGAATGTTCCTGCTTTTCCACTGTAAGCTCCCATGGCGCCTAGGACAGGGCTAGATTACTGCAGAAGCCCCTCCATGCTTATTTCTGTTACTAAGGAAGCCAACGGCGAACATGGCAAGCTCTTGCATAACCCTAGACCTTGTAAGGAAATGAGCAAAGTGGAAGGGGATTTGAAGGCAGGTCAGAGATGGCCTGGATGAGAATGCTAAGGCTTCTCTCTGAGAATCCAGCCCAAGTCTGACATGCA
>NW_012116177.1:910508-913297 GCF_000951035.1 Colobus angolensis palliatus
GCCGCGCCTGCTGGAGCCGGGAGGACCGAGGGAGGAGGTAGCCTAGCGGGAGAAGAGGCAGGGATCGGGGGTGGCAGGGTGGGCGTCTGCGGTGCCTCCCCCTCGCTTTCATTCCTTTCTCCCCCAAGCTTGATCCCCACTGCGTGGGGGAAGCAGCCGCGAAACAAAACTGTCTTGCTTTGGGCCTGAACTGCTGGTGGGATATGGGGCGGGGGAGGGCAGAGGCGTGGAGCTGGGGTCTCAGGTTTGCATTGGGGTGTGTGTGCGTGCGTGTGTGCGTGTGTGTGTGTTGTGAACTCCTTCAGGGTATGCGACTCTGACTTGTAAATCGATCTGGCCGCGGGGCCACGGGGCTCACCTTCCTAGCTGAGCTTAGTAGAGAGTAAGGAGATAGATAGGCGAATTTCCCCCACCCTCAAAATATCCATCTCTTCCAAGAGGAATTTTCTGCTGGAGAGACAGCCAATAAACTCTGCTCAACTCCCTCCCTCCCTCGGTTCTTCCTAGCTGCAGTTTCAAAAAGCTTCAAAGCCAGGAATGTGGGATTCATCTTCCGATCCCCAGAAGGCAAATGTGGTTACAGATGTTGCACGGTACTTTGCCAAGTTTAAAACCCTTCCTTCAGCACTGTAACCAAAACAGTGAGGCTAGAACCTCGGGCTCCCTAAGAAGAGATGTGGGCCTCTGGGGCCGCTGGATTCAATAACTTCCGTCGGGTTCTAGACTGGCTCGGCTCTGTCCAGTTTGTGCCAGATAGTCTCCCACCCCCTCCCCACCCCTCCTTTCCCCTGGAGATTTGAACGCCGCTTGCATGGAAGAGAAGCTACTTAGAGAAGAAAACGTTCCACTTAGTAACATGAGAAAAGTCTTGATTAAAAAGTTGTCATGAATTTGACTTTTGGGGAGAGGCAGCAAAGTAATACAATGGACTTGTCAATTTTATTGGGCTTTTCTTTCTTTTTTGAGGGATGTATGATAAGAGTTAGATGATGGGCAAAGGGGCCGTTCCATACGTGTTTTTACATATTTTTGAAAAGAGGCCCATGAATTGAGACATAACCCAGTGGTTTTAAAGAATCCTGTCCCAGAGATGCAGATTGCTCTGACAGCCCAAGGGAAGGCGGTGGCAAAAAATAGACACCACCTCCCTTTTCCCCAAAAAAATTCTTCCTGGAAAGGTGGTGTTAAGAAATTTCAGAGATGGGCTGATCCAAGTGGCGGGCCTTAAATGGAAACACTATAGTATGTCCTGGCACTTGTCTCTGGAGGTGGGTTGCTGGCCAGGGGCCCAGGCTTGGGCAGCCAGCAGACACTAGACTTGTGCTGACCTCAGACATCGGCCTCTCCATGCAGCTTTATAGTGTGCAGACTGCTTAAGTTTGGAATATGGGCCTCATCCATTTCACTGATGGGGACATAGGGGTCAGAAGGTTATCTTATGCCTGGATGGGACTTCGATCACTTGTTTTGTGATTCATTTGTTTTTAGTTTCTGTCTTGGAATTTTAAAAAATGGAATTCTTTTGAAGCTGAAATGTAGGCCTTAAGTTGATGTAACTGGGTGTTGGATAATAGCACTTCTACTGTTACCTCTTATGCGGGTACTCACAGGTGGTGAATGATATATAGATAAATTTCGGATAAGTGACAAAGACTAAGGATTGGGATGATTATAGATTGGGTTCATGCCCTCCCTTTCCAGCTCTGTTGTTGAGTTTTACTTGAAATGGTGAGGGTGATTTTAAATAAAACCTGAGTTAGATAGTAGTCTTAGAACTTTTGTACCTTGGAAGAGAGTGATCATTTGAATCCAAGCAAGTTTGTTGTTATCTGTGAGGAATTTAAAGGACTATTAAGGATTCAGAGTAAAGATGCCATATTCAGGAATGTAATGTATTAATTTCAGAAGTGAGGAATTTAATTTGATTAATAGAATTGTAATGAATTTTTTTCAAAGTAGTGATTTGCCAGATTTTCTTCATGTGTCCAAGAAAGGTATAACAGAGATTGAGTCAGGAGATAGAGGTTATGCCTCTATCTTGCCCTAGATTGGACTGAACTAGTCCCGTGATGGTCATGATAGGCTTCTAGGTAATTCTCAGGCTTGGATTGAGTAGTCCAGTCTTCTGAGGGAGAGGGGACAGGACAGAAATGGATTTGAAAAATGATCCTGCTCTTCAAGGTCATGAGGTGAAGATGGAATCAGTGCTGGGACTGGGAGCTGTCGTCTGTGGCTTGTTCTGCTCTTGGATCCTTGCATCTTGATTTATTTTTATGTGAAGAGATCTCATGCCCAACTCAGTAGGAATTCTGGAGAAGCAAACCACTGATGGTGGCAAAACTCTTTGATATGTTTGGGTGGCTTTAAAGACAGGATAGTTTAGGGGTGCTGGATATGTGCTAGGCACTGGGCTTTACAGGTGCTTTTTCATGACATTTCCACAAATACCATATGTCTTATTGTTACTTTACCTTTCTACAATAAGAAATCGAAGCTTGGCAAATTTCAGTGGTAGAATGGGGATTTGAACCAGAGGTCTGCAGGACTTCAGAACTCATGTTCTTGGCCACTTTTGTCAGTGATTGTCAAACTTCATTCACGCACGTACTGTCTTCCTGAGTTTACCATGGCTGAGTCCCACTTACTCTATTAATATTTTTCTTTAAAGCAATGATTCACTTAAACAAAAGAACCTGGCCGGGCGGGGTGGCTCAAGCCTGTAATCCCAGCACTTTGGGAGGCCGAGACGGGCGGATCACAAGGTCAGGAGATCGAGACCATCCTGGCTA
>NW_012116177.1:913447-921098 GCF_000951035.1 Colobus angolensis palliatus
AAAAAAAAAAAAAAAAAAAAAAAAAAGAAAAGAACCTAAAGACATCATTTTTTTAAAGAGGAAATTATGTATTACTACCGTATTTGGAAAGCCAACTCACTTGTTAGGAATAGGAGGTAGTCATAAATATGCGTTTGTACTTGCACTGAAATCCCAACTTCAGAATAAAGATTATGTGGAGTGTGCGTATGTTGCAGGGACCTGGAATAAAAATGGAGGAGGTAGGTAGATGATACAGTATTGGTGATGTTCTGGTTTTTGGATTGGGTGATGGGTTCATAGGTGCTGATTTTATTTTTAGACTGTATAACCTACATACATGATACTTTTTTTGTAAAATGATAAAGAAAATTAAACACATAACCATTAACATAATGATTATTTAGGGAATATTTTACTGCACTATGCTGACTATAGATTTAGCTTGGTGCCTTGTATGCAGTAGGCACATAAGAACTATTGGCTGATTGACAAGACCCCAGGAAATAATTGTAAAGCAAGCGCATTGTTTGTTATATTTGAATAAGGTTGAGGTGTGTCCCCCTCCTCCCCTATTTTCTCCTGCTTCTACTCTCCTTTCCAATATTGCAACTAAATAGCGTGGGCTGCAGTGAGGTTTCACCTGGCTGTAGTTATGGGAGACACAGCCTGGGCTGAAGCTAGCACTTTTCAGCATCACCTTGTCTTATATATCTAGCACTTGGGATGGGGCAAAGAATGCTGTCGTGAAGTGTTAAGACACTTTCCTTTTTACCCAGTAGTAAGGTGTGACCATTCAGAGCTGGAAGCAGTATTTAAGTTAAAGCAGGGCCTGGATGAAATGTTAGCAACATTAAACTGGTGAGACTGGGAAATAAAGCCATCAGAAATTTTAATTGGAATCTGCAGAATCTCCTGTTTTATTTTCCCAAGCAAGCACTGGGCACTGTGGCTTTATTCCTGGAAATGAGGATTTGGAATTGGGTTTCCTGGTACAAAATGCCTTCTTTGATCTTTTGGAGTGAAAACTTTGTGTTTCTTTCTGTGGCCAATTCCAGTTCTCAGAAGAACCAAATGGAAGATTTACCTCCTCATTTTTAGCAGTTGGCCATGGAGTGTTCTTGCTTGCCATGTTAAGTTTAAGAATCAGAAGTTCCAAACTAGGATTTGTCTGTTGGAAGGACATTCAAATGAAAGACTGCTTTTGAAAGAGCTTCGTCAATTTGGTGTGGTTGGCACATCACAGCCTTTGGTTCAGATGGGAGGCAGTTTTGCTTGAACTCACACTCTCAAAATTAACTAATAAGAGATTCGGCAGCTTCCTTTTCTGAGTTAACACAAATACACCCTCTGCCCCTAATATTCAAACTGACCGCATATGCGAATACTATTCCTGTGCTCTTCTAGGCAGTTCTGGAAATGTGAGATTGTTTACGTGTATAAAGGCTCTTATGTGATCCGTCAGCTTTGTTTTCCAGAGCCACTGCTCTTCAGTTGTTTGATTTTTGGGTTTCACTCTCTGACCAACATTCCACTTTGCCCATTAGGGTTGCTTCATTGTTGACTCTGGGTATTTGGCCTTTATTTCTGTGACTGGGAAAGTAACTTTAAATTTCAGTCTTCCTAAATTTTGTGGAGGTTTGTGCAGTAGGTGAAGGTTGTTTTGAAGAGGGGGATCTGGGTGAGACTTTTAGCATAGGTGTCCTGGGGGGTCGCCCAAGGTCAGTTCTCATTCATCTTGAGGCCAAACCCTGGCTGTTCTGGTCTCTCCATTGCCCCCCACTTCCCTCCTTTTTGGGGGACCCAGATTCTTCAAGGCTCAGAGTAATCTTACTAAGCAAGACTGCTTTCTGGATTTTGCCGTTTTACCTTTCGACAGTCTCCTAGGTTTTATCATCCCCATTTCTTATTCTGGGATGTGATTGATCTCTCTGAGGGCAAAGACTTCAAGTTGTTCATTCCTCCATTGATTCTTTCTGCACAAGTCATTGCCCTTCACCAATTTAAAACCTTTCAAATTCTCTCCCTAGGCTCCTGGAGGCAAGGGACTGTTTTATTCATCTTTTGTGTAACTTTTGCACCTAACACAATGCTTGGCCTAGACCACACGGTCAATAAATCGTTTTTGAATTGCGGAGAGAATGAAGGGATGATTGCATGTTAAGGGAGCAAAGGGACCCAGTCCTCTAGGGAATCAGGGAAATCGGGGACAAGATGATACCAGTCACTGTGGTCCGTAAGGACGAGTTTGGAAAGTGGGAACGAAAGACATTCTATGTAGAAGGAACTGCTTTTGATACCTCTTCTTAGTGCTTAATGTTATAACCTGTGCTTAGTCAATTCCACAAACATTTATTGTGTTCTTTTCAGCATATGTTTCTTTCTTTGTTTTTATATTTAAGGATGATGCCTCCATTTTTGGGAAGAATATCTCACTAATTTTTTATATCCTACAGAGCAGGGACTCCTTCATTATTTATAGTTAGGACCCAAACACTCAGTGAATCAATTACTTTACTCGGACTTTTTCCTGTCGCGTATGTTTCCAAACGGTTGACAGTGAAAATATAGTGGTGGGCAATGCTTGTGTGAGCGGTGGAAGAATGTAGGTGACCTCTTGGAAAATGGATGGAATCCAAAGTAAACTCCTCTTTTGAGAGATTTTAAGGGCTGAAATCAGTGGACATACCACATGTAACTTTTCATCTTCAATACTTGATGGCTGTGTGTTTTTGTTCATCTAAGAAAGCCAAGATTGGCTATTAATATCACCATGCCATCGAAAAGCAAGGTTGCTCTGGTTTGGGGGATTCCTTTTTAGCCAGTTATGGAAGAATATTAATAGGCCCTCCAAAAATATAACCTTGAACTTTAGAAATATGAAGAGGGGAGAATGAAGGTGAGGTGATCTTGGACAAAGTTGGATGTTAGAAGTGGGATGATACTTGGGAGTTTGGAAAGTAGGTACTGAGGAAAATGTGCAATAAGAAGAACTTGAGCATTCTGGAATAGAAGGGATGGGTTGAAGTGATGTTTTAAACCAAGTTCCGAAACTTCCACTATTGCAGCTATTAATGAGTGTTGACTACGCTTGGAGTGAAAATAAGATGTGCTTGATTTACTCTCTGTAAGTAGTGAGTTAATGTGTATACGCAAACATGACCATAAAGGCTGGAGCTTAGGGAGGAATATCCCTTGTCCTGATGTCAGGGACTTACACAAGATAGAAATATGCATACGAGTGAAAGTGTACGTAGTTATCTAGAGTGACACCTTCCTTTTCACGAGTAAGGGACACGTGTGCCCAATGCTATTTTTCATACAGTTTTCATATGCTTATCTTGAACTTGAAGAACCTGAGTTGTTGTGAACAATAGGTGGCAAGAACAAATATCTTACGAGGATGGCCTAGTAAAAAACAGAAAAGCTCAGTCAGCAGAGATTACTTTATATAAACATAAATGTTCTATTTCAGTATTTTTAAAACATTTTAACACTCAGCAGTACATTTTATATCATGACCTGGTACACACACAAACATACATGCATGTGCACGGGTGTTAAAAATAAAGCCGAATTACAAGTTCTACAAAAAATACTATAATGCTTTTTAATTAATATTCAATTTTTATTTTAAAAATTCTAGTCTTTATATATTAAACTGATTTTACAACTTGCTAATGGGTCCTAATAAGCAGTCAGAAAAAAACTATTCTAAGTATTGTGGAAATTAGCCTTAATTTGTTTATTGAATAGTTGCTAGTCTGGATGAGACTTTTGTTTTTCTTTTTGTGTGGATTTCTGTCATTCTACAGAAGGTTCATACCCCTATGTCCCTCTCCCTCGCCAGATTATTTTTTCTGTGTAAGGGTCTTTACTTGTTTCCAAATCAGATTAAAGTGAGTAATATGTGATTTGGACCAGCTCCAGTGTGCATCATCATCATCATCATCTTGATCCCCATCAGCACCAAAGGTGGGACTGATTCATTTAGAATGGTGGCAGGAGCCACTTAACTCCCTGTTTATTTAGATTATACTTGAAGAGGTTGTTGACTTTCAGAAATAAGGAGAAGCCGAGGTTACACACACCCAAAGGATGAGAGGGAGGTAGGGAAGATGACCCCCATGTATTGTTCAGAAATTAAAAATGAAAGCAAATCGTTAGTAGGGACAGCTCTTTGCATTCAGAGACACAAGAGCTTACTTGTTGTCATTGTCCTTATCATTAAAATCTTGCTTTCCTCCTCCTTCATCTTTTCCCCTCTTCTTTGTCCTTTATTTATTGAGCATTTATCTAGTCTTCCTGTAGGTGAGGCTGGGCATAGAAAGCTCAGTTAATATCAAGTTAATATTAAGGTTCACTTGAGTAAGGGAGTGAATAATTACACGTCTAACTATTAGTGGCAGAACTCTGCATATCTTGGTCACAAGTTACAGAGGGATAAGGATCAACCTACACCTTTAAGGAGGTGGCTGTTTAGCCTCTGAAAGAGGTACCAGTTGGATGTTATTTTGAGAGGTATCTGTACGTGTATAGGTTGTAGCATAGGCAACATTCCAAAAGAGAGAATGGGACAAGTAAATATAAGGGAGTTGTTTTTTATTTAGAGGCCAAGTTGTAGAAAAGATAGTTGCACATCTTTCTTTATTTGAATCAGAGTCTTGCACTGTTGCCTGGGCTGGAGTGCAGTGGCGCGATCTCGGCTCACTGCAACCTCCGCCTCGGGTTCAAGTGATTCTCCTGCCTTAGCCTCCTGAGTAGCTGGGATATAGGCACTTGCCACCATGTCCAGTTATTTTTTTTTTTTTTTTTTAATTTTTAGGAGAGATGGGGTTTCACCATATTGGCCAGGCTGGTCTTGAACTCCTGACCTCGTGATTCACCCACCTTGGCCTCCCAAAGTGCTGGGATTACAGGCGTGAGCCACTGTGCCTGGCAGTTGCACATATTTTTAATCACTAGTCTCAGACTCTGTGTCCTGGGATGTAGCTTCTCAGGGTAACGTGCAAGACCTTAGACAACTGAAAGGAACAGCACGTTCCCAGTTAAAAGTGCTTTGTGATGTGGCTTGACTCTATAGAGCACATCAAGATGAGCACCATAGGAGCAAGCTTAGGAAGGGAGATTTGGAGGCACGTTATGGTTTACTTTGAATGACAGGCTGGAAGTTCAGATATGGCGTGAAAACAGGCCTTGATCTAGCCTCTTGCATTATCTCATTTAATGCTCACTCACACTCCATAAAGTACCTACTCTTTTTTTTCTTTTTTTTTTTTGAGGCGGAGTCTTGCTGTGTCACCCAGGCTGGAGTGCAGTGGCGTGATCTCGGCTCACGGCAAGCTCCACATCCCAGGTTCACACCATCCTCCTGCCTCAGCCTCCCGAGTAGCTGGGACTACAGGCGCCCGCCACCACGCCTGGCTAATTTTTTATATTTTTAGCAAAGACGGGGTTTCACTGTGTTAGCCAGGATGGTCTTGATCTCCTGACCTTGTGATCCGCCCGCCTCAGCCTCCCAAAGTGCTGGGATTACAGGCGTGAGCCACCGCGCCCAGCTAAAGTACCTACTCTTATGCCTGTTTTATAGAGGGAGAAACTGAGGCCTAGAGAGGTGATATAAATATCTAAGGTTACACTTCTGAACTTTAACTCTGGCTGTAAATTCCTACATCACCGTCAGTGTGCACCAGAGCAGAGGTTGAAAACTGGTGGTCTCTGAGCTTTGTATACCTCAGAGTTCTGTCCTGTTTGATACTGTATTTAAGACATTTTTAAAAAAACGTGGTTGCTAACATGTAAAAATGGGGGACATTTTCATTTAAAAAAAATCAAAATGTCCAGCTGCTCCTGCAACACTGAAAACTCTGGCAGCTCCAGGGCAGTATTCCTTCCTACAAGAAATTGCCAGATCTTCTTTTGACCGTGTCTGTCTGAGGGAGACATGTGTGCTGTGGCTGCTACTGTCTCAGTTCATCCTGTTTTCTCCCAGACGCTGAGTTTTCTCCCAGACACGTTCGGTGTTAGTTGCTATTTATTGTTCTTGCACTGACAGGTTTGTTTGTTTTAAACTCCTCGCCTACCTGGTTCCTGTAGGCTAACTGGATTGACCCTATAGGTGTATGAGTTTGAGGCCCTGGCACATAGCCTTCTCTTAGTCAAGGATGATTGTTCTAGTGGAGTGGGAAGCCCAGAAGCCAGGAGGAAATGAGAATAGATGGAACTGGGGTTTTAGCCTTGGGCTGGAGAAGCCACAGGGCTTGGTGAATAAATTACTTTTGCGATGAGAGGGTTGGGCAAACATACGACTTTTGGAACCTGGATGACGGGGAGAACGGTGTTGCTCTTAAAAGAAAATGGAAGGTTGCCAAGAGGACCTGGCTTGGAATGGATTGTGGTGTTGGGTTTGAGGTTCTGGTAGAGCAAGAACCCAGAAGAATGCTTACATGAGCCCTCTGAGAGGCTGGGACTATGGTACTGGAACTCTGGAGATAAGGGTTTGGGGCTTTGGCTTTGTGTTGACTGTTGGATTTGTACTGGTGATTGGTGAGAGAATGAACATGCCCTGGGGGAGAGCTTCCTTTTGGAAATGGGAAGAAGTGGGTTGAGGTCTGAATGAAAAAATGAACCAGCTACGAACAGTTCAAAGTCTCATATTGACTTTTTGGGGTCAAGTGCCTTATCTTGCAAATAAATCAACTGTTTATCCGAATAGAGGAGTAAAATAACAGTCTTCAACTTTTGAACATGGGAACTGATAAAACCTCTGCTCGGAGAATCAAAGGCAGATATGCTGTTTGATGGGTGACACCTGTAACTTATGTCTGTGCCCATTTCACTGAGCCTTATTAAGGTAAAACTGATTCTAATAGTGACCTTTTCTTGGTATCACAGATGATACAAAATGTGAAAAAGAAGTTGCTGGAGCCCCAAGATGGGAAAAAAATGCCAGAGGAGAATGCTCTGTGCTTGAGATTTATCCTTGCTTTTAACCAGTTTAGAATGGAATGTCCTTTTCAAATTCAGAGAAGCTTTTTTTTTTTTTTTTTTTTCCTCCTTGGCTTGTTTGCTTAGGATTCCCTCCAACGTATTGTTTCTTAATCAGCTATGTCCACCTCAGCTCCTCTGTCTTCTCCTACTTGGTTCCCTTTTGATCCCTAAAGGTCTTATTGTTTTAGGACATTCTAAGCACAAGTAGGGTGAATCTGTCTCAGATGTGAGTGTTGTACATGGAAATCTTCCAGCAGGGCATTTCTTTTGTTCTCATAGAGACTTGTCTCCTTTTGGGGCCATATAACTCTGACATTTTTAGTTTAATTCAAATTGGTGTTTTTATTTTTCGTTCCTGGATAGCTTTATTTCATTACATGTGCACAGTAATATGAGTTCCTATACATTTTTCCCTAGAAATAAAATAATTTTATTATGTTGTTTTATTTTTGATACTAGTCGTATTATGACAGTAATATGTGTGCACAATACAAGATTTGAAGTACAGGAAGGGTGTACAGTAAAACCATTTAATTCAGGGACTGTCCATAGATAGAGTTCAGTATTACCTGAGGTTTCAGGCGTTCACTGGGGGTCTTGAAACATATCCCCATGCCTACAGAAATCTATCTATGTATCTATCTATGTATCTATCTTTTTCTTTTTCTTTTTTTTTTTTTTT
>NW_012116177.1:921433-922165 GCF_000951035.1 Colobus angolensis palliatus
TCTATCTATCTATCTATCTATCTATCTATCTATCTATCTATCTATCTATCTATAATCTATCTCCTGTGTATCTGGAGATAAATACCAAGGATTGGAATTGCTGAATCAAGGGATAGTTGCATTTTAAATTTCAGTGTAGGCTGTGCCATGAATTGGGTTTTTGCTTTGTATTTGTGAAGCAATGTGGTGTGGAGATGACCCTAAGACTCAAATGCTCGTCTGTTCTCTGGTGTAAACCAATTGTGTGGCCCAAGAAAGTCGTTTTCTTAACCTTTGTCTTTGTGGTGCTTTCCTTTCCTCATTTGTTAAGAAGGGCACAGACTTAGTTATTTCTAAAGTTTAGTAATTTGTTGATTCTCTCAGTCTCACTCTTTTTTGGTCCTTCCAGTAAATGGAGCTTTATGATTTTTTTTTTTTCCTGTGTAAGTTTGAGTCTGTAAAGAACTCTGGGCTTTGGAAGCCTTGCTAACCACAGCTTTACTTTGATTGTTTTAAAGCACTATGTCTGGTGTGTGCTTTATGTTAAAATTAAAAGCAGAGCTTATATGGCTGATTACCTTTTTTTAAAAAAAAAAATTATGGTGAGTGGTAAGTAGGCAGTTAGTGACCAGGAAACTCATATAGTCAGCTTTTTATTATTGATCAAGAGTGGAGGCAATGGATTTTTAGACTTAAGGAAAAAGTTTTATTTTTATAATAGCCGTAAAAAAAAAAAAAAAGGGCCGGGCGCGG
>NW_012116177.1:922867-929105 GCF_000951035.1 Colobus angolensis palliatus
AAAAAAAAAAAAAAAAAAAAAAAAGCAGTAGGGCTATGATAGACAGTTTTTAAGAAACAGCAAAATTTTATTTATGACTTTGGAACAGACCAGAAGAGGTAGCTTTTGATCTTTTGAATTGATCTTTTGGATTTGATCTTTTGAGCTTTTGATATTTTGTCATGTGAAGGTAAAATAGGAATTTTTGGAAATTTTGAGATATTTAGCCAGTATTGTGTAAAAAGATGATTGGATTTCCTGGTGATTATCAAGCTAGATCTATTTAAAAACTGAAACCCAAGTAAACAAAATTTCATGGGCATTTGGCCAACCGCGGTGTCCAGTGTGGTTACAGTGGGTCACTCCTGTGATTACAGCACTTTGGGAGGCCACGGCAAGAGGATTCCTTGAGTGCAGGAGTTTGAGGTTAACCTGGGCAACATAGTAAGGCTGTGTCTCTACAAAAACATTTTTAAAAAATTAGTAAGATGTGGTGGCATGTACCTGTATACAGTCCCAGCTACTCAGGAAGCTGAGGTGGGAGGATTGCTTGAGCAGGGAGGTCAAGGCCGCAGTGAGCCATGATTGTGCCATTGTATCCCATACAGCCTGGGTGACAAAGACCCCGTCTCAAAAAAAATTAATATAAATTTATGTTTATTTCCCATACTGCATTTTTTCTTTAGAATTTGCTCCTGTAAGGCTGGACATGGTGGTTCACGCCTGTAATCCCAGCACTTTGGGAGGCCGAGGTGGGCAGATCACGAGGTCAGGAAAAAAAAAAAAAGAATTTGCTCCTGCAACATTAAGCAGTGTATTTGGATTCCAAGTTAAAAGACTTGGAATTTGGGTTGTTAATGTAAATGCATTTCTTCTGGAAAATTTTTGAGCCCTTAGTTACTCATTTTAGGAAAATCACTTACTAAATCTCTCTCTCTCTCTCTCTTTCTCTTTTTTTTCTTGAAATGGAGTCTCCTTCTGTTGCCAGGCTGGAGTGCAGTGGCGTGATCTCGGCTTACTGCATCCTCCGTCTCCTGGGTTCAAGCGATTCTCATGCCTCAGCCTCCTGAGTAGCTGGGATTATAGGCATGTGCCACCACACCCAGCTAATTTTTTTATTTTTAGTAGAGACAGGGTTTTGCCATGTTGGCCAGGCTGGTCTTGAACTCCTGACCACAGGTGATCCACCAGCCTTGGCCTCCCAAAGTGCTGGGATTACAGATCTGAGCTGCTGCGCCCTGCCTAAATCTTTTTTTTTTTTTTTTTTTTTTTTGAGACAGAGTCTCGCTCTGCCGCCCAGGCTGGAGTGCAATGGCCGGGTCTCAGCTCACTGCAAGCTCCGCCTCCTGGGTTTACGCCATTCTCCTGCCTCAGTCTCCCAAGCAGCTGGGACTATAGGCGCCCGCCACGTCGCCCGGCTCGGTTTTTGTATTTTTTAGTACAGACGGGGTTTCACCATGTTAGCCAGGATGGTCTCGATCTCCTGACCTCGTGATCCGCCCGTCTCGGCCTCCCAAAGTGCTGGGATTACAGGCTTGAGCCACCGCGCCCGGCGCCTAAATCTTTTTAACTATATAAATGTATTCAACTAGGTGTAGTGTAGGGAACCAAAAAAACAAACAAACAAACAAAAAAAAAAACAGAGAAAGAAAGAAACAATTTAACTGTTCTACAGGCCAGGCATGGTGGCTCACACCTGTAATCCCAACCCTTTGGGAGGCAGAGGAGGCCAGATCACCTGAGGTCAGGAATTCAAAACCAACCTGGCCATCGTGGTGAAACCTTGTCTCTACTAAAAACAAAAAAATTAGCCAGGCGTGGTGGCGCATGCCTGTAATCCCAGCTACTCGGGAGGCTGAGGCAGGAGAATCACTTGAACCTGGGAAATGGAGGTTGCGGTGAGCTGAGATCATGCCACCGCATTCCAGCCTGGGCGGCAGAGTAAGACTCTCTCTGAAAAAAAAAAAAAAAAGGTAAATGTTTTACAGCAGAGGTTAGGTTTACATATATTCACAGAATGGAATTTTATGTAATTACTAAAAACACTATTTTTGATGAATTTTCAGAGACAGATCTCATTTTAAAGGTAGTTACCTTTTCAAAGAGGCTTTTGTTGGCTATTCCATCTAGTTTGAGCCTTAATTATTTTCCGTATCTTACATATACTACCTTATATATATTATCAGTAAATACAAGGTATGTCTATTTTGTACTCTGTGTGTGTGTGTGTGTGTGTGTGTGTGTGTGTGTGTTTATCCTGTGCCTACTATACTGTCTTATGCATAGGAGGCACACATAACTTGTTGCAATGAATGAATGACCGTAGAGAGTACACATAATATTGTAGAGAGTACACATAATATTACGTGGAAAAAGCAGGACACTAAAAACATAGTATAATTCCTTTCATATAAATTATGTACAGTTCCGTAGTACAGTTCCATAAACATAAACATAAAACATAGTACACTTTCAGATTTGTAGTTAACATATATATATATGGATGTAGAGGAAAAAAGATTGGTAGGAAATAATCCTAAATTTTAGCTGTTACCTCTGTGCTGTGGGTCACGCGTAATTTTGAAGAGACAATCTTTAAATACAAATGGGTGAAGTAAATATTGAAGATTATGTCACCTTGATAATGTATTTTACCCTTTCCACATTAAAGGTGGTCACCTTACCTAAAATGATATATTACAAGATCGTGGCCTTTTCTCCTCTTGAGTAAAATGTACTGTATCTCTGTAGTGTGACAGGTTTTATATCTACTTTAGGATTAAATTATGATCTAAGAGTTGCACTTTTAAGAAACTGGCTTTAATTTCACATCAGTTGAAGTTGAAGGGTGGTGAAAGTATATTAGACCTGCTACAAGTGTGTAATTATAATTATTGACACATTTTCAACTCTTAAGTGTGATGCATTGCCCATGATTTTGACAGCTGTGACTACATTAAACCTGCTGGAATACTCTTTTCACAAAGATTTGTTTAAACTTAGAATTGTCAGAAGGATTCTCCATAAAGTGGATGAACACAGATTTAGAGGTGAAATGGTGGTTCATTTCCCACTGTGCCTGTTGATTTTTCGTCTGTTAAATGTTAAACAGAAGATTACCTGGATTTAGTTTTCATGTCAAGAAACCTGGGAATTTTATTTTATTTTTCTATAGTATAAAAAATGTGTGCTGCTATTCCTTTGTGATAGGACTCTATGCAGTGATAGCGTAGAATCTCATTCTGTCTCCTGCTGAAGGTCCCCAACCACATAACTCCAAACTGACAGACTTGGTGTTGCATAACATCCTTATTTTCTGAACGTCTCCTTCAACAAAGTTCACATATTATCTCCTTTTCATGGCCATTCTATCCTTCCATAGAGATTTATTAAGTAGCTACTGTGTGCTAGGCACTGAGAGTATAGACAGAAAGACTGTCAGAGAGCTCAGCTTGGCAGAGGCAGAAAAAGAAATAGCCAACGTACAGCAGAGTGAAGCGCCACATTAGAGGTCTAAACGTAAAATTGAGATGTACAGTTCTGTTTGAGGGCACTGGAGGTCATCTCAGGGAACGGATGTTCTTGAGTATCTTCAAAGTTAAGTAGGATGTTATCAGGTAGGGAAAGGACCTTCTAGGCACAGAGGCTTTCAGTAGAGACAGCAACCTTTAAAACTGAATTTGGCTAGAACCTTGCTACTCAGCGTGTGGTCCTTGGGTCGGCAGTGATGGCATCAATAGAAATAAAGAGTGTCAGGTTTGCCTGAAATCCTGCTGGATCAGAATCAGCTTTGCAACAATATCCCCCAGTGATCTGAATGCTTCCAAAAGTTTGAGAAACACTGGACTTGAGCATAGGAAGGGGTAAAAGATGGGAGAGCTTGGAAAGTAGACCACCTGCAAAGGAGATTGGATTTTTTTTTTTCTAGCAAAAAGTTGATAATGGAGAAGTGACATTATCAGATTTATATTTTCTAAAAATTGTCTGGAAGTACATATAGAGTAGCATCTGCCAAGAATGTTTCTTGAAACCTTAATTGTATATAAGGTGCTTCACCCAAAAAGGTCCTCAAATAAGTTTGAAAAATGCAGGATATTATATTCTTCTCTCAGACAATATAAAGTATCATAGTAAATTGAAAGTTTTGAGAAATTAACTTTGAAGAAAACCATTAACTTAACCACTTATCCTGGAATATCCCTAGGGTGTTCCACATTTATTCCACAGTGGAACTCTTTGTAGCCTCACAGCTGTTAATACCCTAGGGATGGTGGATAGCATTCTGCTGAACTCATTGTGGAAAATGCTAGCGCTGCTTCCTAAACCTTAGACACTTTGCCTTATCTGAGTAGGGTAACTGACTGTCCAGGTTTAGCGGAGATCCTGGGATGCCAGACTTTCACTGCTAAACTGGGCAAACTGGGGTGGAGTTGGGTACCCTTCCTAGCAGTTTACCACATATATTACTATTTACTTTATTTTCTTTAGGTGGGCTCAGCCTTCTTTCCTTCAATTCCTGTTTTAGTCTCATTTTCATGGACTGGTCCCCTAACTTGTCTGCATTGGAAGCACCTGGGGAGTTTCCAGACCTGAGCCTGTGCCCACCTCATGAGGTTGTGATTTAATTGTTCTGGGGTATGCATTGGCCCTTGGGGTATGAGGGAGACTTTTCAAAAAGTCTTCAGGTTATTCAGACGTCATGAAAGTTTGTCCAAAGCAATTATGCCTGTGAAAACGTAGTCTTGAAATGCTACTTAAGAATTTATTTTAATATATAATACAAAAAACGACCATTAAAAAGAAAAAAAATAGGCTGGGCGCGGTGACTCAAGCCTGTAATCCCAGCACTTTGGGAGGCCGAGATGGGCGGATCACGAGGTCAGGAGATCGAGACCATCCTGGCCAACACGGTGAAACCCCGTCTCTACTAAAAATACAAAAAACTAGCCGGGCGAGGTGGCGGTGCCTGTAGTCCCAGCTACTTGGAAGGCTGAGGCAGGAGAATGGCGTGAACCCGGGAGGCGGAGCTTGCAGTGAGCGGAGATCCGGCCACTGCACTCCAGCCTGGGTGACAGAGCGAGACTTCGTCTCAAAAAAAAAAAAAGTTGAAGAATCACCTAGCAGCATGTGAGGCAACCACCAGTTGTACATGTTCCACACTTTGGGAAACACTTAGGGGAGTAATCGAAGTGTGGGCAAAAATTAGGGGGCTGGAGCTTATTTGGTGAGTGGTGTGGCTGGAAACGATATTGCAGATTTCAGGGCTGTTTGGGAGTCTGAGCCCATGAGATGTGGTGACTGATGTGGTCTGTAGGGTGGAATAGAGTAGAAAAAGGAGAATCTGATTACTGCAGGCAACCTGGGGGTACATGATGATCATGTTACTGCAAAGGGGTCCCAATCCAGACCCCAAGAGAGGGTTCTTGGACTCACGCAAGAAAGAATTGGAGGTGAGTCTATAAAGTGAAATCTAGTTTATTAAGAAAGTAAAGGAAGAATGGCCCTTCTGTAGGCATAGCCCCCCAAGGGCTGCTGGTTGCCTATTTTTATGGTTATTTCTGAATTATTTGCGAAACAGGGGGTGGGTTATTCATGTCTCCCCTTTTGAGACCATATAGGGTAACTTCCTAACATTGCTGTGGCATTTGTAAACCGTCATTGTGGGAGCATGGCAGTGAGGATGACCAGAGTTCACTCTCTTTGCCGTCTTGGTTTTGGTGGGTTTTGGCTGGGTTCTTTACTGCAACCGGTTTTATCAGTGAGGTCTTTATGACCTGCATCTTGTGCCGACCTCCTATTTCATCCTGTGACTTAGAATGCCTAACTGTCTGGGAATGCAGCCCAGTAGGTCTCAGCCTTATTTTACTCAGTCCCTATTCAAGATGGAGTTGCTCTGATTCAAATGCCTCTGACAATCGCATAACAGAGCAGGAAGGTGTGGGGAATGCAGCAAGGTGACAGGCTGTATTTGAGAGGACTTGGGATGTCCAAGTAGAGCTGTCTGGTGGGTTGTCAGAAGAAAAACAGACAGGGCATGCTGGCTCATGCTTGTAATTCTAGCACTTTTGGAGACTGAGGCAGGAGGATTGCTTTAGGCCAGGAGTAGGAAACCAGCCTGGGCAACATAGCAAGACCCTATCTCTATTTAAAAAATTAAAAATAGGCCAGGTGCAGTGGCTCAGGCCTGTAAATCCCAGCACTTTGGGAGGCTGAGGCTGGGGGATCACCTGAGGTCAGGAGTTCAAGACCAGCCTGGCCA
>NW_012116177.1:930105-931428 GCF_000951035.1 Colobus angolensis palliatus
CTTCCTGGTACAGGAGGCAGTAAAGTTCAAATGGGGATCAGAATCTCCCTGGAGAAAGGGGAGAGGGTGGATCTGTCCCCTTGGTCCAAGGGATGAGTTCTTGGAGAAGGACGTTGAGAGAAGAGTCTGGGGACAGCCTGAGAGGTAGGAGGAACACTGAAGAGAGGCTCCTATCATCGTAGAGAGGAAGGGGAGGCTCCTCCCAGGTAGCCCTGAGAACCCAGTAAGAGAAGAGCTCAGGAGGGTGTTTTGTTGGAAGTTAGTCATCATTAGTAGTATTTGTAAATTTAGCATAAAGGAGGAAACCAACTTTTCGTGGGTTGAGAGGGAGGAGACCACTAGATCAAGTGACTTTTTTTTTTAAGTTTTTACTGAAGAAAAAGCCTGGCATAGTGTGGGACCTTAGGGAATAAGTATGGGTTTCTTTGGGGAGTAGTCATCTTCTGGTTACTCATGAAGTTATGTCAACAAGGAAGGAAAAATTACAAGAAACATTCACATATTCACAGAAAAAGTGCCAGAGTTACCTGGGGCTCCATAAAATCCGTTTATTTTCAAATCATAACCTCTCACCTTTTCTCCCCATCCTCCCTAAAGTTTGCTTTGTTATTCTCTAGACACAACAATCTCAATTTCTGAATTGATATTCTTGTAAATGTCATTAGGATTTCTTATGGTGCTGATAAGGCTGCTTGTGATTAAGTGTTCAACCTTTGTCTATGTGTGGTGCACATTTCTGGAAGGCTTTGTAGTTTACCAAAGCAATGCTGCATTTTACATGATCCTCTTAATAACCTTGTACAGGAGGCAGGGCAGAAAATGATATTATTTTATTTTACAGGGAGAAAAAAGCCTTTGAGGTTTAAATGTATTAAGGAGGACCTGCTAATGATGAATGATTTAGTGATGGATCCAGGGTGCAATTCTGGTCTCTCTGGTACAGTATTTCTTCCTTATGGTGGAGGAGGATGGGGGAAGGGTGTCTTCTTTTTTTTTTCCAATTAGTTTATAATTTCCTTGAGGATGGGGACCATGTGTTCATTGTTGAGACCGTGGATGTTTGGGATGGGTAGGAGAGCCCTTTCGTCCAAGCTTTACCACACACAAGGACTTCAGATTGTCTTGATATTACCTTTGTGTCACAGAGTCCCAGAAATATCCAGAATTGTATATTTTCTTTTTCTTTCTTTTTTTTCTTTGAGTCAGGGTCTTACCCTGTCACCCAGGCTGGATTGCAGTGACACAATCATGGCTCACTGCAGCCTCAACCTCCTGGGCTCAGGTGATCCTCCCACTTCAGCCTCCTGAATAACTGAGACTATA
>NW_012116177.1:931558-932743 GCF_000951035.1 Colobus angolensis palliatus
GCAGAGCTGATATCTTAAGGGGGAAACTGAAGGCTTTTTTTCAACTTTAATCATAGGCACAGGACAAACGCACATTATAGCACCTTTTTCTACCTCTACTACGGGCTAGGAGGATATAATCTGTCTCGTAGAGTCTTGTCAAAGAATCTGCACTTCAGACTACATTGAAATGTATTTCTTTTTAAGTTTTTGGGGTGTCGCAGGTTGAGGAAGAGGAATAAACATTTGCTTCCTTGTGTTTACATTAAAATTTCAAGCTACTATTTCATGATGAAGCGAGGAACTTTTTAGTCATTGAAGAGATTTAGGCGGATGAGTTAATGTTTGGTCATCAGAAAATGTAGCATGAGGAGCATGTTTCTCTTGGGAGGAGAAAAAAGCAAAATATGAGTCAGACAAAAACATCAAGTCATTTCCCGCCACTCGATGCAGCCACCCTTTTGCTGAAGGACCATCGACCCTGCAAGTCTAATTCAGACAGTGATGACCACTGGCATTTGAAGCAGACTTCACAGTTTATAAAGCTTTTCCCCCTGAAGACCACTCACAGTGTTGCTGACTGTTTGTATAACATTGGCACTTCTGATGAGGGGGGCACAAGTGAGTTATTCTTCTGGGGAAGGTGCTTTGATTTGAAACCTAAAAATGCCATCTGTAATCCGAATGGGACAGAGTTTTCCTTTGTGAGGGCCCATCAATTATTCATTGACAATGACATGGACTGTCACCCAGTGTGGAGTGCAGTGGCGCGATCTTGGCTCACTGCAACCTCCGCCTCCCAGGTTCAAGCGATTCTCCTGCCTCAGCCTCCTAAAATGCTGGGATTACAGGCATAAACCCCTGTGCCTGGCCCAGGATTGTGTATTTTCAACAGGATTGAAAGAAGGTAGCATGGATCATAATAACTTTGAACTTGTGTCTTAGTATTGGACCATGTAATTATCTTGAGACCAGCCCAATAGTATTGCTTGGCATGTTTTGTAAATATTTAAAACATACACAGTTTTTGTCATCCTGTTTTTATATTTAAAAAACATTTTTTGATACCAGAAATCATCTATAGTGGAAGTGGCCCAAACTTCTCGACTTCAAAGGGACTCTTCTCTGTATGTGCATGGAAGGACCTGAAAATGGACCAGCCCCTGTAACAAAGCTCAAGTCCAGTAAAGATGATGTTTTGTAACC
>NW_012116177.1:939358-943421 GCF_000951035.1 Colobus angolensis palliatus
TTCTCCTGCCTCAGCCTCCTGAGTAGCTGGGACTACAGGCACCCACCACCATGCCCAACTAATTTTTGTATTTTTAGTGGAGATGGTGTTTTACCATGTTGACCAGAATGGTCTCCATTTTCTGACCTTGTGATCCACCCACCTGGGCCTCCCAAAGTGCTGGGATTACAGGTGTGAGCCACCGCACCCGGCCTGAAAAAGATACACATTTTTTTTCAGTTTGGATTTGCCAATATGATGGGAGAACACTATCATTGTCTTCCTGTATCTCTGTTCTTGATCTTTCAGTGATGTTTTTATGTTGTGTTCCTTTTTGCTGGGTATCAAATTATCACCAAGTCTTTGTGCAAATCAAGAGAGGTAATTAACTAGAAATATGTGTGTGGAAGATAGGTATGAAATGTTAGAAAAAAGAAAATGCTTCTTCCTAACTTTTTTTTTTTAAACTCCTTTAGGGTCTGATTGATTCATGCTTTTTTATTTGTTGAAATTTTTTGAATACTAACTACGTGCTAGGCTCTGTGTTGATTATGTATTGGTGACACTGAGACCAAAGGTGCTATTCCTGGCTTCAAGAGAATTCATGGCTTAGTAAAAGGAACATGTAAATCAGTGGTTACAGTACAGCTTGGCAAATGCGGGTGTGCACAATGTACTGCAGTGACCCATCGGGGCGAACCTCACCTGCGTTGGGGAGAAGGATGTAGGGAAGATTCTGATCCTGGAAGGTATTAAGTGAGGACTTGAAGAATAAGTAGAAGTTAGCCTGGTAATGTAGAGGAAGGGCATTTTAGCATAGGGAAACTTCATTGTAAAGATAGAAGGCATAAGAAGAGCATAGTACAAGCTGGGAATGCAGGTGGTTTAGTTGAACTGCAGCTTAGGGTGCCTGTGGGAATTGATATGACATAAGGCTGGAGAGGTGGGTAATGGCTATGTCATGAAGACTACTTATTGCTTCCTAAACAATTCAGGTCTTATCCTGAAATATGCTAGCTAGGATTTTAGGCAGGATAAGGATCTGATTAGATTTGGATTTTGGAACAGTTATGAGCAGCAGCTATAAGAATGTTCTTTTTCAGTGATGTCTATTCATCTATGCTTTAGACTGAATTGTGTCCTTCCCAGTTCATGTGCTGAAGCCCTGACTCTCAGTGTGCTGCTATTTGGAGATGAGGTCTTTGGGAGGTAATTAGGTTTAGTGAGGTCATGAAGGCAGGACCTTCCTGATGGGATTAGTGAGCTTGTAAGAAGAGATACCAGAGAACTTGCTGTCTCTTTCCACACGAGGACACAGCAAGAAGGCTGCCCCTCTGTTAGCCAGGAAGAGGGCCCTCACTAGAACCTGACCATGGCATCCTGATCTTGGACTTCTAGCCTCTAGAACTGTGGGAAAGTAAATTTCTGTTTAAGCCATCCAATCTGTGATGTTTTATTATGGCAGCCTGAGTAGACTAATACAATCTATTTATTATTTGGGTAATTGTGAAACTAGGAACAGGAAGAATATTATAGTAATTCAGGTAAGTAGCAATAATATGGCTACTCTCTTCTGTTTTAAGAATATTTGGGCATGGAGCAAATCATTATAACTGAACGTCTAGTTTTGAGATCTTATTGTTAGGATATTACTAGCTATAATAAGTTTTATGAGAGAACCTTCACCCTTGAACATCTCCACATCCTACCTTTTATTAAAGTAATCCACTGATTCTCCTCACTATAGAGGCTTTGGGTCTTTTCATTGTCTTCCGGTCAGCAGGTTGGTACAGCTGAACTCTCAGTACCTAGTGCCTTAGTGTTAAATCTGTTAGCCCTCTGCTTTATCTAATTTTGATACTATGATATTTATAGTGTTTTAAAGGAATCTTCTATATATGGTTTTAGGAGTTCTGTGGGAATTAATACCATTTAGAGGATCATGTAACTATGGCAGATGATGTTTGTGATGAAATTGGTACCTATCTTATGTATGTTTGAATAACTATTCAAAAGAGAGTATGTTTCATAGTTTTGTTTTTATGTCTGAAGATCTGTCTTAAACATTTTATCCAGCACTTAACTTGTGCCCGATATTTGAATCTAGTTTCCCTTTCTTTTCCCAAGGTCTTGCTCTTTTTTTTTTTTTGAGACAGGCTCTCGCTCTGTCATCCAGGCTGTAGTACAGTGGCATGACCTCTGTTTACTGCAGTCTCCACCTCCCTAGTTCAAGCAATTCTCCCATCTCAGCCTCCCTGTAACTGGGACCACAGCCATGCACCACCACACCCAGCTAATTTTTGTATTTTCTATAGAGATGGGGTTTTGCCATGTTGCCCAGGCTGGTCGGGAATTTCTGAGCTCAAGCGATCCACCGGCCTTGGCCTCCCAAAGTGCTGGGATTACAGGTATGAGCCACCGCACCTGGCCTATTCTTTATTTTTTAAACTCTGTCCTTTCTCCCCAATTCTCTCTAATTTGTCCTCTTTATTGGCCTTTTCTCTTGAGTTTAGAAATAGGCTTAAGTATTCTGTTCTTTAAAAAAAAAAAGTGTTTTGATGCCTATACCTCTCATAAGCCCCTTCCTGAGGAAGCATTTTAAAAAATGAATCCACATTCAGTGCTATTGCCTCTTCAGCCTGTAGTCTTCTGCAGAACATAATAATCTTACATTGCTCCCATTCATCAAATGTTTTGGAAGTGCCTACCAAACGCCAGGACTAGGGTGTGTGTGCGTTTATCTTTGTTTCCCTCCCAGGAGGCCTCTTTTTAGTGGTAGGGTCACAAGATTGGGAGGAGTTATTTAGCCCATCTCTCCAGTGCCTGCAGTTGCTCTCCATTATACCCTCTGAGTGAGTCCTCAGCCTTCACTGAAATTCTACAAAGTTAGGGGATGCAATATCTACTAGGAGCCCACTCTGCCTTTGGACTAATCTGACTGCCAGAGGGTTTTTTGGTCTATAATGAATTTTGCTTCTATTTATCCTTTGATCACAGTTCTTTTCAGCTATACAGAATATAGAGTATAATAGTATTTTTACATGATTTGAACTGTCATATTCACCCCCAATATCTTTTTTCTAAGCGTGTCTTCATAGCTTCCATGGGTCTTCACCATCCTGCCCGCCTTGTTGCTTATACTTCTGTTTGATTGAGTCTTTAAGAATTGGTGTCTAGAGCTGATTGTAATATTCCTGACTGGGTTTTCTCTCCTCTGATTTTTTGACTTCCATGCTTGTATTATGCAGCCCAAACTGCTATATTTCAGATGGCCACATGGTTCTACTTGGAGAGTTGATCACCAACGGAAATCTCAGTTTTTTTCCATAGATGATACTGCTAGGTCCTGTCTTCCTCAGCCTCTCCTTGTCTGTTTATACCCTTGTCTTTTATTCCCTTTACTGCATGTGGGATCTTAAATTTACCTTAAGTTAACTTTCAGTTTGCTAGGTCCTGCCCATAGCAGTTTGCATTGGATTCCATTTCTGTTATTTTAGGGAAGATACGAGTTTTTCTGAAATAGTACCCTTTGAATGTAGTAACTTAACAGATCTATCTGATCTGTTAAGATAGATCTGTTAAGTTAAGATGGATCTGTTAGGATGGATCTGTTAAGTTAACAGATCTGCTAAGTTAACTTTTCTTTTTATTTTTGGAGACACAGTCTTACTCTGTTGCCCAGGCTGGAGTGCGGTGGTGCGATCTTAACTCACTACAACCTCCGCCTCCCAGGTTCCAGCAATTCTCGTGTTTCAGCCTCCTGAGTAGCTGGGATTACAGACATGCACCACCACAGCCAGCTAACTTTTGTATTTTTAGTAGAGATGGGGTTTCACCATGTTGGCCAGGCTGGTCTCGAACCCTTGACCTCAAGTGATCTGCCTGCCTTGGCCTCCCAAAGTGCTGGGATTACAGGTGTGAGCCACCACCCGTGGCCAAGTAAACTTTTTCTTTTTCTTTATCTTTTAACTTTTTACTTATCTTGATCACAAATATTTCATAAGACATGTTGTCAAGTCTAGATGTGTATGTTCCCTTGAACTGCCAGTTTAGGAATCTTAACGAGAAAAGGAAACTGGGTTAA
>NW_012116177.1:943786-958552 GCF_000951035.1 Colobus angolensis palliatus
TTGGCCAGGCTAGTCTTGAACTCCAGACCTCAAGTGATCCGCCTACCTCGGCCTCCTAAAGTGCTGGGATTGCAGGCATGAGCCACCACACCCGGCCTTCTCATTTTAATTTTTCTAAAGCATCTTCTGAAGCATCTTGTTCCTTTCTGACTTCATTCTTTGCTGACCTCTTTTCCCCAAGTTTTGGAATTTTCTGAGATTGCTTTTCCTCTCTCTTTCAATCTGCGTCTTTTAAGATTCTCTATGCTTACATTGTCCAGTAAGGTAGCTACTAGCCACAGTCAACATAGAAATGTCACTGGCTTTAAAGAATCTACTGATTTCAAGTTGAACGCCAGAACAGGAAACACTGACACCTGGGTAGAAGGTTAAGGTTGACTATTCCAGGAATCGAGAGAGGAGCTGTTGTATAGGTTTCTGACCCCTGTCTCCTGCTAACAATAAGTCATTATTGCAAATAAAGTAAATATTAATAAATATATGTGTAGAGTATTTTTAATAAAAGCCTATGTGTAGTGTGTCAAAAGATAATGTGCTTTGGAAACAAAGTAAGTTCTTTTTTTTTTTTTTTGAGGCGGAGTCTCGCTCTGTCGCCTGGGCTGAAGTGCAGTGGCCGGATCTCAGCTCACTGCAAGCTCCGCCTCCCGGATTTACGCCATTCTCCTGCCTCAGCCTCCCGAGTAGCTGGGGACTACAGGCACCCGCCACCTCGCCCGGCTAGTTTTTGTATTTTTAGTAGAGACGAGGTTTCACTGTGTTAGCCAGGATGGTCTCGATCTCCTGACCTTGTGATCCGCCCGTCTCGGCCTCCCAAAGTGCTGGGATTACAGGCTTGAGCCACCGCGCCCGGCGTTTCTTTTGATAATATGATAGGTACAGAAATTGAGATAGTGTTTAGAGACTGTTATGGTAATTTGACATTGCCATCAGTACCTGTGATCAGTGGATTCAACCCACCGAACAAGGAGTTTTACAAAAGTATTGGTCCATTACAGATAGTAATTTAGTTGTATAAGTACTGGTCTAGGTGAGAGGTAGTGATTTCTTGAACCAGACTTGGAAGTATGAGAAGAGATTGGTTGGAATCAGGATATACTTTGAAGATAGAGCCAATGGGATTTGCTACTAGATTAGATGATAGATTATTCTAGATTATCTTTCCCTCTAAACTGCTTCATTTGTAAAATGGGTGTAGTTATGACAGCAACACTCATTTTTGCTGTAGCTGTGTCAGATGTTTCTTTGAGCTTGCTGGAAATCCCTTATGTTCATTGCTGCTAATACCATCTTTCTAATCCAATCATGTAGTTCCCTTGACTTTCAACCATCAACTACTCACCATTATAGATAAAAAAAAATATTAAACTGCTTAGGTTGACTTTTAAGATATGAGGTGCGTCTTCTTTCAGACTCTTTTCCATATCCTCTGTTGCTCCTGACAATAGCCCAACTAGACTGCCTGCTGGTCCAGTCAGTCTCTTTCTGCATAATAAACTACCCCAAACTTGATGGCATAAAACGACAACCATTTTATTGTGCTCACAGTTTAGTGAGTCAGGGATTTGGAACATGCACAGCAAGGACAGCTTGTCTCTGTTCCACAATGTCTGGGGCCTCAGCTGGGAATTCTTGAAGGTTGGGGGCTGGAATCATCCAAAGGCTCATTCACTCGCATGTCTGGCGGTTGATGCTGGCTGTTGGCTGGGAGCTCAGCTGGGGCTGTCAGCTGAAACACCTACATGTGGTCTCTCTGCATGGGCTATTTTGAGCTTCCTCAGAGCATGGCGGCTGGGTTCCAAGAGCAAGTGTCTCAAAAGACAGGAAGTGGAAGCTTCCAGTTTCTTAAGATCTGGTTCTGGAAGCTGTTACAGTGTCACTTCTACCATATTCTGTTGGTCAAGCTGTCACAGAGCCCCATTAAAGAGGAGGAGATACAGATCCCACCTCTTGATGGGAAGACAGCCAAAGAATTTGGGGGCCATTTTAAAGAAATCAAATGGGGTGGTGGGGGGATATTTTTAAATGGCCACATCCTACTATTCACCAGTCTTCTCTGTCTTTCTGAGTCTCTGTCAGCTGCTCTCTGTCTCCACTCCTCACCCCCTCCCCAGTTCAAACTCCATCTCTTTCTCCATGCAGCCTTTGTCATGTCTCATCCTCTGGCTAAAATCAGTTTTTCTCTCTTCTGTGTTCCCATAGCATTACAGTTTGTAATTCTTCTGTGGTCATTTTTCAGTGTTTTTCTTTCTTGGTAGATTATAAACTCTTTGAAGGTAAGAACCATGTCTTGCTTACCTTTGCATATCTCATAGCAGGTAAGTTTTTTGAACCGAACTTTCAATATCAAACTGAGTCTCACATCTGACACCCAGATGGGTTGGGACTGAACAGTGGTTAAACAGAAAATATAATGAGAAAATTTAAAACATTCCTTAAAAACATAGTTTCTGATATTGTATTTTAAGACTTTTGAAATGAGCTCTCTGTTGTAGAGTAAAACTTCTAATTTTTTTCTCTTTTGGCCATAAAATTAAAAGAGATTAACTGTTTTTTTGATATTATCAACATCTTCCTGCTCAGGTCAATCTCTGATAGGCATGCCCTAGTATTTTTTTTTGTGAACTTTAGATCTCAGTCCATTACTGGATCAGTTTAGGGAGTCACACCCAAGACTAGAAATAAAAGGAAATTGAAGGTTTGAATAAAGCTTATGAATTGCAAGGATAAGAATTGTTTCATGAAATTTTTGTTTCAGTTTTATATGCATGTGTATAATAAGCTCAAATATAAAATAAGTATTAAAAATCTTTGAAAGATACTCTCTTATGGAACTTCATTCTAAACTGTTGATGTCCTGGTTCATTTCTCTGGCTTTTTCTTTTTTAGCTTATTTCTTCTGGTGTCTTTTCTGAGGGCTTATGTATGTACATATTGATTCTGGGGACCATACACACATGTTCCATTAATCTTTACCTATCTAGCCTCTTTTTATAATAAACCTTAGTTTCTCAGAATAACATATGTTGCTTTTTCTCTTCTCCTTTGGAGACTTTACACCTACTCTCCTGCCCTCAAGAGGCCAGGAGGTGGAATTAGCTTATTCTTTTCTTTTTTCTTTTATGTTTTTATTGAAGTATAGAATCCATACAGTGAAGTGTACAAATCTATAGTATACAACTCAATACATTTTTGCATCTGTAGTTATAAGTATCACTGCAGATGAAGATGTAGAAACAGTTCCATCAGTCCAGAAGGGGTCAGTTTATTCTTGAATTATTTCTGGAACAAGGTGGTGGTGCGGTGGTGTGGTCGTGTGAGTAAATTAGTAGATTCTCTCTGATTCCTTCGTATGGCATATGTAGGTAATAATGTTTAGTTTTGAAGATCACAGAGGTCTGAAGCAACTGAGTTAGAAAGTGTTAAAACAGGGAGATGGGATGTTGAATGTGAGCTTTGGCAGGATTAAATGGGACGAGGTGGAGTGAAACAAGGGGAAAAGCAAAGAGGAGTCATATCACGAAGAATTCAGGAGAACCAAGGTTTATTTGAATTTCAGAAGGGAAAACATACAACTTAGTTTGCCATTGCTGCTGTAACAAATCATGACAAATTTAGTATCTTGAAACAGTACAAATTTGCTTTCTTCCAGTTTTGGAGGCTCTCGGGAGAATCCACTTCCTTTGGCTTGTGGCTCTTCCTCCATTTTCAAAGCACCTTCTTTCCATCTCTGTTTCCATCGTCACACTGCCTTCTCCTCTCTGAAGTTAAATCTCCTTGTCTGTTTCTTAAAAGGACACTTGTGATTATATTTAGGGCCTACCCGGATAATCCAGGATAATCGCCTCATCTCAAAACTCTTAATTTAATCACATCTGCAAAGTCCCTTTGTCACATAAGGTAACATTCACAGGTTCTGGGGATTAGGGCATGGATACTTGGTTTTGTTTTTCAAGGATCTTTCTTCATAAAGGGAAGGTCTGCTGTATATTTCCTGCTAGTTCATTCTCCTTTTTAATGCCGGATTAATTTTTCTAAAACAGCACCTTGTACATTTTACTTCTTTGCTCAAACATCTTTGGTGACTTCCCATTGGCTAATACAATTATTAGGGCCTAGATTGACATTCAGGTGGCTATTTAACCCCAAGTCACATTTCAGGTTTTTCTCCTCCTCTTTCATCATGGATGCAGCAGCATGTGTGTTCTCACTGTTGCCCCCATGATCGGCTTGTCTTTGCTTGCTCTGACTCTTCCTCCTGCCTGTGGGGCCCTTACCCTCCCTTCAAGGCCTTCTCAGCAGCATCCCCCTAACCATCTGTATTAGCTTCCTAGGGCTGCCATAAGAAATTACCACAAACAACAGCAATGTATCTCTCAAAGCTGTGGAGGCCCGAGGTCTGAAATCAGGGTGCCAGTAGAGCCATGCTCTAACTGATGGCTTTAGGGGAGACTCTTTCCTAGCTCCTTTCAGCTTCTGGTGTCTCCAGGTGTTTCCTGGCTTGTGGCAGCATGACTCCAATGTGTGCCTCCATCTTCACATGACCTTCTCTCTGTGCCTCTCCATGCGTCTGTCATAAAGATGCTTGTCATTGAATTTAAGTACCACCTACAGAATCCAGGATGATCTCATCTCAAGATTCTTAAGTTTTTTACATTTGTAAAGACCCTTTTCCCAAATAAGGTCACACTCACAGGTTCCAAGGTTAGAACGCAGACAAATTGTTTGGCAGGATACTGTTCAACCCACTACACTACCTCAGTCAGCAGTCATAACTTATTTCTGTGACCTCTTGACATGACTGGCATGCCTACACAACTTATTGGGAACCCATCATCTCTATCTTACTATTTTTGGATAATTCTCACCTCTTTCACTGAACCATAAGTCCTTGTCTTAGTCCATTTGTGCTGCTATAACTAAATCCCTTAGTCTGGCTAATTTATAAACAATAGACACTTATTGTTTACAGTTCTGAAGGCTCCAAGATCAAGGTGTGGGCAGGATTTGGTGTCTGGTGAGGGCTCACTCTGCTTCAAAGATGGCACTTTCTTGCTGTGTTCTCATATGGTGGAAAGGGGGCCCAGGGAGCTCTATTTTTTATAAAAGCATGAATCTCCCTAAAGACTTAATTACCCACCAAAGGCTCCCTGCCCCTTAATAGTATCTCATTGGGTATTAGGTTCCAATGTGTGAATTCTTGAGGGGGCACCAACCTTCAGACCACGGCAGCCCTTGAGGTCAAAAGGGTTTCTTTTGCTCTGAAACCCTCAGTTTCTAGCAGGTTAGCTTAGCTCTGTAGTGCTTCAGAAGCAGCATCTATCAGATGATCAACTGTTTTTTTTTCTTTTTTTAATAAAATGAAAGGCGTCAAGTGAAAATCCTGGTGTGATTATCAGAATTTTATTTTGAAATATCACAGGTGATTTTTCTCATCGCAAGTTTCTTTTTTGTTTGTTAATTGCTGGTACTTTACTTTTGGTGTGTAGTAACCACTTTTGATTGTCTGGAACCTTAAGTGAGTAGGGAGCAGAGCTGATGTTGGAGTAGCCAAGCTGAGAAAGGCCTCTGCAGGGAAGTGCAAACCCAGTGGGGACAGGGTGGGTTTGGAGATCGGCCAGATACAGCTTGGAAGGCTTGGGGTCCGAACTGTCACTGTTACTTGGGAATTTGTCTTACCTGGGCTCTTGGAAATCTTGATCCTCACTGGAATCCTTTCCAGTGGGTTCTACAAACCTGGAAGACACTCTTGTGAGCACTTGAACTTGATCTCCCACAGCACAATTGGAGGGCCATGCCGAGGGCGGTCCCCAGCCTTGCTTTCCGTAAGGAGATGATGGTTTCACAATGTCTTCTGCATGACAGGGCCTCCTTTGCCTGCCCTGTAAGCACAGCTGCTCTTTGAAGCTTACCAGTGAGCATGGGTATTAGGCTGTTTTCCCAATTATTCTCTTTTCTTTATTTGGCTTAATTTCAAGATTATCTGCGAATAGCTCCTTTTTTCTTTTTCGTCTTTGAATGGATGCTGGCAGTCTAACCCCATTAAAGTTTAAGTAGTGCTCTCATGTTTTTTGTATTAAGCATTTGAAGGTGACTGATTTTCAGCCTTTGGTATGCTCAGGCTAATATTCAATGGTTATCTTCATTTGGAGTTTTACTATATCCATGAATCCTAATATAACTGCTCAGGTCTGTGCAACATGACCATTACTTACAGTGCCAGTGTTCTATTGCAGGGTTGGCCTAGAAGATACATGTTAATCCTTTCCCATGATATCATGGGAGAAAAGAAAGGCTGGAAAAGAATGCAGAGACTGTGACATAATGTGTAAGAATGGCCTATGGTGTCAGGCAAGTGTGGGTTTGAATCTCATTCTGTCACATCCCAGCTTTGTGACATTAGGGAAGTTACTTTTCCTCTCTGAGCTTCAGTTTTATCGTCTGCGTAATGGAGATGATAATTGCTGTTACGTCATTATGTGTGTTGGGAGGATTGAGTGTGGTAATATGGATGCAAATCTCTGTCACAGTAGTGTCTGGTACCTTGGAAGTGTTCAGAAAACTGTGGCTGTTATTATTACTCATTTTTTAGGGAAAACCAAGGCACTAGTGATAATTATGGAATGTTTCCAAGTCACCCACAGTGAAAGTCTTAACTTGTGGGATTTAGAAAACAGACCATTAGTGTGTTGAGTAATGCAGTATTGAATATGTCAGTTACTACAATCTGGCTCTATGGTATTTATTTGGTTAGTTTGCAGAAAGATAGACAAATGACATGAATAAAAGCACACTTACTGACTTTCTTACTGATCTGAAGCATTTATCATGCTGGCTGTGTAAAGCTATACTTCCTCTAAGTTCAAGGCCTTTACCTCCAAACTCAATGGGAGGATAGAATTTAGAGTATGGTTTAATTATTAGTGTTAAATTTGTATTCTTAAGAATAATTTTGTGACTGTTAAAGTCTGAGAGGTTTATTCTGTATCACATGGCTTTTATAATAGAGATGTGATTAAATACATTCTTTGTGCTAGGAAACCTGGAATCTGTACACTGCCTTGCTGGTTTTCAGATCAAAGAAAAAAATCATAGTAGGTGAACCTTAGAACAGTCAGTCCCCTGCCCAGAGTTAATATTTTGGATTAAAATTACATTCCTTAAATTCCTCTGTGTAGCAGATTATTTCTGAAATTTTCCAGGGATAGGGGAAGCAGGAACATAAAATGCTAGAAATTGAGTAAATTGCGTCATCTTTGAACCTTAAATATTGATGTTGTAACTAGATGTTGAAGACTGTGCCAGAGTTCATTGATTCATAAGTTGAAGTGTTCCTTATGTAGGGTCATGTGTTCATACATGGAGGAAATCTTCTAAGATTTGGAGTCTTACATGGGAGATACAGGGCTAGATGCATGAAAGAACTTCCATGTGGAGTCTTCTGCCTGAATGTAAACTCTGAGGGCAGGAACTTGATTGCATTTGCTGTCATACCTCCAGTGCCTAAATCAGTACCTGGCTCATTGTAGGTGCTCAGTACCTCCTGGCCAAGGGCATGAATGAATATGGGAAGGAAAGGCAGTGAACTTGTTGTGGTTCAGAACACTTTCTGTACTCTGTACTTTATGCAGTTTATTTCTGGCTTGGCCTTTGTTAAGGGTCAGGAAGTTGGTTGGAAGAGAGATCCATCCACATGTTGGAACATCAGCTGTGTGCCAGCACTGTGCCAGTCCTGGAGATGAGATGGTATAAAAACCTTTTCCAAGGTCGTCTTCAGTATTGGACTGTTGGGGGTTCTACTTTTTCTTTTGACAGTGATTGTAATAAGGGATGTTTCCCTAGTATGACTCCCACTAAAGTAGCAGAGTGATCCCTGAGTTCAGGGGATGGGATTATTTTTATTTATTTGTTTATTTATTTATTTATTTTTGAGATGGAGTGCAGTGGTGCGATCTGGGCTTACTGCAAGCTCCACCTCCCAGGTTCACACTATTCTTCTGCCTCAGCCTCCTGAGTAGCTGGGACTACAGGGGCCCGCCACAACGCCTGGTTAATTTTTAAAAAATATTTTTCGTAGAGACTGGGTTTCACCATGTTAGCCAGGATGGTCTCGATCTCCTGACCTCATGATCCACCTGCCTCGGCCTCCCAAAGTGCTGGAATTACAGGTGTGAGCCACTGTGCCTGGCCAGTTTTCTTTTTTATAAAGAGATGGAGTCTTGCCATGTTGTCCAGGCTGGAATGCAGTGGCTATTCACAGGCAAGATCATGGTACACTATAGCCTCCAACCTTGAACTCCTGGGCTCAAGCGATCCTCTTGTCCTAGCCTTCCTAATAGCTGGCTCTACAAGTGTGTGCCACCTCTCCCAGCTCTGGGTGGATCTTTAACCGTAAGTTTAAGTCAGTCCTGACAATTTTGGTTCATTTTATTGTCCCTGAGAAGCAGCTAGGTAAATGCGGTCATTAAAATACATGTCTAAGCAGTCTTAGTGGCTTTCTTGAGCTTCCTTTTGCTCCTCCCAAGTTAGAAGTCAGGGCAAGTCCTTCCCCCTGCTTCATCCTATCCCCTTATAACTTCAGATAAAATAATGACTATAAAGATTTGAAATCCCTATGATTGTCTTGAAGGAGAAGGGTTGAGAGTGAGTGGGTCTTATTTTCCTCCCTACCTTCCTTGTCAATTTTGAGCCTGTATATTCTTTTTTTTTTGAGACAGAGTCTCACTCTGTCGCCCAGGCTGGAGTGCAGTGGCCAGATCTCAGCTCACTGCAAGCTCCGTCTCCCGGGTTTACGCCATTCTCCTGCCTCAGCCTCCCGAGTAGCTGGGACCACAGGCGCCCGCCACCTCACCCGGCTAGTTTTTTGTATTTTTTAGTAGAGACGGGGTTTCACCGGGTTAGCCAGGATGGTCTCGATCTCCTGACCTTGTGATCCGCCCGTCTCGGCCTCCCAAAGTGCTGGGATTACAGGCTTGAGCCACCGCGCCCGGCTGAGCCTGTATATTCTATAGTTTTTTTTTTTTCTTCTCAGCATCAAACTGAAATCTTATTTATATCTTTTTCAACTTTAATATCCCCACTTTTTGATCTTTGGGGATTAGAAGCCAAGTATGGACAAGAGGAGAGTGGCCAGGGCATTGAGTAAGCATGTATGTACATTTCATAATTTTTGCCATACCTGGTGGGTTGTGCTGAATTTCTTGGGCAAAAGGCCTGAAGTTCTGTTACCACCAGGGGAACAGGAATTGTGGTTGCCATCAGGATCACAGCCAGGAGGCTATTTATAGTCTGCAGTGAGTGGCTGTGAGCCCACCATGTTTCTGAATATGCCTCCTGCCTTAAAGTTCCCAGTGTTCTTGAAGCGGACCCTGCCCTTGCTGGCCAGACAGTAGTTAATGATAAAGTGGATGGCTGCAGGATGTGGCGCGTGATGGCCTTGGCGGCTCACAGCCTGCAGGTGCTTGTGCTTTGGCTGACCTGAACCCAGCCAGAGAGCAGGTGCTCCCTGCCCCCATGCTGGCTTCCTGGCCTTTCTCTGAGCTGGCTTCACTGACATGGAGCTGATGGACCACTCGCTAACCAGAGTCCACTTTCTTTATTCCACATGTGCCATGTCAGGTTAAGATTTATAACAGGTCATGAATTTAGCTTCCTCCTCTCTCTGAGTTCAGGTCGAATATCTAGATTTGCCTTGCAAAAAGGGCCAAGATCAGGTGACACTTTGTACCTTTTAGCTCACATCAAGGTATACGGACTGGAAGGAAAAGGTGAAAAAATAAGTTCTCACAAGAAATAACCAAGAATGGAAAACTTTTTTCTTGCGTTCATAGCAATGTATGATATGCGTATTTATGTTGATTCTTGGATGCTCTAATGGTGGAGTGATAGTTTATGCATTCAGTTCCTTTTGCAGGTGATGGAAAACTCCAACCCAGACGAGCCTTAGTAAGATGAACATGGAATGGTTGCCATTCTATGCAGTCCAGGGTAAAATAGGTTTTAGATCTGGGTTGACTCAGTGCTCAAGCAGTATCCCTAGAGCCCTGTGATTTCCCCTCCAGTTCTTCCTTTGTCAGTTCCATTCTCAGCAGGTTCTCCTTTCATGGTAGCAAAATGGCTCTGGCATATCCTACATTCAAGTATAATGAGAAAATCACACTTTCTTTTCTAGTAGTTCCTGTAAAATCCCAAGAGTCACTCTGATTGGGTGGGCTCAGGTCACGTCACACCCTGCAATCCAGTGCAGTGTGATGGTTTCCAACCACACCTCAGCACGCAGAATACGAGGGGGTGTATCCCAGACCCAGTTCAGGAGTTGTTGCTGGGAAAGAGAGGGGGAGGAACTGAGGAAGCATAGAGTTTCTACAGAATGATTCCATGAAGCACATATTGGGGACTTTCATTCTCATAACAGAGCACTGTTCTTGGGACCTCATACAGTGTTGCTTGGTTCTCAAAAAGTACTAAGTTCTTGTGTGGTTTCTGGGTAAGTCTGGCATCCCCCAGAAGCAGGGAGCCAGTGATTTTGCTGATGCCCTTGGGATGTTCACTGCAGGGTACCAGATTACAGTAGGTCATAATGGATGCCATGCCCAGGTAGTTGTGTGGTGTGACATTAGATCAGTTAGCTTTCCCTGTACACCATTACGTCAAAGAGTGTTGCTGGACAGCTATTCTCAACATATGTTTTGTTTGTCTCTGAAAACACGTGTTCCATTTCTCTCTGACCATTCAGATTCATTTTGGTGACTGTCTTGTCAGCTTGGGGCTGGGGAGAGGGGAGGACAGGCTTTGTTTTGGCAGTGCTTCAGGCTTGGAGCAGCATCCTGCAGCCAGCACCATAAGCTGTATAATTTGTCCATGGAGGCCTATGCATTATAGAAATGAAAATTCCTTCTCTGACAGCATTCATTGCTTAGCACGCAGCAATTTGGCTGTCAGAAACAGCTGGCCCTGCAGGGTGGGACAATAGAAAGGCAAGACCCGAGAGAGGCCAGTGCTTACTCAAGTCTCACACTGTGAGAGGATCAGGTTACTGAGACTGTCATTAACAACAGACTGCAAGGGGCTCTGGGCACAGCTTCCAGTGAGCAGGAGCCTGTGGCTCAGACAGTTAGTGATTTTCCCCTGTTTTGCTGAATGGAACAAAAATAAATAAATTAAAAATAAACCATTAACCTTTGCTGACACTCAGTTGTTCAGTTCTGATTGTGTCTTCTACTGGGTGATGAGCATTTCTGGGGAAGTAAATCCCTTCTAACCTAAGTATAGTTATTGGTGCATTGCAGAAAACTCAGAAAGGAGTGGGGCTGGGGGCAGGATGGATTGCTTGACACCTGCATGTTGCAGGGCTGTAATTTTTGGTTCTACTTACCTAGAAACAATGCTGAAAGGACCAGTATTGGAGACCCTTATGAGGCAGGTTTAAACATGAAGTAGAAATGGGGTTGTGCGTTCTCCCCAGATGTACATACTTGGAAGAGCCATGCAGCAAGCGGAGGAGAGGAACAGAGGAGCTGTGTGGCTTGACCCTCCTCGGAATCTGCAGTGTGGCTGGCTCTGTGTGCTTCCTGTATTGATTCCATGACTCACAGAGCATGAGCTAAGCAGAAAGCATACTTAAACTACAGAGGAGACAGCTGTCTGTTACAGGAGGACATATTTTCTGGGTTTAATGGCGCCACATTTTTCCTAATAGTTTGTACACTAGAAATGTACTTACTAGTAATGTCTGCTAAAGGGTCTTTATTGTTTTTTCCTTTTTGAAAAAAAAAGACATTCTTTAAAAAAATCAGCTTCTAAATATTATTCTTGACTTTTATTTCACAATAGGACTTCCCATGTAGGAAAACAGTACCAACATTTTGTTTTTCTTTTTGTACAATAAGCAGCTTGTCACTGTGGGTTGTTTTTTTTTCCCCCACCTCTTGATAGCAAGGGTCTATCGGAAGTTTAAAGCAATGCAGCGGGAAGTACCTTGCCTTTTTGAAGCGAATAGCGTTTCAGAGATATTGGGTGGCTCAAGGTTAGTTTGCCTGTTGGAATTCGTTTGTTGTTCAGTGTGGCTGGAACTGTACTTTCTCCTGCTCTCCCTCTAAATCTGTTTCGCTTTTACATGATAGAGGCTGAAGTTCCCAGATGTTGTTTGGATTAAAGAGTGTGTATGGGGAGGGGGGAAAAAAAAAGCTTTCTTGATGATAATAACAGAGTCAGACTGGCTGGTTCTGTACTGACAGGAAAATGGAGAGATAAAAACTCCATTAATGGTGTGTGCATTGCCTAAGTAGCCAATAAAACAATGCTGTCCTCACTGGAAGCCGGTCCCAGACTGGCAACGCTTCGTGCCAACTGTAGGAGACAACAGCTGCAAAGAGGGGCAGAGAATTCGAGTCAAGAGTCCACGTTCAATGACTGGCTTGGGGGGCAGTTCTTTTGTTCTCTTCCTCCTCCTCCTCCTCCTCCTTCTCCTCCTACTTTTGCCCATTTTCCTTGATGAGCCCCTCTTAATGCTCACTGTTCCAGAAATTGAACCACATCTGATTAAAACTTAATGGTTACTCACAGAATGAAGTTGGCTGGTAGTTTCCAAGCCTGTTTGTCTGGTTTCCTTTGAGTTTGTGACAATAGAAATTGTTATTTTGTATAAAATGTATCTAAGGGTTACAGTCCTTAAAGTTTGACAGAACAGTCACTTATCACAGATGTACTGCTCTATTTTTCCTCAAATATCTTTAAATTTCCATGCTCGAAATTAAATTAAAAATTTTAAAACTTTTTTTTTTTTTTAAAGCATCTCATTTTAGAAGATAATGGAAAATGGCAAAGGCTTACTTTAGTCAGCTTTCATTCTATGTGTACTTCCTGAACCCTTTCTCTGAGTGAAGCTCTCTTCTGTGACTCTGGGCCAGGTAAGGCTATGTGCAGAGGAGACCTGACTTTGGGAACTTACTGTCTCTTGGTCAGGTAAATCCTTTGATCTCCAAAGGGAAAGAAAGACATGCTATTTGAATGGTTTAGAAAAGCATCCCTGTAAATTCAAAAGAGAGATGAGCTGATTACCTAGCTCTGCCTCTGTTACACGTGAGTGTAAAATTTAAATTACTTTAACTTTTATTCATAGTATACATGGGGAAGGGAAAATATATTTGAGTGTTTATCTTTGTGCCACATCCTGTGCTACAAACTTTATATATATTAGGAAGTTGGTATCTGTAGCCTCATTTTACAGGCGAAAGAAATGTAAATCTTAAGGAGCTCATTTGCTCAAGGCTGCAAAGTCTGTTCTTCCTGTTCATAGGTGCAGATGTAATGAAGGACATGATATGAACCAATTCTTCTGGTATTTATTGCACCTAATTACAGTAGACATCCAGAAGAGGAGATGGAGTGTTCTTTATCTAGTCCCTTCAGAATGCTGGTGTCATGGGGTAAGGGCACGCACTACTTTTAAATTCTGGAAGCCTTATAAATCCTGGAAGGCTTCATAAAGGAGGAGAGACATTCATTTATCTTGCAGCACACCCCCTTGAGTGTGCTTACGGTGTCAGGCACCCTGGTAGGGACTGGGGACTCAGTGCTAAAGAGGACAAAGTCCTTCTGTTGTCAGAAGGTGGTGATGATTTCCTGGTGGGCAGAGCCGTGGGAGGGGAGAACAAGGGTGGGTATCCCAGTACCCTGGAGGAGATGAATCTTGAGAAAAGTACCTGGCGAAGAGCTCAGCTGGGAGTGGCGCTTGTCCAGGTTTCCTTCCTGAAATGGAGGACTTTGTGCGCAGATATAAGGTGGTGGATAAAATGTATAGGAAGGAGCAATAAGGAATGCTTTTAGGTACAACCTGTGTTTCCTTTTTGGAAACCCCATGTGAATTGTGAGCTGTCTCAAGGTTCCTGACTGTGGACCTCTCACTCTCAGGCCACGCCAAGTGGCCAGTGGCCACAGTATCTCAACCTGGTTTCTTCTCTCATCACTAAAGATGGCAAAGTAAGGTCATGGGCAAACCTTGTTCTTACAGATAAAGCCTTTATGTTAGGCATTTCCAAAAAAGTATTTGCCTCTTCTGACACAGTTTTAATTTACATGGCAAAGTAGGGAGCCTGCTCTGAGGAAATACGGCTCCCCATGATGAATATTAGATATTGAATGGCCTTTAACATGTCATGCATGCATTACTGTGCCAGCTTGTCTTTTTCTAAATGTCAGGTCGTCACTGTTAATTTTATATGTTTAAAAGATTTGGGTGAATTCCAGGTATAACACTTTGGTTTTCGTTTTTACATTTCATAGTTGTTGAAAGGCTCCATGGTATTCTTGATAGATGCTTGTCTGCGTCCATATTGATGATGAACAGTAGAGTATATTAAATTAAAGGTTGTTGGCTGGTTGGTTGGCGGTGACTTGCTTTCTGTTTTCTGTTCACTAGATGATGCTTGGAGGATGTAATCTTCATACTGGTTATCAATCTGAAGGTTTCCCTTTATTCTGTCAATAAACCTTACTGGTTAACAGATCCTTGTTTTTAACCACTGGTTTTCAGCCCTGCTGTGGGGCAGAGCTACACTGCAGTCCATTGTGAGTATTGCTAAGTAATTTATTATTCATTATTGAGGTAAAGAAATTTTGACATACACTGGAGCTGATTCAGCACAATACTCTCCCATGCGTTCCATTATGTCTTTCAGAGTGAGAAAAAAATGGAACTCAAAGACAAGTCAAAGTACTGTATGTTTTAGTTAGTAAAATACACTATTTTTTTTTTTTTTTTTTTTTTTT
>NW_012116177.1:958892-962971 GCF_000951035.1 Colobus angolensis palliatus
GTGCTGGGATTACAGGCTTGAGCCACCGCGCCCGGCCAAAATACACTATTAAGAAAAAGAAAAATTGTTAAGGAAAGGAAAGAAATGAGTATCACAGAAGTCAGCATTATGGTTATAAGAGCATCAATAATATTAATAACTTACCCTTTAATGGTGCTTATATCATGTTCTGTTCTGAGTGCTTTACATATATTAACTCATTTAATTCTTAGGATAATTCTGTGAGGCAGGTATAATTTGTAATCTAAACTTTTCAGATGAAGGGAATGAGGCACATTAAGTTAGCTCCTGAGGCCTGAAAGGTAGCACGTGGCAGGACCACAGTTCTGACTGGCTCAGTTCTGGGTTTTAACCACAGTGTAGGGGAGGAAGGGGGCATAGTGGTTGAGGACACATGGGGTGTGGTGCGGTGGGGTGTGGAGTGCTGGCACTTTCCTAAAAAGGAAACATCAGGACCTTCACTAAAGGTTTTAGTTGCATTTTTAGTATATGTGGATTGTTTTAGTCCATTTGGGCTGCTATGACAATATTCCAGAGGCTATGTAGCTTATAAAGACCCGACGTTTATTTTACGCAGTTCTGGAGGCTGGGAAGCCCAAGATCCAGGCACTGGCAGATTCAGTGTCTGGCGAGGGCTTCTTAGGTCACAGTTGGCATCTTCTTGCTCTGTCTTCACATGGTGGAAGGGATAAGGTAGCTCTCTGGGGTCTCTCTTATAAGGGCACTAAATCCACAGGGACATTCATCCCATAAGGCCCTGCTGTCATGATTTAATCACCTCCAAAAACCTCACTTCCTAATGTCATCCCATTGGTGATTAGGTTGCAACATATTAATTTGTGGATACAAACATTTAGACCATAGCATGGATTGAATATATATAGTCCTATGCTATATGTTTTAATATATATGAATATATTTGTTTATTTGATATACATCTACATGAAATCATACTGTATTTGAGAAATGGCAGTATGAATGGCATGTGCGTGTGATATATATAGCTCCCTATTCTTGCTGTGTGTTAATACTATAAACCCCACAGTTGGGACCCACCCATCTACCTCTAGAGAAAGAGCATAATCACATATGGAAGCTTTTTTCAACCCTGGAATGCCCCTACCTCTGTGGAGCATTCACATTTATTTGCCTCTTAAAAAAAATTACCAGGCTGGGCATGGTGGCTGATGCCTGTAATCCCAGCACTTTGGGAGGTCGAGGCAGGCAGATCACCTGAGGTCAGGAGATTGAGACCATCCTGGCTAACACGGTGAAACCCCCTCTCTACTAAAAATACAAAAAATTAGCCGGGCGTGGTGGCACGCGCCTGTAATCTCAGCTACTTGGGAGGCTGAGGCAGGAGAATTGCTTGAACTTGGGAGGCGTAGGTTGCGGTGAGCCGAGATCACGCCACTGCACTCCAGCCTGGGCGACAGGTGATTTTAAATATAATCCAAAATTATATTTAAAGGAAAATAGCTTCTAGACATGTATGTGACCTGCCCTTTGTATGTCCACAGTATTATCGAAAAACAGTGGAAGGATACCTCATGGTTGTGTTAAACCAGTCTAAATTTGGTTAGAAGTTATAAGAGACTCAGTTGAATTCATGCTAGTATGTGTTGTCTTAAGCCTGAGTGCACAGCAGTTCTGGCAGAACCAACAAAAATACTGCCCATGAAACAACTAAAATGGATTTTTAAAAAAGCTGTTATCTAAGCGTTACCTCCACCAATACTTAATGCATTCAAAATTAAAACTAACAGGAGCTAACCTTTTCCTTCCTGACAGTTTTAGAAAATAAGCCATTCTAAAACTTACAGAAGATTATCATTTCCCTCTTGGATTTAGAAAGTGAAAAAGCAAAATCAGGTAGACAGATGTTTTTGAAATGGACTAGGGTTTAGTGACCCGAAACTCAGTTGAATTTTTCTCGTAATTGTTGACAGTGTGAATGGTAAACAGACAATTGCTAACGTTTTATTTCCTTTTTATATGTGTGTTGTACTTTCATGTCCTGTCATATTGAAGCAATCCTGAAAGTATTAACTGTTTCTTACCTTGTCTCTCTCAGTGATACTTAACTCCCAGCTGCTCATTTGAGCCACCTGGAGAGTTGGGACAATGGCCATCCTCCATTTCCACCAGAGAGCACTCTTCAGGCACTTTTAATGTACAGCCAAGGGTGAGAACAACTGGGCTCATTTAGTCCTTTAACCCTGGGGTTTTGGGTAATGCTTGTCTGCCCTTTCTCTTCAGTCCACAAAGCTCAAGTATATGCTGAACATCAGGGATGCAAAGATACAGGAAGCCAATCTGTGCAGTATGGAGACTAGTTTGTTAACTTACTGATCTCTGGAGGAACTTTTACTTAGAGAATTCAGCTGGCTGTAGTATCACCTCTACCAGAGGAAGGATAGGGCTGACAGTTTGCTAGTCTCTAGCTCTTCTTGAATTGTTTTTGAAGGGTAGAAACGTGTGACAAAAGGTTTATACATGTGTGTGTCTGTACACACATGTATAAACACACACACTCTTACATATAAAAATAGATGTTTTTAAGTCTTTTTGAACAATGAAAGTTCCTTTCATTGTTGCTCGGATAAATAGAGCACATTTTAAATGAGAATGGTGTTAAAATGGCTATGAAGAATTAATTTCACGTTAGAAATTCTGGCCCAAATTCTGGGAATTTGGGTTATTGATGATAAATATAGATCGTTTGTATTAATTGTCGGTTAAGTTGCTTCTTAAGAGTTGCAATATCACAAATGATCAAAAAGCTGATGTTTCAACTTGTGCTTATGTAAATTAATCACAGGTGTGGAATCTTGAGGCTTGTGATGAAAAGACTCCTAACACAGTCAAATTCAGGCATGTTTTATGTTACAGAATTAATCTATAAAAAATGAATCCTGATCCAAAACTCTGTGTTCTAATTAATAGTAACCCAAATCAAGAGACTAAAATTCTATTAGTGAACTGAATGCTGAGTGACACTTGAGGAGAGTAAAGTATAGAAAATGTCTCCGTTTTGTGGTTACTCATATGAAAGATCTTGCGTTAAAGAGTCCCGAGATTTATGTATCATAGACAAGGTTGTCTTGATAATAGCACATAATTCTGGGAGCAGACCCGTCCCCATCTTCCCACCCCACATCACCCCTACTCCAAAGTATCACTGGAATCCCAAAGAGGATTTGGCTTCAGGTAGGCTGGCTTCAGTCCTAACGCTTGACTTGCCATCATCTTTTCTCATTTTTGTCTTTCCTGTTATTTTCCTCTGATACCTCATGTGTCCTTTGGTAGAGGCCATTTCATTTTAGTTATCTGCAATTTACTGATTTAGTCTGAAGTCGGTGGTGATTTGCAGTTTCTCAGTAGTAGTTCTCATCTGACTGAGGGGTGGTGTCTGCCTGTTTTATGGATGGGACACAGGCAGAGAGTAATGTGCTTAAGATACCAGTGCCTGGGAAGTTACATGCCTAGGTTCATTCCTCAAGCTGTGTGATTCCAGAGCTTTTGCTCTTTTCACAAAAATTAACTGGGAGATAAGCTATGTCCAGGTGGTGAAGAGGCACAGCCCAGAATGTACTCGAGGTCTAAGTTGTACGGCAAAAAGGCTGTAAGACCTTTGAAACTGATTTTTAAAATAACAGTTTTATTGAGTTAGTTCATATACCAAAAACATTCACTGTTTTATAATGTACGATTCAGTGGTTTTTAGTGCAGCCACAGAACTGTTTAGCTGACACCACTATCTAATGTTAGAACATTTTCACCACCCTGACAGAGAAACTATTAGCAGGTAAGACTAATTTTAAAGCTAACATTATTGGAGTAGAAGCCAAGGATTGGGCTCTCCTGATCATCCTGTGAACTGAGTGAGGGTAGAAACCCAGTTCCTGGTCCAGCCCTGCAGTGGCCACACAGTAGACACCAGTGTTGACTCTCACAGAATCCTCTAGAACAGTGAATTCTCAACTTTTGAAATTTTAACCCAGTCCTAATTTTGGTAAACTAAAAAATCTCCCTTTGCCCACTTGTTTCATGAAAACAACAGGATTTAAAATTTTTTT
>NW_012116177.1:963664-965794 GCF_000951035.1 Colobus angolensis palliatus
GGGTGGATCACTTGAGGTCAGGAGTTTGAGACCAGCCTGGCCAACATGGTGAAACCCCATCTCTACTAAAAATACAAAAATTATCTGGGCATGGTGGCGGGTACCTGTAATCCCAGCTACTCAGGAGGCTGAGGCACAAAAATCGCTTGAGCCTGGGAGGCAGAGGTTGGAGTGAGCCAAGAGTGTGCCACTGTTCTCCAGCCTGGGCGACAGAGTGAGATTCTGTCTCAAAAAAAAAAAAAGAACGAAACTCCTAAATAAAAAGTGTTATGTTATTTTTACATTTTTTTCTTTAATTAGTGGGCTAGGTGCCATCTCAGTACAGAGGTACATTGGACAGCTGTCTTTTTTTTTTTTTTTTTTGGTGAAACAAAGCATCTCCCTTCTTACATTTTATTGGTAACAATTTAGTTTCCAGTAATATTACATTGTTAGCATGGTATTTCAGTATTGTTCTCAAGTTTTGTTTTCTCTCTGTGTGTGTATATAAAATTTAGAAAAAAGATTATGTCCTAAAATGTTAGAGTAGGGAATACTTTGTTTTCAAATGTAAGTCAGGGGGAAGCTGTGGTTGAATATATACATTTAGTTTACATGTTGTCTTTTTGTATGAAATCAGAAACATTGGTAGTTCTCTGTCTCTATAACTGAGGGTTTGGGGAAGTTTGTTTTGTTTTTTACTTTAGTTAAAAGCCATGACAACACTGAAAATGGGTTCTAGTAGGTCTACCTCCTTTTTTGCCATTAGCATAATTATTTCTCTGTCATTTTTTAAATTGTTCATATTTCTCTTATGCATTGAATCCATTATCAGGGTACACCATTTATTGTCAACATTTATTAAGGGCATTTTATTTTGTTTTGAGACGGAGTTTGCTCTTGTCACCTAGGCTGGAGTGCAATGGCATGATCTCGGCTCACTGCGACCTCTGCCTCCTGGGTTCAAGCAATTCTCTTGCCTCAGCCTCCCAAGTAGCTGGGATTACAGGAGCCTGCTACCACACCTGGCTAATTTTTGTATTTTTAGTACACATGAGGTTTCACCATGTTGGCCAGGCTTGTCTCAAACTCCTGACTTCAGGTGATCCACCTGCCTTGGCCTCCCAGAGTGTTGGGATTACAGGCGTGAGCCACTGCACCCAGCCTCTTGGCCTATTATTTATATGACTATCCTTGATGTTTCAGAGGTGAAAAATACTGCTTACCTTTGAGGAGTCCATGGACTCACCAGGGAAATAGTAAAATTTAAAAATTGAAATGCACTTTTAAGGGTCACAATAGTTAAGTTTGGGAACAACAGATGAGGGGGCATGTATTAATATTTCAGACAGGATGTAGACATGGGGGCTTTGGGAGGTGATGCTGGGACTGATCCTGAAGCATAGGAGTTTGCCAGATGGAAAAAGACATTTCAGGCAGGCAACTGCAAAGGCAGAAGGTCAACAAGGCCATGGTGTCCCCAGGGAGCTGTAAGATACAATTAGGATGAGGATACTTATGAGATGATAATTCGATGATGTTGGAGATGTCTGGGGACAGATCGTGACAATCAGGAAATCTACACGAGCTAGGAGAGCCATTGATGGCTTTAAGCAGAGGAGAGGCACTAGTGTGCCTTACTCAGTGAACGATTTACTACACTGATGGCAGAGATGTAGAAGAGACCATGAAGGGGTCAGCTGGAGCACTGTTGGTGGGAGAGGTCCTGGGCTGAGATGTAGGTAGCGGTGGGGTTTGTAAGGCGAATTTGATTGCTGGCTTTGTCTACAAGATTCTTCAGTGGTTCCACTGCAGAAGATAGGGCATAAAGAAAGATTAGTAGATTTGGGATGGTGGGTGACATGGACAGGATGCCTTTAGTCTTGGGAACCTGGATGTTTTCTTTTGCCCCCTTGAGAGACTGTTCTTAATAGACCCACTGTTACTCTACTTCTGTTTGTACATTTTCTTACTCAGTTGCCCTCCAGTTGGCGAGCAAATGATTGGTGAGCAAATTAAATTAAGGGCAAACCTCAGTCAGACACAGTGGCTCACGCCTGTAATCCCAGCACTTTGGGAGGCCGAGGTGGGTGGATCACTTGAGGTCAGGAGTTTGAGACCAGCCTGGCCAACATGGTGAAACCCCATCTC
>NW_012116177.1:974079-975094 GCF_000951035.1 Colobus angolensis palliatus
CTCCCAAAGTGCTGGGATTACAGGCGTGAGCCACTGTGCCCGGCCTGCTCTCTCTTTATAGTTAGTATAAAAGGATAACAGAGAAGGGTGAGAAGGGTTAGTGACTTCTGAGTGTCACACAGCAGTGGTGCAGGGTCATGTCTAGCTCACCAGTTCAGTGTTATCTCCATCGACCTGGATGACTCCCTGCTCAATCCCATAGAGACAATAGAGCTGAGTTGAGAGACGCTAGTGCTCAAGATCACCAAGTCAGTGGCAGACCCAGAGTTGCCTAAATTCTTGACTTTAATCTTATTTTAAATTAACTCACTGTTCATAGGCCGACAAGTATTTGTTGACTAGTTAGTATGGAAGGGATACTATCCCAATTATTACACAGTCAAAGATAAATAAAAGGCTATTTTTCTCTTCAAGAAGTGTGCAGGTTAATTTTTCAGATTAACTCATTACAGGACTGGCAAATACTTCTAAAATTCATGGCTTGTCTGACATAATTATGGGTATGCAGTATATACACACACAAAACCAATGAGAAAATGAGGCCACATAAAACATTGTTCATTTTTTTCTTTTTTCCCTAACTTTATTGGATTTTGTTTTGTTTTGTTTTGCTTTTTTGCTTGTTACCTTGTTCTCTCTGCACAGTGGGCAAGCAGTTTCTAGACTAGCTTTAGAAATGCCTGTATGCTGGTGGGCAAACAATACATGGAACCAAACAATAAAAAATAGTATTGATTGTCTTTTGTTCAGTTTATTCTTGTTCAATCGTAATTAGGAAGCGTGATCTGGTGAAAATTTTTCTTAGGTTGGTAATGACATAAATACTTGCAGGAAGGTATTTGGTACTTTCTGCTACTGCTTTTAATTTAAGCCTAGGGTAGAAGTTTAGCCACTTAGTGACAGAGAAGTTTCTTTTTCTTTGCCAAGCTTATTAGCTTGAAATCCTTCCTTCCTTCCTTCCTTCCTTCCTTCCTTCCTTCCTTCCTTCCTTCCTTCCTTCCTTCCTTCCTTCCTT
>NW_012116177.1:975181-980634 GCF_000951035.1 Colobus angolensis palliatus
TTTTTTTTTTTTTTTGACAGAGTCCTACTCTGTCGCCCAGGCTGGAATGCAGTGGTGTGACCATAGCCCACTACAGCCTCCACCTCCCAGGCTCAAGCAGTCCTTCCCCCCATCACCTTCACAAATAGCTGGGACTACAGGTATGTGCCATCCATGCTTGGCTAAATTTTTGGAGATGAAGTCTCACAGTATTGTCCAGGCTTGTCTCGAACTCTTGGGCTTAAGCAATCCTCCTGCCTTGGCCTCCCAAAGTGTGGGGATTACAGGCATGAGCCACTGTGCCCAGCCTGTTTTTTCTGCAATTTTAAACTTCATTCACGCCACAAATATTTAAATAGTCTGGCATGATGCTAGACCAGGCATTGAAGATATAGCAGCACATTGAATACACAGAGTTCCTACTTTCAAGAGGCTCCTCGTTGAAGTTTTGCTAAATATCTGTCTAGTGAAGGTGAATAGTACAGCCTAGGTGAAACAAAATGCCAGACACTCCATTAGAAAACCAGAAAATCTGGTCCTGGCCTGGTGGGTGGCAGTCTTGTGAACTCTTATAAAAGTGCCTGAGATCATGAGCTGATGAAAGCCTGTATAGTCTTATGTGTGAGTGTAATCACCAAGGATTACCACATTCCTGCCAGACAGCAGTTACAACACGGATGTCTCATGGTAATGAGGAGAGCTGGAGTGCTGCTGCAATGGGGTGCAATGGGGTGTACACGCATGAAAGCTGAGCCAAACAGACAGAAAGGCGATCTGATTACCAGAGAAGTCTGATTCTGTTTATGGAGGCGTGTGTTGGGGGAATGGAAGAAGTGACCAGTTCCTCCTTTCTTCCCTTCCACTTGTTCTCAATCCCTCTTCGCTCAAGGTGCTCTGATTCTTCTCTGAGAACCATTTGGAGATGTATATATGGCTGTAATAAAGCTACTTGGGGTTAGCCCAGGACAGCAGACTGGTTTCATGGAAGACATTTTTTCTTTCTTTTTTTTTTTTTTTTTTGAGACGGAGTCTCGCTCTGTCACCCAGGCTGGAGTGCAGTGGCCAGATCTCAGCTCACTGCAAGCTCCGCCTCCCGGGTTCACGCCATTCTCCTGGCTCAGCCTCCCGAGTAGCTGGGACTACAGGCGCCCACCACCTCGCCCGGCTAATTTTTTGTATTTTTAGTAGAGACAGGGTTTCACTGTGTTAGCCAGGATGGTCTCGATCTCCTGACCTCGTGATCCGCCCGTCTCGGCCTCCCAAAGTGCTGGGATTACAGGCTTGAGCCACCGCGCCCGGCCCTGGAAGACATTTTTTCTACGGATGGAGTAGTGGGGAGGAAGAGGGATGGTTTCAGGATGAAACTGTTTACATCAGATCACTAGGCATTAGTTAGATTCTCATAAGGAGAGTGCAACCTGGATCCCCCACATGCACAGTTCACAATAGGGTTCACTCCAATGAGAATCTAATGCCGCGGCTGATCTGATCTAACAGGAGGCAGAGCTCAGGCCTAATGCTCGCTTGCCAGCAACTTACCTTTTGCTGTGCGGCCAGGTTCCTAAGAGCCCATGGACCAGTACCCGTCCACAGCCTGGGGATTGGGGACCGCTGGCCTGGGGATTGTCATGAAACTCATTTCTCACTCAAGAATTGATATGACTCCATAGAACCACCACAGACCTGTTAACTGGGTGAAGGCTGATGGGACTTGAAAAAAATGAAGGACAATTAGAAAAATAGGGAGAAAGTGTGATGGGTCCATTGGATGTCTATATTGAGCTACTAGCTGCTCTAAAAGGCTTATAGAAAGGCCTTCTGTGTAAGTGGTAACATCAGTTAACCAGAAAGGCTGTGTTTATTTCCTTCCTAAACTGGTTAATCAAAGATTTCAGTGGGCCTTGCATAGGGAAAGAAATCAGGATAGAAAAGGGAGAGAGCAGGAATAAAGAAGAGAGAGAGAAAGGAGTGGCTGGGTGTGGTAATCTCTCACTTCTATAATCTCAGCACTTTGAGAGACTGAGATGGGCGGATCACTTGAGGTCAGGAGTTCGAGACCAGCCTGGCTAACATGGCAAAACCCCATCTCCACCAAAAATTAGCCAGGTGTAGTGGCATATGCCGGTAATCCCAGATACTCAGGAGGCTGAGGCAGGAGAGTCACTTGAACCTGGGAGGTAGAGGTTGCAGTGAGTGGAGATTGTGCCACTGCACTCCAGCCTGGGTGAGAGAGTAAGACTCCATCTAAAAAAAAAAAAAAAAAAAAGAGAAAGGAGTGAGTGATATGGGTTACTTATGAGTGAGGAGTGTATGTGTGTCTGTCTTTTGTGGAATCTGATCTTCTCTGAAGTCACACCTCATATCTGGTGAGAAGCTGACTTAAGGGGGTATTCTATTTTAGTCTGTAGCCTTCCTGTTTGGTGTCTGGATTTTTTCTAAGTCATCACCAGTGGAAGAATGAGTATTGGGCTGTTAGTCTTTCATGGTCTCTCTTTTCAGGCTTCCTGTGGAGCCCTTTGTAATATTTATTTCAAAGTTGCTTCTTATTGCTATTATTATTTTTGACAGGTCTTGCTCTGTTGCCCAGGCTGGAGTGCAGTGGCGTGAACATGGCTCACTGTAGCCTCGACCTCCTGGGCTGAAGCAGTCCTCCCATCTCACCCTCCTGAGTAGCTGGGACTACAGGTGTGCACTACCATGCCTGGCTAATTTTGAAATTTTTTGTAGAGATGGGGTCTCACCATGTTGCCCAGGTTGGTCTCCAGCTCCTGGGCTTAAGCAGTCCTCCTATCTTGGCCTTCCAGCATACTGGGATTATAGGCATAAGTCACCATGCCTGGCTCTAAATTGCTATTTTGATAAGTCAAAATGGTCAAATCTCAGCAATTGCATAGGATTCAACCTAATAATTCAACCCTGGTAATCATCACTTCTTTTCTTATAGCTGCTCCTTAAATATTGAGTTCACAACATTAGCTACCATTTGTTAGCATACAGTGAGTGCCATGTACTTCATACACGGCGACTCTGCAAGGAAGTCATGACGCCTGTTTTGTCAGAAAAGATTACATGGGCCAGGGCCGGGATCCAACTCGGAACCCTTTGGTTTAAGCATGGAACTCTTCTTTATGCTACTATAGCCCACTCACTGCCTTTGTTGCCTCAAGTTTTCTCCTTGATTCCTTTACTTTATATTTCTGGCAGGAGTAAATGAATCTTTGGCTGGACAAATGAAAGGGATTTTGATGGATCACCAAACCACTTCACTTGAGGGTTTCGGGGTTACAGAGTGTAGGCAGATTATCTTTAGAAGTGTAGTCTGGTACTTAATTACACTCTGTAATTAAATTCTCCTCCAGAATTAAATTCTGGAGGAGAAAGGTGGTCTAATATTTCAGCCAAAGCATTAGGAAAACCCATCTTCACTGTATTTCCACTTTGGCCCGGTCTTCTTTCTAGGCTGTAAGGCAGACCTGAATCTTTTCCTTAAAACATCTTGGAGATTTTGTTTTTCCTCATGCTCTGCCCTCCCTCCCCAGCTTTTTTTTCTTCATTCTCTAGAAGTCTAACATATGATTCCTGCTCTGTCTCTAGATGTACACCAGGAGAGAACAGTGTTTCTGTCGCAGAATTCCTTCTCAGGATTTCTTGGGAAATATATATGTTTTTCCAAATCCCTAGAAACATCACGTATGAGGTAAATGGGAAAAAGTGTTATAATTCTCCTGTGAGAATTGTATGAGTCAACACAATGACAGTAGAAAGAATTCACTGATGTCAAGCTGAAAGCAAGAACAGGAAAAGCTGACTTGCGGAGTTGAAGGATAAGATCCACCTTTTTTGGAGCCAGCGCAGGATAGGAGCACGTGGGAGAGCACGTGGGAGAGAAGTCATGATTTCTTCTCGCTGTTGCCATGTTAAAAATGTGTCTTTGTGACCCAATCTGCTACTACCATCGATCTGCCATGTTTGCAAATAAAATAAGTTTATATGCATAGCCTACTGTATACGCATCCTACACTTGGTATTACAAGAAATAAATTTTAGAAGTAAACTGAGTCTTTAAATTGGCAACTTCAACATACGAGTCTGTGTCGTACTGTTAATTTGCTTGTAGATCTGAATGTAGGTTATTGCATTGGTCAACAAAGTCTCTTTCTAAAGGGCCAGATAGTAAATATTTTAGGTTTTGCAAGCCATACGGACTCTGTTACAACTATCAGTTCTACCATTGCAGTGTGAAAGCAGCCATAGACTATACTTAAAATGAACAAGTGTGCCTGTTCCAATAAAACTTTTATTTACAAATCCAGACTGTGGGCTGAATTTTGCTCGCTACTGGCATAACATCCAATAATGTTCAGTGGCATTTTCCAGGATCTTAGTATTTGCTATAGGCTACAATTCTTTGTAAATACTACTAAGTATGATAGTTCCCATTTAGCAATGTTTTTGGATATCTATAATCATGAGTAAAGAATGAAAGTATTTTAAGAACAATATATTCTGGAGAAATTCCTGGAAATTCGCATTTCTCATGGTCATTCACATTTTCTTATGCATAATTTGGGAACAATATAAACTCTCAATTTCATTGTTAGGATTAAGTCAGACAGTGCAAGTAATGTGGTTAGCACAGTTATAGAACTAAGAACTCACTAAATGATAGCTACTATAATTAGTAACTAGATGGGAAGTATTTACCCCATTTCATGGAAAAGGAAACTGAAACTCAGAGGTTAAATGATTTGCAGAGGTCACATTTAATAGGTTGGAAAACTGAGTTTGGCTGCTTCCTAAGTCTATATTCTTGCTACCATATCCTGCTTTCTGAAGTAGTTCTGGTTAATGGCAATTCCACAGCAAGATACACCATGGTTTATTTGGTTTATGGACTGGGTGAACAGACAGGGAGAGTATAGAATGGTTCTTGAAAGGGTAAGGATTTGCAATGTTTAGAAGCCACAGTTTCTAGAAGCCAAGGATATGGTTGTAACTAAAGAACTGAGAAAACTTGTCTTGATTTTTTTTTTTTTCCCTGTTGCTTAGCTGCTGTGTGGACTGCCAAGAGCTTGTTTGATTTTAAGCGCTTTTTATGCTTGCCTGTTACTCAGGTCCCATCATATTGCAACAACTTTTAAGAAACTATGCATGTTCTTTTAAACTGGATTAAAGAAAACTGTACTGTAATGTTAAATGCCCAAAATTAGAGTTAGAAAATTGGACTGGATTTTCCTTCTCCTTCTTCATTGTCATCCTCCAACCCCCTGCTCAGGAATGTGCCTTTGACCCTTTAGGGTCAGACTTTTACACAGCTTGATTAGCTGCCAAGAATTGAAACTCCATTGCCAAATAAGTTGGCAAATTTTTGGAAAAAACTCAGCTCAATGAATGGTTTTTGAAAATTTGCTAGAGTTTATTATATAGATATTTATTTCATGGCACTAATTTTTGTTTGTTTGTTTGTTTGTTTG
>NW_012116177.1:981169-1008818 GCF_000951035.1 Colobus angolensis palliatus
TTTTGTATTTTTAAGTAGAGACAGGGTTTCACCGTATTAGCCAGGATGGTCTTGATCTCCTGACCTCGTGATCCACCCGTCTTGGCCTCCCAAAGTGCTGGGATTACAGGCTTGAGCCACCGCGCCTGGCCTGGTCTTTCTTAGTGTACACCACAGTTTTGATTTCAGTCCATGGTTTGTTTGAGAGCCCAGTGAATTTTAAAACAAATGTTAAATTATATTTAACTTGGAGATTTAGTTAAACTCTTGAGCACCAAGTATATGCTAAGTATCGTGAACGAGGGCTAAACACTGAAGAATAATATGTGATCTTTATCTAGTTTTGAATTGGTTTTGAGAAACCCAGTGCATGGCAGGGAATTAGTGCCAGGTTGTTCGTCATATAGAATATAAATACCAGGGGAATTAGAAAGATCTGGGAAATATAAGAATCTTTAGAGAAGACTGGACAGAGGCAGGGGAACCCAAACACTGTCTTGAAGGATGAGAAGGAATTCCATGCAGTGAAGATGATGGGGCTGGGATGTTGGATGGCAAATTAGAAGTACCTTTATCATAAGGAAAAAAAAAAAAGAGTCTCTGATTTTTAAAAAGAGAATCAGAAAAATACGTACCGGTGTTTATTTTCTGGTTTATCTAAACCTCTTCCCACCAATACAGTAACTCTCACTTAAAAGACATGGTTGACCCTAGGCAGGACAGCTGAACACTGGCCTCCTCTTAAAATGCAGTTAGTCTTTGGCAGAGGGGAAAGCAGCTTTAGTGTGACTCTGCCAAATTTCCCTGGCCCCAGCATCTTGGAAAATACCAGTATTTCAACAGTTTGTTCTGAAACTCAAGGGTTTGTGGGTGCAGCTCAGCTGATGAGTTTGTTTTTAAAGATGCCCACGTTAGAAATGCATTTTTGCTCTTTAACTTTGCTAAGTGATTGCTGAAAAAGACAAATTTCTGGTTGACCTCTCTATGGAAGATAGTTTTGCATGTCTTATTCTTATTGCACCTATTATATGTCTAGATTTTATTTTCAAATAGATTGTGAGCCTCAATTTAATTTGAAGTGAGGAACGGTTTGATAGTATCTGTAAAACAGTTCCCCTGAATTCCAAGGTGGATGGGAAGATTTTTCCCCATAATTATTGCAGAATGCTGCATTTGGGGCTTGTTTTCTGCTTAGATTTATTTACGTGAAGGTTTTCTTGGCAAAATGTTCCTTGAGGTTAAAAAAAAGGTGCTGTTTTCTGAAAGCAGTAAGTTTTTCAGTGTTTTGTATTACTTAACAATTTGAATGGGAAAGTTTGGTTCTAATAAAAATTTCCTCTTCCTTTGGCAAATGTTGATGTTTTTCAAGTCTTCCTAAAGGAAAAGGGGGCCTGGGTGGGTTTTTGTTTTTTATTAGTTATCTAGAGCTCCGCTCCTCTTCCCTTCCGCTTTGTGCTCCTTCCCCACCATTGTTTTATGAGCCTTTGAACCAGATCTGTCTATGCCAGAGATTGTTGCTTGAAAATAGACCAAAATCAGATATATTTGAGATATACAAGAAATTGGTTACTCTGGTACACTGGATACCTCTAGGAGAGGCCAGGGATGTTGGAACGGGAGGAAGACTTTTCATTCTGTAGTTTGTACTGCTCAAACTATTTTTTTTTCTATTTTTGAGGCAGAGTTTTGCTCTTGTTGCCCAGGCCGGAGTGCAATGGCACGATCTCGGCTTACCGCAACCTGCGTCTCCTAGGTTCAAGTGATTCCCCTGCCTCAGCCTCCCCACCAGCTGGGATTACAGGCATGTGCCACCACACCCAGCTAATTTTGTATTTTTTGTAGAGACAGGGTTTCACTATATTGACCAGACTGATCTTGAACTCCTGACCTCATGATCCGCCTGCCTCAAATGCACATAATAGTACATGCAGAGTCAAAATTTTTGTTTGATTTTGTGTGTGGCAAGGGAAGGAGAGGAAAGGGCTAGAGTACATAGTGTATAGGCTTTAAAGGAACTGGATTTTGAAATGTGCCGACTGCAGATCTTACTGGTTTTTGTGTTGTTTAGAAAAATATTTGAAGACCAGTATAGATCCATGACCTTCACACTCTTCCTATCAGTGTTTTCAAACTTTTCTGTACTTGCTGCACTTGTAGATGGGCTTTGTTTTGTGGTACAAATTGAAAGACGTGCCAAATGTGCACTTCCTTTGGCCACCACATTCACAACTACAGGATTTTCTTCTGCTTAGCTGGTTTTCTTTCTTCTTTCCCTCTACAGCCTGGAGCATTGTTAAGCCTCACACTGCCAAAGTGAAAGCTGCTGGAGAACTCATAATCCCAGGAACGCCTCTTCTACTCCCCGAGTACCCCAGTGACCAGAGTGAGAGAAACCCTGAACGCAGCTTGAAGGACTTTGGGCAGATGTGACCAGGAGCCTGCGTTAAGGTAGCTGAGTCAGCTTTACCCAGGAGCTCTCAGAGCGCCGTTGCCAGAACCAGCAGTGCAGCCACTTCAACAAATCACTTCTTTTAATACTCTTTGGCGGAGATCAAAGTCTACAGGGTAAATTCTTTGCCACAAATGATTATTTTGTTTTTTTATATGAATCCAACATAAGAAAGTTAGGACCAGCCTAATAGTTCTTAGTTCTGACGTTGCTTTCATAGTAGGCTTTGTTGGGTGGATCTGCACAGCTATTCTTTAAATTTGGCCAAGTTTTTCAGATAAATATTGCCAATATTTCCCTACCTGTAAAATGCCCCTGCCATGCTTTTCACCTTACAGGGCTACTACATTAAGTCATTAAGTTTTCCTTTTCTTTTGTTTTTTCTTTTGAGACGGAGTCTTGTTCTGTCACCCAGGCTGGAGTGCAGTGGCATGATCTCGGTTCACTGCAACCTCTACCTCCCGGGTTCACGCAATTCTCCTGCCTCAACCTCTTGAGTAACTGGGACTACAGGCACGCGCCACCACACTCGGCTATTTTTTTTTGTATTATTAGTAGAGATGGGGTTTTACCATATTGGCCAGGCTGGTCTCGAACTTCTGACCTTGTGATCCGCCTGCCTTGCCCTCCCGACATGCTGGGATTACAGGTGTGAGCCACCGTGCCCGGCCCTAATTTTTTCCTTTAAAATAGACCTTATTTCTTTTAGAGCAGTTTTAGGTTCACAGCAAAATTGAGCAGAAAATAGAGTTCTCATCTATCTCCCCAACGCCTCCCCTACTGTCAGTATCCCACACCAGAGTAGTACATTTACTACAATCAATGAACCTACATTGACACATCATTATCACCCAAAGGCAATAATTTACATTAGGCCCAATCTTGGTGTTGTACATTCTGTGGGTTTGGACAAATGAGTAATGACATGCATCTACCGTTATAGTATTATACAGAGTAGTTTCAGTGCCCTAAACATCTCTGTGCTCTACCTATTCATTTCCCATCCCCACTAGCCCTTGGCAATCACTGGGCTTTTTACTGTGTCCATACATTTACCTTTTCTAGAACTACATTTTAATAATACATTTCCCGTGGGGTGCTTTGAAAGCATAAAGAAGCCTTGAGCCAGGCATGGTGGCTCATGCCTCTAATCCCAGTGCTTTGGGAGGCCAAAGGAGGAGGACCGGTTGTGTCCAGGAGTTTGAGACCAGCTTGGAAAACATAGTGAGACCCTGTCTCTACAAAAAAGGGAAAAAAAAAAAAAATTAGCCAGGCATCTTGGCAGGTGCACATATTCCCTGCTACTTGAGAGGCTGAGGCACATGGATTACTTGAACCTGGGAGGTTGAGGCTTCAGTGAGCTGTGATTGCACCACTGCAACCCAGACTGGGCAATAGAACAAGACCTTGTATCAAAAAAAAAAAAAAAAAAAGTCTCGCTATCCAGGATGAAACGATATTAAGGGTGTGATAATTTATGGGGGTAATATGTATACCTACTTGGAATAGAGTCAGTAAGATGTTTCTGTGAGGGGAAGCCTGAAGTGCAAAATGTTGATGTGTGTGTCTTTCTTAATTTAACGTTTGAGTTGCTCAGATATGGTTTGAACCATGTATGTGGAGACAGAAGCAAAGAATTGAGGATTAAATTCTGCCAGGGTTGGTCTGTGCAGCCTTCTTCGATTTAATACTTTTGAGGAAAGTCTCTGATATGGCTGTTAGGTGCATTCTTTTTAAAGGAAAGTCCAATGTATTATTATAAAACAGTCATTATTATTATTAATATTACTATTTTGAGACAGGGTCTTACTCTGTTGCCTAGACTGGGGAGCAGTGATGCAATCATTGCACGCTGCAGCCTCAAACTCCTGGGCCCAAGGGATCCTCCTGCCTCAGCCTCCCAAGTAGCTAGGACTATCGATGTACATAACCACACCTGGCTATTTTTTGTTGTTTGTTTGTTTTTTTTTAAAGATGGGGTCTCACTCTGTTGCCCAGGCTGATGTTGAACTCCTGGCCTCAAGCGATCCTCCTGCCTTAGCCCCCTATAGCTTTATATTTTATGTAAAAGTTAATATTGATTATTTCATTCCAGATAATACAAAACAGTATAAAGTATAGCCATATATAAAGATAAAAGTTCTTCCCTACTCTCTTTCACCTTTGGCTAAAATCTTGGAATATAAACTTTCCCATTTATAAACCTTTTCATATACAGATATTTTTATACACAAACAAATATGCATGTTAATTATGTTAAAAATTGGTGGAACATGAGCGTACATTCTATTTTACAACTTGCTTTTTGGCTTGACTTGGTATATTGTGGATATTTTTCCTTTTAAGCAGAATTAAATCTCAGGGTGAGTAATCCCTGCCTAGTGTCCCTTATATGGCTGTAATGTAATAATCACCAGTCCTCAAGTGAGAGGTTAGTCCACAATTTAAAGGGGGTAGGCAAGAGGCCTTTCACATTATGGACAAAACCAAGGCCATGACTGTTGACATTGGACTTTTGGTCACTAAGGATGTGTGTTTTTATTTTCGAAGGCAGACGATGCACTGCTTGGGGTTGTTGCCAAGGTGTCAGTTTTGGGAAATTTTTATTTTTTGGAGGCTGTTAATATATTAGCATAGTTGTTAGTTCTGGCTACCATCCTTTGAGCATTTTGAGACACTTTTATGCCCATTTAAGGTGTTGTGAGGTTGAATTAGTTTTAAGAGGAAGTAATGAAAAACAGAGATGGTAGTAGGAGACAAACTTTATTTTCTGTATATATTTATTTGAGGGAGAAGTAGATGATGGCTGTAGTTAATTGCTACCCCTGTGATAATTATGAAACAGGGTTAAAATTCTTCATAGTTTCCTAATGTGGTTAACAGTATAATAGGTAAAAAATGGCAATTTAATGTGCTTTAATTTGCATTTTTCTTAGTTTGATTGAGATTGAGCATCTTTTCATGAGTTTAAAAGCCACTTTTATTTCTAGTTACCTTCTTTCTATGTTTGTGTTCATTGTCTATTTTGCTGTTGGGTTATGATTTTTATTATCAAAATATGACATCAAAATTATCAGTCCCCCCTTTTTATCCTTGTGATATGTGCTATTTATATTTTTCTCAGTTGGCCATTTATATAGAAATAATTATTATTTTGTTGTGCAGGTTATTACAAATTTTATATAGTTAAAATTGCCAATTTATTCAATCAACAATTATTTATTGAATGCCTCTTGTGTATGAGAACTTGTTCTAGGCAACAGGCTATACAGTAGTAAAAAAGCAGACCGCAATTCTTGCTCCACAGCAGAAGTTACAGTCTTACTTACATCGGAGGAAATGGTCAATATCATAGTGTTGTAGTTAAAAGACCTCCTTTCATTTTTAGATTTAAAGACCTACCATCTCCTGGTTCATTCTAATGTCATGTGGGGTTTTTTTAGATTTAAGTCTTTGATCCATCTGAAATGTTAGGTATGAATTCAAATGAATTTTTCTCTAAACGCTCTATTAATTCAGGTTAGGTTGAATTGCTGTAACCAAGGGACTGAAATATGCTATGGTTCAAAGAACACAGAAGTTTATTTTTTCTTCACTTAACAGTCCCCGTGTAAGCAAAACAGATCAGCAGAACCACCATATCCACTGATCATTCAGAGGCTTGAGTTCCTTCTGTCCTTTGGCTCTAGTAATTGTTGCTGTGATTATCTGCATGGTCCTCTCTGAGTTACTGCTGTATCTGGGTCCATGGGAAGGGCAAAGGAGAAAGTCCAGGGCTGGTGATCAGAAACTGCAGACATCACTACAGAGGAGAACTATAGTGTTGAGAACTTTGTTATGTGGGTACATCTAGCTGCAGTGGAGACTGAAAAGTGAAGTCTGTGTTGGCCGCCTTGTACCCAAGAAGAAGGAAAGAAGGGATTTTAGTGGAAAATTAGCAGTCTCTGCCATATTGCCTAGAGATTTGGCTAAAAATTCCAATTTTACTGAACGATCCCAACTTTTCTCCTTTGGTTTCTTTTATAGTATAAATTTCCATGTAGATTTTGGTCTATTTCTGGGATAACCATTTAGTTTCATTAACCTATCTGACTATTCATTCAGCAGTATCGCATTGTTTTAACTTTCTGAGGCTTAGTTTGTTTTTTTTTTCTTTTTCATAGGGGTAAGTCTCCCCATTTTAAGTCCTATTTCACAGAATTTTAATACTTGTGTGTGTGTTTTAAAAATATGAACTTTAAAAGAATCATACCCAGTTACCACCCTCTTCCCCCATGAAGAAAGCCTATTATTTTTGGGATTTTGTTAAATGTATAGACTTCATTAGTGAAGGTTCACTCTTTATGATGTTAATTTTTCTTATTTGACCGTAGTGTGGCACGGTTCCTTTGAGAAACACTGATCTGAACCCTAGACTTTCTATATCCTTTGACCCGTGACACTTACTGAAGTACATGGGAGGAAGGACCACTTTATATGATATGTTAATTTTATTTCAATACATGATTTCTGATATGACCAGGAAACATACTTATTTCGCTATTCTATTAGGAATAAACTTGGAACTTGTAAAAACAATTTCTTCAGGTTGAAGATAAGGAAGAGTTGATATTTCAGAAGTTTATCACATAGACTTATTTGTAATATACAAACCTGGGCTAATTGTTGGCATATATATGATGCACAGTGCTTGTAACTTGCTTAGTGTGTATGTATGTGTGTATATATTTCTAACAACATGTATTCAGCTTTTGTCCTTTCCTTTTTACCTTTTTTAATGTAAAATAAAACACAAATTTATACAAGAAGCGTACATAGTTTAGTTAATTACAAGGTGAATATTTTTTGTGATCACCATGCAGGCCAAGAAACAGTATATTATGTAGTATATACACTACAGTAATTGCCTCCTTGCCTTTTTATGTGGGTCCATCAACCAGGTGTTCAGACCTATAGGTTGGTCTCGTATTATCTCTTTATGTTTTGTAAGTCTCTTAAACCTGGGGTTTCCACCTCCAGCCCTTTCTTTCCCTTACAGTTTCTCTGTTGAAGAACCTGGCCATTTGACCTCCAGCTTCTTACTTGCTAGATTTTGGTGATTGCATCCACATGGTTCAATTTGTTTTTCTTTTAGTGGCATATGTTGTATTAACACCACAATCTGGACACCAGGGATGCTCACTGCTACTGAGTGGGTCCTTATTTCTATGCCCATTTAGTGGACAGAACCAGGAATTAAATATTTATAAAATACTTCGCGAGTTCATTCTGATACTTGTGATTCAAATTCAGTTTAAAAGGTTTTATCTTAACCTTTTCTGTGTAACATCTTTATCTCGTTTATTTGACACAGAATTCTAGTCCTCAAACACAACAGGGGATGATAGTCAGAATAGTCCATAGATACTCATTTGCTTTCTTCCACATTATACACACAGTATTCTCAGTAGTGCCACAATACTAACACTATACCTCTAGTTATGAAAACTGAAAACAATTTCTTTTTGTTGAAATAGAATGCTATTTCCATTCTCCTTTTAATTTTTTTTGTTGTTGTTGTTGTTGTCATTGTTAGAGGGTGTTTGAGTTGTTGAAAATTGGGCAGATTTAAACACTGATTAGCTCTTAGATGATATTTGAAGGAGGAATAATTTTAACTTTGTTGGGTGAGATGTGAGGTTTTAGTTATGTTTAGAAAAAAATTCTTATCTGTCAAAGAATTTGTGGGTGAAATGATATGACATCTGTGATTCTCATTAAAATACCTCAGGAAGAAAATGGGAATGGAGGAAATAAGGCTGCTTATTTTTGAAACGGGGGGTAGAATGTTGCTTATTTTTGAAACTAGAAGATTTTAAAAGGAGGCATATTATGCTTTCTGTTTCTTTGTAACTTGAACTATCTGTAATAAAAAAATTTAAATATTAATTTTATAAACAGTGAAAAGTAAAGAACATATGGGGAGGAGGGTAATAAGGAAGGAATAGACAGGGAGGGGGAAATGACTAAAGAATGGGTGATTTCATTCTCAACCTGGTAGTCCAGCCTGGTGGCCTACAGTGGTTCCTGAGTCTAAGAAAACAAGTAATGTCTTGAATGAAAAGAAAAGGCTGAGCTGTGGGGCCTAAACCAAGATTTAAGGCATGAGTGACAGAAGAGGAAGCTTCTATGCAAGGAAACTGAGAAAGATCAAAGCATTAAAAGTAAAGATACCTGAGAGTGCAGCCCACAAATCCCAGCTAGGGAGGAAGCCAAGGGAAGAAGGTGGTCACAACCCCACATCCTACCTCATAAGTGAGTGAGACCTCCTTGTCGTTCTCAGCATCACCCGATTTGTTGGGGGGTGGGGGATTCCTAGGCCTCATCATCACAGATCAAAATCTCTAAGGGGTGAGGCTTGGGAATCCATATTTTGAGGAAGCTCCTTTGTGAACCTGAAGGATAAGGTAAGACTAAAATGAGGTAGAACCTTAACAAGGGGTTTCAGTGGATTGACTAGGGCAGAACACTGTGGACCGAAGACTGGATGGGCGACGTGGAGGAAGCCTGTGTAGTTGCTGTTCCAGAAAGTGTTCGGTGAAAGGATGAAGAGGGTGGATACTGGGGACCTTGGGGCTAAGGAGGTGTAGTGGTAGTTGAAATTGTTGCTATGATGATGTAAGAGAGATTGCCTTTAAATGGGAAGGGTGTGGATGGTTTTCAGTGCAGGATAACTGAGCAGTTTGGCTACACATGTGCTTAGGCCCTCCACTGCCAGAGACATTATTTTTTGGAAAGAGAGATTTTTGATGGTTCAGGGAAAGCTTGGAAATGTTTATCATGGATTAGATGTTTCTTTCACTTGTTAGCATTTTGAATTACATATTAAGGGAGGAGAAGCCTCAAGAGCTTCTCAGTGCCTTTGCTTCTCAAGTTCTTATTGGGCCTTTCTGGCCCATCCTTGAGAAAGAAAGAAGGAATGGGGCCTGGCACACTGGATGCAGGGAACCCTCCCTGCCACCTGTCCCCCATCATGTTCTCACAGTTTGCTGTTTCTCCATTTCCTTGCCTCATGTTAAATGGCAGTCTTGTATATGTAGAACCTCCTTAAGGGATATCCTGCTACAGAGTGGTGTTTTTCAGTCATTATACTTTTGGACTATTGGAAGCATACCCACGTTTCCACAGTGATTTCATGATCAGAGTGTTTGAAGGTTGTGGACAAGGACTGAGGTGAGAATACTGTTCTCCTATTTGCCACTGCCTTGGGGTCTTTGTTTTTAGTTTTAATTTTACATATTTTTTGGAGATAGGGTCTCACTCTGTCACCTGGTCTGGAGTACAGTGGCATGATCATAGCTCACTGTAACTTTGAACTCCTGGGCTCAAGTGATCCTGTTGTCCCAGCCTCCAGAGCAGCTGGGACTACAGGCCCCCACCACCACTCCTGGCCAATTTTCTTTTCTTTTTTTGTAGAGATGGGATCTCACTATGTTGCCCATGCTGGTCTTGAGCTCCTGGGCTCAAGCAATCCTCCTGCCTCAGCCTCCCAAACTGCTGGGATTACAAGCATGAACCACTGTGCTGGACTGCATTTTATTTTTAGTAACAGACCAAATTCACCATTTTCTACTCTATCGACTTTCTACCTTTGTGTTCTTGGGCGCATCACCTATTTTTAAGATTTCATTCTTTCTCCCTACTTCATAGAGTGCATTTATTTTACTTTTAACATTGTTTTCTTATTTAGTTCAGTGAGTGTTTCTGGTTGGGTGGGTGGTTTTTTGGTTACATCTGTTCTCCAGTCTCTCTCCACCCGGTATCCATCCAGAACCTCTCCCTGCCTCCTCTCCCCATCTCCTTCTTGTTTTCTGTTGTGGTTACTTGGATGCTAACCCATTCAACTTGTGCACTGACCCTGGTACATGGCTCGTTTTCTTTCTCATGATCATATTTATACTTTTGATGGATATATTTAAATGAACAGCTGTGTGTTTGTTGAGTCATACCACAATTATCTGATTCTGCTTTAGCTGCTTGACTGGCAAAAGCATATTTCAAGCTAAATTGTGAGAGAATTCCATTAATCACATTCTATTTGGGGGAGGGGAGAGGAGAAAGACCACTAAGAGAATTCTTTTCCAAGATTAGTGTTAATTAGTGATTCCATTATTTAGAGTAGGTTGATCTGGTTGCTATTTAATGCGTCACTTGGAGAAACTTTACAAAGTTTAAATAACTGTAAAAATAACTATAAAAGGTTTAATGATAACAGCCGTGTAGGCAGAATTCCTTGGAATAATTGATGTGCAGATAAAGTTAGTTGCTGCTGCTGGTCTATTTAAATAGATACGGGGTCTTTCAAGAGTTCCTTTTAGTAAAGACCAGGGTTCTTGCCTCACATTGCTGTAATTCATTGGCTAAGTATTTTGTTTTAAGCCTCCTGAAAAGATAACATCTAATTCAGAAAGGTTACAACTTTCCTTTTTTTTTTTTTTTTAAATATATTACTGACTGTAACCTCTGGTCAAGTCTTTGGCTTTCATCGGCTGGATCTATTTTTCTCCTGACACTTCCTTGGGGTTCTTTCTGAGGGTTATTAATAGGCATGGAAGCATGGCTTTCCAAATAGCGTCAATAAATGTTAGAAGCCTTCAGGGGAGATAATATGTCAATTTCTGACTTGTAGGAGATGTATTTTCAAGAGACAGACGCTGTCTCAGAGGTCAGTAGGGATGGCTCTGGGCCTATCAGCTGGTGTCTGCAACTAGAGATCCAAGCAATCCCTTCCAACTGGGATATTGTCCACCAGGGAGTTGTCTGGTACACCCGAGGTCTGCCAGCCGTCTTTTTGTTTGGCTGCCTCTCTTGGATGACACCCTTGAAAACTGGAATCCAAGTTACAAATGATATCTTTTAATTTATCTCAAATATCTGCTTGCTACTATATTAAATTGGGGACATACAAACCCACCCCTCCCCCCCCATTTCCTTGCTAGGATATATAAAACTTAAACTTCACCTTCCTCTTTCCACGTCAAAGTGTAGCCAAGGCTAAAATGTTAAAATGAGTATGTTTTAATTTTTATTATGCTCCTGGTAGGTGCCAAGCATGAGCATGTAGCCATGAACCAGGCAGAGTTCTTACTCTCATTTGCTTACATTTTGGTGTGTGGAAGAGGGAGAAACACAATAAAAATAAATAAACTAGTAAGTAAGTGGCAAATTTCACCTAGTTGTTAAGTGCTATGAAGAAGATATGGTGGGGTAATATAGTTCATGGGGGCAGGTGAGAAGGTCTGAGACAGGAATGGGCTTGGAGTGTGGGAGTGAGACAGAAGGCTTTGGTTAGACCAGTGTGTAAAGTGTGGTGTTTCTCACTACAACAGAAAAGTGCTCCAGTGTCTCTCAGTAAAGACAGAGAGAGGGAGAGAGAGAAATGTACCTCTCTGGCCTTGACATTCCTTTCATCTTATACCCACCACCCAAAAATTATTATAGATTAATCACATTAGCCTGAGAATTGGGACAGCTGTGTCAGATGGGCAGTGCTTCTAACACCACTTGTAAGTCATGGGAGGGATAGAAAGGTCTACACTGTTAGGTTAGAGGGGAAGCTTCAGGTCAGGCACAGCTAGAAATGAGACAGAGCACTGAGACAGTGTCTGCCTGAGGACTTTGGGAAGAAGTGGGATTTGAAATGAACTTCAGAGTTACATGTCTAGATGAGCTTTATGGGAAGGAATAATGGGGCTTTTCCTACTAATAGGTTAAAAAAAAAAGGTTCTAGTCACAGTTTGCAAACAAGGGACAGGGAGTGAGCTGTGAGCTGCATTGGAAAATGTAACAAAATAGCAGGGAGATGATGGAGTCCTATCAGTTGAAACAAAGCAGGTGGACCATGGCTATTTGAAACAAAGGAATGAAGTGGAAAATGAGGGACAGTCTCCATATAGTCAAACCTGGGGAAATAAAACCTAGTTTTGAGGTACGAGTAAGGCACACAGCAGGTGATCAGAACACTGGATTCTTAGAAGTTTAACGTAGGTATTCTGTGTATTATCTGGAAGGGGTGTAGCAAAGTCTGTTTCATTCTGTGTACAATTAAAATAAATTTATTGGGGAGCCTTTGATTCTTACATAGTAGCCTAAGCTAAACCTTTCACTTTCTTTCACGTTAAGCCTTATCTTTTTTCATCTTTTTTCATTTTACAGATCATATTGTTTGCTTCCCTTCCTTCCCAAACCATATCTAGGGTCCATCTGTTACAGCTGGAATGTTTATAGTGTAACTCAGTCAAAACCCATTCTTTCCTGAAATAATCCATAATTATTTCCTCTAACTACAGGATAAACCGATCCAGGGCCTGGTTTTCAGTTCTATAGGACTTGTCCAAGAAGCTATTTGTATTCATCTATCATGAAAGATCAAATTACATGCTAATATTCTGAAAGTAACACCCCGCCAGAAACCCTCCAGCAGCAGTGAAGTCTATATAAAACCTAGCCTTGGCAATTTGCACATTGCCAGTTCAGACAGAGTGTGGTGTTAAAAATATTTAACAGGTCATTTTGAACCGTAGAAAAGACCCTGACTTAACTTATATGGTATGATAACTTCGGTTTAACCTTTCTTTGCAGCTATTACTGACAGCCCATGTCTCATTTCACTCCTCCCAAAGGCCCAGGTAGTTTGGCACAAGCTGCCTTTGGGTTAGCTCATTGCCTTTTGAGCATGGAAGAGATGTGACTGTTCTTGTATTATCTAATCAGTTGCAGTGGCTGATTTTGGCCCCGCCTGGTGGCGGCTGATGTAAGTCTGTTTTCCTTCAAAGTTTCATGTCTAGAATTTGCCTTGCTGGGCCTAACTTTGCCCCCAAATGTGTCTTACACTAATTTCCGTTTATTTTGAAGGGTGAGTTTACAAGAGAACTGAAGAGTAGGGATGGAAGATGGGAGCTAGAAACCACTGATACACTATCCAAGAGACTTGTTTTTTCCTATGATGTCAACATCTTTTCTGGGGGCAGAGGGAGGAAGGAGATAATTGGAGATCACAGAGTAATATGAAATTGTTTAAGGTTGGAGAAATGGAAAGAAGGCATGATTGAATGGTGTATTAAATAACCATGAGTAAAGGTTGTTCTTTAAGAGGAAAATCAAGATTTTCAGTTGAAGTTCAGAAGAATTGAGGCTTGAATAAAATGTTAAGGATGGTAGAGCTTGGTGGCTCCCACCTGTAATCCCAGAGCTTTGGGAGGCCGAGGCAGGGGGATTGATTAAGCCCGGGAGTTCGAGACCAGACCGAGAAACATGGTGAAACCCCACTTCTACCAAAAAATACAAAAAGAATTAGTCAGACATGGTGGCATGTGCCAGTAGTCCCCACTACTTGAGGGGCTGAGGCAGCAGGATCATTTGAGCCGAGGAGGTTGAGGCTGCAGTAAGCTGAGGCTGTGCCACTGCACTCCAGCCTGGGCCATGGAGCAAGACCCTGCCTCAAAAAAACAAAAACAAAAACAAAACCCAAAAAACAAACAAACAAAAAACTGTTAAGGATGACAGAACAAGTTTGCTAAACTGTGGCTGGCTAGTTAAGTGAAAGTTGTGTAGAGTGGTGATTGGTTAAGACCTGAATGCTCTGATGTGATGGTTTGCGGTTTGACCTGTGTCCTTAGGCAGGTTTCTTCTACCTTCCTAGATGACTAAGAAAAAGCAGGTTTCCACAAATTATTTTTCCACATTGCCTCTGCCTTTTATATTAAAGAGAATTATTATATTTTCCTTATGGAAGGCATAGTACAGAATGCCTAAAGATACATAAAGAAAAAAACTGTCATAGAATCGTAGTGAGAGCCCTTACCAATGGTGAGCAAGCATAGGTTAGAAAGTGTCTACACGTGGACAATGTAAAAGTCATTCAAAATAGGGGTGGGTGATTGTATGACCTGTCTTCCAAGATTCTTTCTAATTCACAGATTGTTAGAAATTGAATTGAGAAGAGTATCAAGAATGTCCTTATTGAATGAAGGTAGTCACTAAAGTATGTATTGAAGAATGAGTTTAGACCATCAGACAAGATAAATGAACAGTTTGTCAAATTTTCCAATGGGAAAGAATTTTAGGGTTCATCTTATAACTTCCCTCTCATCCTGAATATTATAGTTAACAAAGTGTATGCTACTCGTAAGTCTAGTTTTCAGAAACATCCTTTATAGCTTTATCCTTTATAGCTTTATAAACATCCAGATTAGCACTTAGATTGCCTAATATGGATTCTGAAAGTTGTATATAGAAGTGTATTATATTCTCCGTTATTCTGTGACCAATATCACAGTAATTTTTTGGGTAGTACATTGTGGGGTATCTGTGGCTTTACCTAGCTGTAAAATTGTGATGAGCAAAAAAAGTGCCAGACTTGGTTTCAAGCCCACATACATTAGAAATTGAGCTAAATGCTAGCTCCTTAACTACATACAATCTGATCTTCAAGTGGAATTTGAAAAGTACCATGGGATTTGGAAAGTCGTTTTGTACTGACCTGGTGATGTGTCTGTTTTTAGTAGAATATCATGGGAATGTTCTGTCTTCTAAGAAGGTAGGCCTGAGACATTATAAGAAACAGTATCGATTTAAAGAGGGTACCTCAGTTAAGTCAGGAGGTCTCTAACCATTTTCTGAATAGCAATTTTTCTTGTGTCTGAAATATGAAAACCAGTTACTGGGGTAGGGGTCTTATCCAAGAACAGAAGGGAGATGTGTGTACATGAGAGGCACGGATTCATGAACACTTCAGATAATATTTTGCAGTCCTCAGTAGCCTGTGATTTTTCAGTTAGAGATTTTGGCATTACAGCCTTGCACAAGGATTTAGTTGAACCCAAGCAAGATAAGCAGCTGTGAGTACCTTCATACAAGTTTATATCCCATTTCAAAAATGTTTAGCTGTATACATAAAATATTATTCCAACATTAAAAAAAAGTTAATGCTTTCTTCCTTGACTGTTGGACTTGTTGACATCTGTGATGTTAGAGAGGTTAATGAAATTTCTAAAACTGGAGAACAGTGTCATTTTTGTCAGGTATCTAGTAAGTGTTCAGTCTGAAATATCTGGTACCATCTGGTTATCTGATAGAGTACAAAGACTGAACGTTTAAGGACTAAGTCAGTTATTCAAAGTGTTGTCCAAGAACTCCAAAGGCGCCTGAGACTTTCTCAGGGGTTTCACAAGGTCCTTCTTCTTCCAATGATATGGGTGATACTGGATTTTCTATGTATACTGCAGCCAGTGCATGATGTAACAGAATGAATGTAGATCATATATGAGAATCCAGCTGTCTTTTATTAAATCAGAGATTTTCAAAAAAGCAGGAAAACAATGCCACTTTTCTCACAACATGTTTTTTAAAAAATACATCATAGCTCTTTTAAAATAAAAAAAGGTAGTATGTTATTGTTATTTTATTATGAATAGAATATTTTTAAGATTCTGTTTAAATTTTTAACACTGTAAATATCAAGAGATGTAGCCTACATACACATGCTTCTCAGTAATTTTCAAGAGTTTAAAGAGATTCGGAGACCAAAAAAGTTTTAAAAATACTGGAGTAAGGCAATCCTAGAACTATGGAGTTATTGCCACTCCCATTTTCCACTATTAGTCTCTCTTTCTTGCCAACTTACATATGAAAACTCCTTAGCCAAAAATATTTGAGAGCAGGAGAGTTGAAATTTTACTTTTAAAAATGGTATTTTCTTTTTGGTATATTTTAAAATTAAAAATAGATCCTTGGGACTTCAGGTTGAGATTTTAGCATATTGATGTTTCTTATAATTGAAATATAGTCAGGAAATACCAGAACATTCCCCTTTCTACATTCTTTTTTTCTTTCCTTTTGGGGGTGCTGTTTTTAATAGCTGAGTTTACTGATCAGGAGAAGCACTGCAGACCCTGAACAAAATGGCAACCAGTAAGTTGACTTTTTTCCCAAAGATTTTTGGCAGATTTTGAGCTGTCTTTAAACACTGGAGACGGAATTAGTCCCTACTGTTTGAAGGTCTGAATTTATAATTCTTTTTCTGTCTTCTATTTATGAGCCTAAATTATTGTTTTAATTTTGTTCGCACAATGATAATCTGTTAATAGGTATTTGGGACGTGGGCTTTTGCTGGCTTTGTGACGTGGAAAATATTGCCAGTGGTGATTGTTTCTTAGTTTTTTTTTTAATAATAAAAGGAGTCTTGATTTTGAAGCTTGTTAACTGTTGACTTTTACTATTACTTTAGCTAAATTCTACAGATTAAAGTTATAGAGATGATAAATCTCTTAATCTTGCCATTCCTTTGCAGGTCTCTGTGTGTGTGTCTGTGTGCATGGTAGGGAGGGGCTGCTGTTAATTCTTTAGAATTTAAACTTAAATTGAGCTGATTAATTCAGGAAAAATTCTAATTAAACTGTTATTAAATGTGCACCTACTTGGCTCTGGCAGTGATGAACAAGATAGACTATAGATTTTGCTCCCATAGAGTTTACAGTCTAGTGACAGAGACAGATGTTCAAAAGCACACACAGGTATGAATACATAATTATTAATTAGGATGATTTCTATGAGTGAAACTTAAAGTGGTCTATAAGAATGAGCAGAGAGTGTTTAAGGGTTTAGACAGGCTTCTAGAAGGTGGTAGTCTTTAGAGAAGCCATTGAGACTTATAGGGTGAGTAGGAATTCAGTAGGTTGGGCCCTGAAAGAAGGGCCCAATCACAGGGAGCATCACGTAAAAATGTCCAGAGATAGGCAGAATGTGGCCTGGTGGGGGTGATAATAATGGATAGTGGGGACTGAGGAACTGCAGAATGATGGTGAGAGCCAAGGGAGCAATGAAGTTAGGTAAGTAGAGGGCCTAGAGTGCCTTACCTCTGTTCTGACCCTTGCCTTCCTCTCTAGCCTTCTTGGGTGTTCTCCAACTTTTTGTAACTCTTCCAAACCCTTTGTGTCCTGGCCATTCTTGCGTTTTTTTCAGTCCTGAGGTTTGCCTTAAGTCCTCAGGACACACCATGCTTGCTCTGGCCACAGGCACCTCAATAGAAGTGCCTTTTCCCTTGAGTATTACCCTATCTGTGTCCTTTGTTTACCCTGTCCCACCACATTCCCCAAAACATTTACCTTTTTCCTAGGACCTCTACTCATCCTTCTGATTTCTGATTCCTTTTCAGATGTTACCTCCCCAGGGAACCTCTGCACCCTCCAGAAAGTCTCAAGTTGTTTTGTTAACACGGTTATTTTAACTATGTTTCTTCCCAACTCTTAATTCAGTTTTTAATTATGCAATCTTTTGATGATTATTTGATTACCACCATAGACATATCTTGTAAGTGCCGCGATAGCAAGGACCCTGTTTGTATTATGTAGCACATAGTAGGTTTTGAGTAGTTTTTGAATGCATTAATGCGTTAATGAAGGACTGGGAATTCAGATAAGACTGAGATAAGAAATAGTTTAGTTCAGCAATTTTCAGTGGTTTGTGATGACATATCCCATAGAAAGTTTTTTGATGCACCCACAATATGTAAATTGGCTATACATTTTACATAAAATAAATAAGTACATATTATAAAACATACATAAAACAGCAATTAAATAAACATAAAATATTTAAGGTGTTGCCAATGGCAGTGGAATAATGTTATCATCAATGAAAGTCTCAGGCCACTCAGGATAATGTTTACTATCTATGACAGTAGTTGCAAATCCATTTTTCAAACGTTTTCAAATATTGAATTTGGGGAGACTGTTTCTTGTCAGATTGAACTACTTTTCTCTGGTAAAGTGGTTAAGGAAGAACCAGTAGAAATAAGTGATGTTAAGTCTACCGTTTTCTTACTCTTCTCTGGTGCTTGCATTAATAATATGTGCAATCTCTAGTTTCTTTAATGGTTTTAGAACACTTGCCATTTGGGAAGGCTCATTTCACTGTAAGTAGCCAATGTAACCTGTAATTCCACTTGAACGGACCTTCAGAACTACAAGTACGTGGTTGTACTCCATAAGCAAATCATGTCCACTCTAACGTTATGTAACTCGTAGTCTTCCTGAAAGATACCTCCTGTACTAGACTGTCATAGAGAACTGAGACAGAGACCAGATTAAGTCTCAAGTTATTTTCTACTTTATTAGATTAAAACATTCTTATGAAAAAGCAGTTTAATAATTTCATTCCATAGCTCAATGAATGACCCTTGCTTGCTCCTTGAATGTGCATACCTGTTTTGGAGATGAGTGGACCAGTGCTGGAGACTGCCCTAGACAGATGATTATGAGTCCATGCCGGGGGCTGAAACCACTGCTGAGGGAGAGGTTTTTCACCAAGGACTTACCTTTGAGCTGGAATCATGTACGACAGGAGGAGGCAGTGGGGTTGGAGAGGGGTGGAGGAGGGGTCTCAGGGCAGTTCAAGCAGAGGGGAACAAAAAGCATATTCATGTCCAAAGGTACAGAGATGTGTTGGAGGAGTCACATTCTGGTTGTGAGGGGCCAAGATGAAGGATTTGTATGTCCCCAAAAGGACTCACTTGTAGGAAAGATCTATGTGAATCTGGAAATAACAAAAACAACAACAGTAGTAGGATCTTGCTCAAGTTTCATATGCTTTTAAAAATAGAAAAGGAAGGTACATAAAAATCCCCTTTACTTCCTCCCTTACCTTGCTTTTAGGAAAGGGATTGCCTGAAATATAATTATGGAACCGAAGAGAAATAAATTTAAGTGAAGGGTGGTAAGATATGATGGAGATATGGATGGTAAACAGACTGCCAGCCCAAAAAATTGATTTTTTTTTAATTTTAAAAATAATTAAAAACAAATAGAGATGGGGTCTCACCGTGTTGCCCAGGCTGGTCTCAAACTCCTGGGCTCAAGTGATCATCCCACCTCGGCCTCCGAAAGTGCTGGGATTACAACTGTGAGCCACCGCACCCAGCCTAAATAATTTGGTTTTAAAGGTCAACACTCCAGACATGCTAGATAGCAACGGGCTTTCACTCTTTGCTTTAAAGCTGAAAGAGTGCAAGCACACTAACCTATCATTAAAGAACTTTGCCAGCTTTTTCTTTATTTTACCATCCAGAAAATTGCAGCTAACCAAACTCCCATCACATTCCTGATATTTCACATTATTCAAATGGAAAAGTTTTTAAAAAAATTTTTACATGATTTTAGTTGTTGTCTATCCTTGTTAAATTTGTTTAATGGAGAAATGCATTGCTTTGCCTTAGATGGGGTAAAAGTTTGTATTTTTTTGTTCTTTGTTTTTGCTTTAGGTCTGTATGTTGATGTAGGTTGCTCTACCTCCAGTCCTTTTAAAGGAGAAGTGAGACTCTAGCATAGTAATTTGGCTTGAATTATTCAGTCGCTTAATCTTTAACATCGTGTTAAAATAGTCTATTCATGCTTCTCAGGGTTTTTAATTTAGTGCCAATTTTTCATTCAAATGGGGTAAGATAAAATTCAAACCTAAAATCTTTTGGAACGTGCCTCACTTTATAGCTGAAAATTTTTCGTTTCCTTACTGATTTCTTTGTAAGAGAGTAGACTCTGAGAAAGTACCCTTGGAGTGACTGCCAGTTGGAAGTGAATATGACTAACTCTTTAAGGTGATATGTTTAGGTCCACATAAAAGGTGTATGTTTAAATGTAGTAATACATAAGGCAATATATCTGAGGATGATTAGTAAGAAGGGCCTTGAGTGGCAGTTTGAAGGTGATATGCTTAATTTAATTTGTCTTCCTGCAGTTAGATGTTTATGCTTTACTTACATCTCTTCTTTCCCCTTTACAGTTGGACAATGGTAGATGGAGTGATGATTCTTCCTGTGCTTATCATGATTGCTCTCCCCTCCCCTAGTATGGAAGGTAAGTGACTCACATCTTTTTGGGTTAAGATAAGTATACTGTGAATTTTTTTTTGGCTTACTATAAACTACTTCTTAAGCCTATCAAAGTTAACACACTCTTTTTATAATAAATATTTGGTGATTATTGACTATTTTGAAGTGAAATTCTTACATACATTATATCTGAATATTTACATACACCTATTTTTTTTAAAAATTCAACCTAATTTTCTACTTAAAATAAATATAGGACCAAGCATGGTGGCTCACGCCTATAATCCCAGCACTTTGGGAGGTCGAGGCAGGTGGATCACCTGAGGTCAGGAGTTCGAGATCAGCCTGGGCAACATGGTGAAACCCTGTCTCTACTAAAAATGCAAAAATTGCTGGGCGCGGTGGCGGGCACCTGTAATCCCAGCTACTTGGGAGGTTGAGGCAGGAGAATTGCTTGAATCTGGGAGGTGGAGATTGCAGTGAGCCAAGATCGTGCCATTGAACTCCAGCCTGGGCAACAGAGTGAGACTCTGTCTCTAAATAAATAAATAAGGAGAAATAAGAGAAAATTCTGTAATTAACAATAAAACATATGTTTAAACAAATGCGAGGCTGGGTGCAGTGGCTCATGCCTGTAATCCCAGCACTTTGGGAGGCCAATGCAGGTGGATCACTTGAGGTCAAGAGTTCAAGACCAACCTGGCCAACATGGTGAAACCCCATCTTTACTAAAAGTACAAAACTTAGCTGAGTGTGGTGGTGTATACCTGTAATCCCAGATACTTGGGAGGCTGAGGTGGGAGGATTGCTTGAACCCAGGAGGCGGAGGTTGCAGTGAGCCGAAATCACATCACTGCACTACAGCCTGGGCAACAGAGCAAGACTCCATCTCCAACCCCCACCCCCCGTCCCCCAGAAAAAAAGCCCAAATGTGATATATTATGGTGTAGTTAGGCATGAGTCTACAAGAAGATATGATGAAGTAATACATGCTTGCATGTATATAGGTAATAATCTTCAGCATCTTCGAAAATAGATTGGTACTGGTGTGTTATATTGGTGGCTTAGTTGTCATAAGTGGTCTCTTACCTTCAGTGATTGAATTTTCTGAATTGGTGAACAGATTTTGGTGGAATTAAAAAAAACCAGAACCGTTGGCCCTTGATTTATATACTAGTTATATTTTTGGAATATTTAGTATACATTAAGACAGTGTGAGACACACATACTTTGTGTTTTTCTGTATGACAGAGTTAGGTACTGGTTTCAGTTCTACAAAGATTATTCATGAAAATGAATGCTCAGTGGGATAGTTGATACTTGTGGGGCAAAGGCTATGTATTGGCCTATTTGGGATGTTATAACAAAAATGCCAGAAACTGGGTGGATCAAAAACTAAACATTTATTTCTCACAGTTCTGGAGGCTGGGAAGTCTAAGATCAAGGTGCTGGCAGATTCAGTGTCTGGTAAGGGCTCGTTCCTCATAGAGGGCGCCTTCTCTGTGTTGTCTCATGGTGGAAGGGGCTAGCTAGCTCTCTGGGTTCTCTTTTATAACAGCACAAATCCCAATCATGAGGGGTCTGCCCCCATGATCTAATCACCTCAAAAGGCCCTACTTCCTAATACCCTCACCTTGGGAGTTATGATAGTGGCATGAATTTTGGGGAGACACAAACATTCAGGCCATAGAAGGCTAATTCTTAGTTGTGTGGCAGCACCCAGGCATTTCAGTGCCTTTGACGTCTCTGACCCTTGCTTACTTACTTTCATTACTCACCTTTCCATCCCCTCATTTCCAAAAAGTTGCTCAGGGATGGTCCTGTCCTTGTTGAAAAGGACAAAATAGATAATCAAGAGAGAAAGATAGTAAAAGTTACTCATAATTCCCTTCGCTTACATGTAATTGCTTTTAACATGTTGATATATATCTTTCTAGATATAGAAAGCCTAAACACTACTTTATTGCGCATTGAGCAGCACCCGCTTTATTTTACAAGTGTTCCTCCATAAAGACTGATGCTTATTGTAGGAATCTCGGGCTTGTTATGGTCACATGGGACAGTAAGACTCATGCCCCTGTTACAGGCTCTTCGGGGTATAGTGGTCTTCTTTATATAATTGATGAGTTTCCAAGGAGGCATATAATTTGACAAGTTAGTATAGCCAACAGTGTGAAAAAATCAGTACTTAAAATATTACGTCTATTTCATTACATATTAGGTTCATAATATTTGATCTGTTCCTATCTCCTTCCCATACTTAATGACATATATTATACTTCTCCATTGTCCTGTATGGTAGCTGATAGTCACATATAGCATTTGAAATGTGGCTAATATGAGTGGAAATATGCTATAAATGTAAGATACAAGCTGGAGTTTGAACACAAACGTTTACAAAAATGTAAATTTGACCTGTTTTTTCCTACTGCTGTGATAAAACTTAGAATTACATTAGGTGCTCACATTTTGTTTCTGTTGGCCAGTGCGGTTATAGACCATTTTAGATACCTAGTTTATATTCCACTCTGAGCAGTGTTGTTAAAGATATTCCCATAGTATGGCAGTTGTGTCAGTTAGTACCAAGAAGGTATGGGAAAAGGATCCTGAGTGGCAATGTTGAAGGAATTAATACGAGGAAATGGGCTTATATTAAAGCTGGGAGGATTTGATGAGCTAACAGTGGTTTTCAATTGGGGGTAATTTTATCCCCCAGGGGATACCTGACAATTGCTGGAGATATTTCTAACAGTCAAGTTTCTAGGATATTTTTACCTCTTTTAAGTTGGTAAATAATACGATTATTACTTAAAAATCTAAGGAATGTTGAGAATTAAAGTCCCTCCAAATTTCACTCTCTTCCTTAGTTACCATATCAATTCTGTATGATATTTTTGTTGTTGCTATTTTGTTGTCGTTGTCGTGGTTTGAAACGGGGTCTCTTTCACCCAGGTTGGGGTGCAGTGGCGCGATCTCAGCTCACTGCAACCTTCTCCTCCCAGGCTCAAGTGATCCTCCCACATCAGCCACCTGAGTAGCTGCAACCACAGGCTTGTCCACCACAACTAGCTAATTGTTTTGTATTTTTGGTAGAGATGGAGTTTTGCTGTGTTGCCCAGGCTGGTCTCCAACTCCTGAGCTCAAGTGATCCACCCCCTTGGCCTCCCAAAGTGCTGAGATTATAGGCTTAAGCCACCTTGGCTGGCCATCGATTCTGTATGATATTTTGCCTTTTATTTTTCTTTTCTTTTCTTTTCTTTTCTTTTTTTTGAGGTCCTCACTCTGTCACCAGGGCTGGAGTGCAGTGGCACGATTCTGGCTTACTGTGGTCTCAACCTCCTGGGCTTAAGCAGTCCTCTTGCCTCAGCCTCCCAGGGCACCATGCCTAGCTAGTTTTTGTATTTTTTGTAGAGCTGGGGTCTCACTGTGTTGCCCAGGCTGGTCTCCCAACTCCTGGGCTCAAGCAATCCGCCCACCTCTATCTCCCAGTGTGCTGGGATTACAGGCGTGAGCCACCGCACCCTGCCTCTGTGGTATGAGGCAGTTCAGATGATATCATGGGTGGACCTGCGATGTAGGCAATGTATACAAAAAGAGAGAGGAAGAGACAGAGAAGTGGAAATGTAGTGTGAGGAGAGAAGGAGAGGTGGAGAGAGAATGGGGAAAAGAGTGGGGCGGAAAAAGGACAGTTATGGAGCAATGCTAATAGCCATGCTATTAGTTGTTTTTTCCCCCTGCTTTCAGCTCTTAAGCTGTCCAAAAATCCAACAAATAACCTCTTAATGCCACAATGAAGACATGTAAAACATGTAAAAGTTAGTTTAGGCTGAAGTGGAAATGGAAATAGATCGACACTTCAGGTTTTGCTATTTAATCTATCACCACCACTAGGATGTTTGCAAGTATGGAAAAGAGCATATCATCCTTTAATTGCAATGGCTTTTTTTTTTTTTTTTAAAAGAATATCCAGTGAGTGCTATAACCTAGCATACTCTAATCATAATAGCAGTTGCCTTAGTGCCGTCTTTCTTCTGTGACTCAGCTCCCTATTATGCGTGTGTGTGTGTGTGTGTGTGTGTGTGTGTGTTCTATGGAAGGCATTTTGTTTTTATATATTTAATAGGAAAATTTTAAAAACCAAAGAGAAACTCTATTTATAATACACTCTATTATCCTCGACATTAGTTAAAAAGCAAATATTAAGTACAAATACTTAACCAAAAGAGGTAAATAATGGGGCCGATCACAAAAATCTGTAATATCTCTGTAGCTTATCTACTGCTGAGTGACAAGCTTTACATGTTTTACATGTCTTCATTGTGGCATTAAGAGGTTATTTAGACTACTAAGCTTAAAAGGAAATAGACCCATATTTGATGTTTATAGAACAGCTAAGGCATTTTATTAATTATGCTTTAATGAAGCTAGATCACATTCTTGGGACATAAATAAGAGAGTCATGAGATTTTGTTCTAATACATTTTGTTGGGTAGTGTATTCTTCTTAGTCTATGAAAAAAAAAAACTTTTACCCCTTTGTCTCTCAAATGTCTCATAAATATCGATTAGAAATAGTGGTAATATTTCAAATATTAGTTCCAAACAATGATTTTTTTTGGTAGAGTTTGAGTGTACTTCAGAGTATTTCTCAAGTTCTATGGAATCCTAAATGCTCTGGGCAATAAAAGATTTTTTCACCACTTATATTTGGAAAATGCTTTCCAATATAATGACCTATTTGCTGATTATAGGTAATATTTAATGAGTGCTTAATATGCACCAGATGTTGGGCTAGCTTTCATGCATAATTTCCTATAATCCTCACAAGTGCCCTCATAAGATATATTTTTTTGGATATGCTTTTGGATTGGTTAAAGCTCTTGCTTAAGGTTACACAGCCAACAAAAGACATCATATACTTTGAGGAATGGTGTTCAAGAGCTCCAGTCATTATCAGTCCTCTTCAAAATTTTGCATTTTTTTTTGTGCCCTAAATTAGCTACATCCACAATCATATTATGTTTGGTGCATGCTAGAATCCAGCTGAATCCAGTCTGTTTGAGAGCGTGAGAAGAGAGTTTGTAATAGCAAATGATGAGGCCCCTTCACCTGGGGTTGTGTTTCTTACTTTTCTTGTCTCTCCTACCAGTAATCATTTTTCATATTCATTATATATACAACTCTAGCTGCAGGAAGAGTTTTATTTGCTCTCATAGAGAAGAGCACTTGAGTCCTAATTACCTGTATATCCTTCCCTTTCCTTCCCGTTAATAAGACTAATCATGCTCTAATACTACTATTATACCACCAGGTTGAAGGCAGAACCTCCATGTTTGACTTTTCTTTTGTCCCTGTATGCATTTGCAGGTGAAGACTATGACACAATTACTTTAAAGGGAATATTGCTCCTTTGGAAATATTTCAAAGCTGAGACGACCCACATTTTATTAAATTTGTAAACCACAGTTAGATTTTTATTATAGCAACGAAGGCCAGAATTTTTTCGCAAGAGATTTCGGCCTGTTCTAAAGAAGACTGCTAGGTACTAAATGATTTTCTGAGTTAACTTGATTTTAGTATTTCCAAAGCCATCACTACTCAGACTTTCCAGCCCCACTACCCAATGAGGGAAGGAAGGAGATAATTTCAATGGACTTTTTGTTAGGGTTACAAAGGTGCCCCTCTTTGCTGCTGCGGGGGGGAAGAATAGAGTAAGCCTTTCTTTGATTTTCTCATTATTAGGGATTCAGGAAGTTCTTGAAGGGGTGAATGAATGTAAGAGAAATGTCTTAGTATTACATTTGTTTCTCTTCTTGTTACTATAATTTATCTCTTGTTCAGAATAAAATCTTTTTCTTTGGCATATCATCAAATGGAAGATGTTTTTAGGGAGAGAGATGACATATACTAAGCCATTTGCTACTACTGGGACTAGAATGTAAATATCTGATGAAGCATCATACTTTTAAGACACTGCTTCTTTATTATCAAGTTTTCTTATTTTACAAAAAGATCCTATACTAGTTCATGCAAGGTGAGCTGTGAGAAAGCATCCTTTCAGCCTTTCGTTCCTGGGAAGTGTTTGTTTCAGCCATGAGTAGTTAAACTAGTGCCATATTCTTTTTTTTTTTTTTAGTGGACAGTAGAAGAGGGGTATGGATAGCAGTAGGGTGTGGGAGGATGCTAAACATTCATTCAAAGAAGGTCAAATATTGAATAGAGGAGAAAACAAATTCCACACCCAAGCTCATGAAATGATTTCCTTGTGGTCAGCAGTGTGCAGTGCAGTCACTTCTAAGTGTCCCCTTTTATAAAGACAGGTCTCCAGAGTGAGAGGATTAATGCCATATGCTCTTTGTGGAAAAACTTGTAAAGCAGAAGGATTGTAGGCATGTCACATAGGCCGCTTTCACTCTTGAAAAGGAAGACACCAAGGAAAATAAAACACACTTAAAAATTAATTTGTAACTCTTAAAACACTGCAAACTGTCCTGCGGAACTTTCCTCTGCAGCCCGGGATGACCCCAGGCAAGATTCCATACATAATGTTTTTTCCTAATAGCCATAGTGACTCAGAACTCATGTCATTCCAAGATAGTGTAAGACACAGGCGAGGTGGCTTTCAAACTTTTGACTGTGACTCACAGCAAGAAGCATTTTGGAGTAAGGCCCACTGCATGGATAGTGCCCACACACATCTGAAATGAAAATTTCATGAAACAGTAATTACTCTTACTATGTTTAATGTGCACCTATTTCTTGTCTTTTAAATTTTTATTCAGTTTTATTTCACTTAAAAAGACAGGAAGAAACCTTGTTTTAAACTACTAACTTGATTTTGCTACCCAATAGTGGGTCCTACCCCGTACTGAAATTAAAAAAGACACCACCAGTCTGCTTCAAGGGTTCACTGCACAGGAGTTCCTACTGCCCTCATGTGACAGCTCTGACACCTGACTATAGGTCATCTGGTGTATTCCTCAACAAAGCTGGTCTAGAACCTTTTATTTTTTCACAACTCCATGTAGCCTGACCATCCTTTCTCTCTAAGTCAGTGATTTGGCAGGAAGAGGGAAGTTTACATTTGAACCTTCTCAGCCTGGATCATACACTGGAGCACCTGCGGCCTGATTCTCATCAGCTGAATCTGAGCCCTGCAAGCAGGGTGTTTCCTAGAGCCGTGGTTAATGCTACATCTAATTCTTTGTTATGGGCTAGAACAGAACATGGACTTTACTGAGAATATGTGTATGGGATGTGAGGAGGAGAGATGTGGGAAGAAGAGAAACAATAAAAGGAAGAATGAGAAATTCCTCTTGGGCACATGGTGGTGACATTCACCTTAAAAAAAAAAAAAAC
>NW_012116177.1:1008907-1046275 GCF_000951035.1 Colobus angolensis palliatus
GATCTCAGCTCACTGCAAGCTCCGCCTCCCAGGTTCAGGCCATTTTCCTGCTTCAGCCTCCCGAGGGACCACAGGGACCTGCCACCACACCTGGCCACTTTTTGTATTTTGAGTAGAGATGGAGTTTCACCATGTTAACCAGGATAGTCTTGATCTCCTGACCTTGTGATCTGCCCACCTTGGCCTCCCAAAGTGCTGGGATTATAGGCATGAGCCACCACACCTGGCTGCCAGTATTTTTTAAATTGACTATTTGGGGGATTGGGGTGGGGATGGCTCCTTCGTTTTATTTCTTGCTGCATTTGTTTTGTCTTCTGAATTATGGTACCCACACCAAAATAGTTTCAGTTGAAAAACAACAGCAAAGCAGAGATTCATTCAGAAAAGTTACATAGAAAAAAATTACCAATAGTCCAGTTTAGAATTTGACTCCTCTAATATGTGTATAATACTGCAGCATGCCATGTAGAGTTGCAGTAATGACTTCTTTTTATCCTTAACTTCACGTCTCAGTTCATATGCTTCACAATTTCAGTTTTGCAAAGGATTAGGATCATGTTTGACATAGTATTGATGGTGAGAGTCAAAGAATGTGTTCTGAAAGGAAGGCTTTGGCCATGCATAGAAATCAAGCCTTTCTTGGGAAAGAGACAAAGCCAAAACACCATTGTTGGTCATCTTCTGTTTTCCTATGCCTTTGGTATATTCTCCTTCGCCTCTCTGTGCTTGTTGCTACCTGGTACTATGGAAGCATTAATGGTACCCATCTTGTTGTGAGGAGTCATGAGAGTACATGCCGAGTGCCCAGCACATAGTGAGCCCTAGAGTGTGAGAGGCCAGAATGTGGAGGTATTCATTGTTTTATCCCTAGTGTCTAAGACACTACCTGGTATGCAGTTGGTGCTCAATAAATATTTGACAACTGAATAATGTTGGCTACAATAGTAATTATGGTAATAGAGAAAAGATAATATTATAAGAGACAGAGGGACTGATCTGGGCTGATCACATGTACTCTTTCAAATAATTTATTATGAGTTTGGGAAAAGTGAATCAGTTATAAGACAAACATATTATTTTAGTCAATTTAAATTAACAGGAGTACCAGTTGACAATACTGGTAGGCACTGGTGATGTAAACATAAGCAAGAAATGGTTCCTGGTTCAAGAAGTCACAGTCCAGTTGGGTATAGCAAAGGTCACAGCATAGCATGAGGGGTATGGACAGGAAAGGCCTGCATCCCACATGGAGCTGGGTTTGGGGCTGGTGATGCAGAGAAGCTGAGTTTTGAAGGATAAATAGCCATTAGACCAGCAGAGGAGGGACTAAGAAGGATGTTGCAGGCAGGGGAAGGGTGAATACCAGAGATATGAGACCATGGGGGGGTCACCAAGTCATGAGACGGAATTAGGGTTGAGGGTTGAGACCTGCAAGTGTGGCAGAGCCTTATGCTAAGGTGTTTGTCTTCTATCCTGAAGGCAATGGAGAACTGTGGAGAGCTTAAGTAGGTGCAGTTTGTGTGTTTCGAAAGAGTGGTGTGTGGTGAAAGTGGATCATAGAGTGTGGCAAGATGAGAAGTAAAGGGATGGGAATAACTAATCCTCCTGCAATTTAGGGACAGGCAGGCACACATACTCCATTTTCAAAGGCATCCCAACTGTAGCAACTAAATGGTGGCAAACAAAACAAAAGCAAAGCCTTAGTGCAAAAGTAGAACTGTTACAGGTGGCTCACAAATGATAACGACAACAGTGACAAAACAACAATAATCTAATAATAATGCTATTGCTAGTTTTATTATGAAAGCAGAAGCCAGAGCTGCTGACTTTCCTAGCAACTTTTGCAGGACATTTAAATCCCTCTAGCTGGCCCTTTGTTCCTGTGTTGCCATGGTGTGTCAATAAGCCCAGCTCAGAATAACCCAGGCAGTGAAATGAGAGGTACAGCTTGCTCACTGGCATGTTGGCTGGCCAGGTTACACTGTTTTCATTGCTCCCGTCTTGGGAGGAGCACTGGGCAGCTGGTTGCCCTGGCAGCTGTGAAGGTGTATGTCTCTTGGCTGCCCAGAGTTTGAAACAGAACCAAAACTTGCCTGCCTACTGAGCATGTGCAGCTCCCGACTGAGCTGATAGCAACTGAAAATAGCCCACTGAGCACCTGTCCCTTGTACACCAGCCCCTGGCTGACTGCCGTTTGGACAATGTGGACTTCCTTAGTAGACAGGTGAGGTGCTGAGCAGATTTTAATGGTTCTTAGGAAGATCTTGGGAACTCTGGCCCTACTTGAAAGGAAGAAAAAAAGCAGCAGGCTTCTGAGAAGTTCCATTTGTTGCTTCTGTGGTTAGGGGGTGTCCACACTGGCTATGTATGTATAGTTTGTGCCTGAAGACTTCATATTGTTCTCCTTACAGCAGTTCAGTAAACTAAGTAAGTTTTCTCTTGGAGGGAAAGGCTTTCCTAAAAGTCTCCTAGGGGTAGCCATCCATGGTTTATACAGCCTCAGCTTTAGAAAGTTTTGGAGTTAAACTATTTTGTTTCATTTTATACCTGCTCTTTAATCCCCAGTGATTGTTAGTGATTTCTACAAGGTGTCTCTTTGCTACATTATTATTTCTCAGTAGTCCAAATGTTGGCACAAGTAGAATCACAGAATAGAATCCCAGCATGTCAGGAGCTGCCTGTTCCCTTTTGGGATTTCTTCCATTTCCTTCTGGACTTTAATCTCTTCAGTGAGCTTGCCATTGTTGGACAGACTTGGTGGCCAGTGTGGATGGAAGCAGGCTCTGGAAGGAAATGCTTCTGAAATGACTGATGGCATTAAAGGCTACTATTTAAAAGTGACCCTTTGTAGATACTTGGGTTATCTTTAGGCTGTCAGTGATCTGCAGCTACAGGAGCCAGAGGGAATCTGCGGAAACTCTTGCTTGTTGCTCTCGCCTGGATTTGTGTTTAGATATTCTTGCTCCCCGGCCAGTGGCCTCGTGACACATCTCAGATTTAGCTGGCTATCTTCTGCCAAAGTCCAGGATTATTGTGGAAGCTGGGAATGGTTTGCCATGGCACAGATTGAGGGGGAGGGATTGTGTGCTTGAAAAGCCAGTTCTGGTTCACAGCACTCAAATGGGATGCTCTCTGTTTCTACCTGGAGTGCAGGCACCTGGAGCCTTTCTGTGGGCCCAGGGGTACAAAAGAACAAACTCGAAATGACTCAGAGGTAACGGTCTCATCGTGACTGTAAGGTCTTTATTCTATGACTGATAAGCCAATCTTGTTCGATATGTTAAACCTGAGAATTAATGAATTGTTTTGGACCATATTAATTAGACTGATGGGGAAAGAAGACATGTAAAGCAAAGATCGAGTTATAAAGGCTGGTATACAGAGGCACAAGCATGTCTTCCTGGGATTGAAGACATGGGATTCCTTTCTTCATTAACCTTTCATGGAGTTCTGGACTTAGTAGGGCCTTGGGAAATAATGGGGAAATTGGAGGATAGGGAAGTAGCATTATCAGGGGCTTGGACTCTGCCCCAAGTTTTTACCTTTTGACTTTTATTTTAAAATCGCTTTGGCTTCATCTAGGATGGGAGGTAAATATAGTAGCCCACTATTTATCCGTGGGGAATACATTCTAAGACCCCCGGTGGATGCCTGAAACCACAGATGGTATTGAACCTTATATATACTATATCTTTTCCTATGTCTAGGATAAAGTTTAATTTATAAGTTAGGCACAGGAAGAGATTAACAATAATAACTTAAAGTAAAATAGAACAATTATAACAATAGTCCGGCATCACCACTCTTCTGCTTTGGGGCAGTTATTAAGTAAAGGAAGGGTTCCTTGAACGCAACCTGCAATACCATGGCAGTGGATCTGGTAACCGAGACAGCTGCTCAGTGACTAGCAGGAGGGTAGCATCTACAATGTCGGTACGCTGGACAAAGGGATGATTCATGTCCTGGGCAGGACGGAGCTGGACAACATGAGATTCCATCATGCTACTCAAACAGCACACAACTTAAAACTTAGGAAATGTCCATTTCTGGAAATTTTTGCTTAATATTTTTGGACTGTGGTTGATGGTAGGTAACTGAAATAGTGGAAAGTGAAATGGTGGATAAGGGAGGATAAGCGGGGACTACTGTAGTCTGGAAGTTACTTTGTTCCCTCTGTGCTTTTCTTTGGGGTAAGATAGGTTGTGGAGCTAGGAAGGGGAGTTTAACTAATTCAGGACATTTTCACCTTTAGCTGTGGGTGCCACAGTGCCTAAAGGTTGCATTTCAAGACTTGTTAAACAAATTGGAGCCCTGTGTAACTTTTGAAAGGTTTGTCTCTGTGGTTTGAAAGCTTCCAGAAAGGCTGTAGGGGTGTGGTAGAGGCTTGCTGATAGCAACCAGAGCCAAGATTGGCAACCTTGGAGGAGGTCCATTCCCTGAATCCCAGAGACAGAGGTAGAGTAGGATGCAAGGAGAGAGAAATCAAAGTGGAGAGCTAAGCACAAAAGCTACCCATTGGTTCTTTCTCCACTGCTCTGTCTCACCTAGAGCCCATCGTTAAATGTTTCCTATAAAACCAAAATTCTCAGTGTAGAGCTCAAGTGGGAAATCCTCACTGAAATGCCATATACTCTCTGGTTAGCCCAAGGAGGTGGGGGAAGCAAGAAAAAGTAAGTCCTCAGAGTTAACACTTCTTCCTGTGGCTTGAACAGACCTTCCAGCCTGAGACACTCAATAGATGGAACCACATTCCTGGCTCTCTCCTAAGACTAAACAAGGAATGACTTCTGAAATGTTTACAATTCACTGGGATTTTCTTCCCTCATCCTCCAGGTTATTCTGTTCTCTGTTACTCTCCCTATCACTGGAGTTCCACTTAGACATGGCCGTTAGCACATATGCTGAGGAGACGGTATTTTTTGGCTTTAAAGTATTCCTCAGCAGGCAATTCCCAGTAGGCCTTGTAAGCCTTTGTTTCTCTGAAGCAGAGATTCAAGAAGTTTGAAGACAAAATGAAGAAAGGGGTCATTATTTTCTCCCATATTAAGGAGTTGTTTTACAGACATGCTGTATTTGTTAAAGCCAAGTCTTTGCAACATTCAGAAGATCATAAAAAGCATGGAAAAGACAGACCAATATTGTCTTAGGTCATTACCCCACAGTGTTCTTTCATTTGTTAGTCACTTGAACACAGGCTGAGTTTTTTGGCTTCTAAATAGAAGGTGTGGCTGCTGCAATAGGCTTAATTTACAGGGATTATTTCAGAGACAAGGAGTCAGCCCAGACACAAAATAAACAGATGGCACTTTTTTTTTTTTTCTCAGCTTCAGCAGTTCAAATGCAGGATGACTTAGGAATCCTTATCACCTACAGCAGAGCAAGAAGGGGAAAATGATGTCATTCACTCTTCCCCACTCCCTACTGAAGGTGCCATTATTTCACTGATAGGGAAAAAATATGGCAGCGAAGACCAGGGAAAAATGACAGCAAGGAGCAGGGGCAGCTTTTTCTGTACTAGGCAGCCAAGTCCTGCACTGACCCCTCCAAGCTGACGAGTTTGCAGGCATGTGTTGTGTTTTGATGATTCTGATCACCGTAGCCCAGAGTCCTCAAATCAACCATCCAGAGAAGGACCACCCACAGAGCCCAGCTGTTCTATTAACGTATTAAATAGTTCCTCAATTTTTTTTAGGAACACTTGTATTTTACCTGTTTCTTTTAACTGACAAGCAAACAAAAAACCTACCACACCACAAAAAGTACTAATTTTCTATATTCGTGAGCCCAAGTAGGTGAACAGATGTGATGGTATGGCAAGCTCTTCTAGGAAGAAATGGTTTGCTCAGGCATGCCGGCTTGGTGACTAAGACTTGCCTTAAGATCTGTGCTGACATTTAAAGACTTCATGGGCTCGGCCTGCTCTGAAAACCAGCATCAGGTCTCTCCCCACCTCTAAATCCTTTCTGTGAAGGGAAAGTTCATTCTGAAGCAAATACTCATCAAGCTTGTGCTCCTGCCAGCCACTGAGGCTGTTGTGGGGGTATGTAATGAACGGTGACCAAGTATTAATAGATGCAACTCACCCTCATGGTGCTTACAATCTATAGGAAAGATGACATGTGAACAAAGGCTTCTCTGGGAAAGTAACATGTAAGGTGAAATCTGCACAGTACATAGGCACTAACTAGGTGGAGCGGTGTTGGCTGGAGGGAGATAAGCATTCAACGTGGAAGGAATTCCATACTTAAAAGGACCTGAGATCCCTAAGGCCTCTTAAGAACATTCAATAACTGAAGAGGAGGCTGAAGAGCATGCAGGGATCAGGTCAGCCAGCACTTGTAGGCCAGGTTAATGACTGGTCTCCACTTTGAGCGTGATGGAAGCTGAGAGAGTCAGGCTTGTGTACCTGAATGAATGGGAATGCCATTTCCTGAGGCAGGGAACACTGGAGGAAGATTACATCTGGAGTTCAAAATCATGGAAGTTTTTGTTATTGATATTCAGTTTATATGCAATCTTATTTGAATGCCTCTATTTGCCTTCATAACTGCTGAAATACATTTTCTTCTTGACTTTACAACTTAACTAAGTGTCAGTCTCTCGGATAAGGGGAAAAAAATGATTTGAGTTCCCTAAATGAGTGTTTTATAATGAGAGATTATTTAGGCACTGGGTGTATTTTATCCCTGAGAGTATAGCCTGTCCTCTTGTCAGAGGATCAAATGCCCTTCACTAGGCATTCCAGACAGACCTTTGTGTTTCTGTCTTAGGAGCAGGCTTGCTGGCAATGATACCTAGCATTGCAAAATCCTTCTTAAAGCCTTTGTTTAATGCCAGAGATCTCAAATGCTTTCAGATTCTGGAGAGGTGCCAAACTGTGCTCCCGGATTAGGAGACGATGGAAGGACTCCTATAATCTATAAACCTCATATAAGCTTGCCATTTCAAATGAATGAATTGTTTAGAGTGTTGGAAGGAGTCCAGGGATGCTTGAGTTCCTTTTTTAGCTATACAAATTCTAAGCTATTGGACTTTTATAATTACAGTCTAATTTCTGCATTATGATTTGTGCTACTTTGAGGTGAACTTGTAAAAAATTCAGCCTGTTCCTTTTGCTGCCCTCTAGGACAGATCATGGCCGTGGGCCAGTTTACTTGTAGCATTTTCTTATTTGTCTTTTATGTCAAAGACGTTGGTGGGAAATGTTCGTTTTTGTGCACCATTTAGAGTGATACTCAGTTTCAATGCCTTAAAGCATTGCAGAGTGCGTGACTGGGCAGGTGTGAATGGGTAAGTCCACAGTGTTGTGATTGCTGAAGTCCCGCTTAAACATAAATGTGAATACTTTTATCATGAAAGACAAGATTATACCAGACTGTGGACAGTTTTTAAAAGTCCACGATGCTCTTTGGTCTGCCTCTCTCTCTCTGCCAGTCCAGCATTAGACTCGGAGGAGATATGCCCAGATGGTGAACTGAGTATCATCCAGAGCAGGACAAATCTTTTTAAAGAGCTGGCCATGGTGAACTCCTGGGATTCCCAGTCTGCACCGCTGGTTTGTGGAGCCAGCCCCGCGTTCTCCCTGGTGGCACCGAGGCAGTCTCTGTTTGTGGTCAGAACTCCCTGCTGTTCCCAGCCAGCCCAGGCTGCGAGTGTTTTCACACGGCTCTGGCTCTGGTGATACAAAGGGCACGCAGTGCCAGCCATAACACTGAGTAATGCCGGGAGGTGCCTTCTAGAACAAACAATGTGGGTGAGCTCTGCAGAGAGGGAATACCTCTGGCTTGACATTTAAATTACTGAATTATTCAAATGAATGTCAATTAGGTGGAGTAGACTTTCTGCCTTCTGCCAGGGCACTTCCTGGATATTCGCACAGGCAAGTGTAAAATACTTTACATCAGATACGGTGCTTCCTGTCAGTACTGTTGAAAATCAGTCACAGAATGTGATTATCTGTTCCTTGGTGTTCCTTGATGTGTGCTGTATTTATATCACAGTCTGAAAGATTAGGAGTCTACACACCCATACCTGTGACCCTGAAAGGGGTTTTGTGATCATTCTCGAACCCCACCCCCACTCCCACACCAAATAAAATATCACAGGCCCACACATGTTATGCTTATTCCTAAATTTGACAAGACTGAAAAAGTGAGTCATGGGCTTTTTGAGTCCTGCTGTCTTCCTTAGAATTGTGGATATTAAGATCCGAGAATGCTATTACTACCTTGCTTTTAACCTTCTTTGTTGACTTAGTAATTCTAGTTCAGAAAATACTTCCATCTACTCCACTCTGTCAGATGAAATTGCCAAAGTGGCATGTAGCGAAGGTGAATGTGTGCCTGCATATGTGTTCACCTGTGTGATCATTTTGTCATTCTTATGAATTTAGGGTCTTCATTTATATTTGGATATATATAAAAAATAAATACATGATGAAGGACTTTGCTAATTAGTTATGTGGGAATACAGAAAGTAAGAAGATTGAATGGTGGATGAGGAACAAAATAGGAAAGAGAAGGTTTTGTACTTCCCCGTTAACAAACTGTTGGACTCAGCTCAGGGTTCTTTCATATCAGAGATTGAGTTAATTATTACATATCATTAACAGTTGTCTTTCCTTGCCTCTTTCCCCCGATTGTGGAGGGTAGGTTATAAAAACCCTGGTATTTGACATCTTACTGAAAAGAATCACCAACTTACAGGTAGTTAATCCGTGGTTGTCTACATGCAACTACAGGAAGTACATAAAGAATTTAAGGAGAGTGCTTAATAAACAGATGCATCCCTTTGACTTAGTTTGTGACCCGCAGGATTAAAGCCTAGGTATACCACAGAGTTAGGTATAGTGAGTTGAATTTTACTGAAGGTGATATTCACTTGAGGCTGTCACGTCTGGCAAAACTCTTTAGGTTATAGTACAAACGTCAGGCTCCCTGCACAGCCTATCAAAAACTAGAGACCCTGGAAAAACAATGCCCCTTCCTGCATCTGTGTACTTAGAATTTAGTTTGGGATGGAACTTTAAAAACAGAGTTTATTTTGAGAGCACATTAGAGAAATGATTGTTATTGTTACTTTATTTTTTTAAAATTTGGCATTTTTAAATTACAAGCACTGGTGTCCTTAATCCTTTGGTTCCCTGAACCGTCCATTTCCTCAGGACCAATGATGAGCAGGCTCTCTCTAGTCTAGCGTTGCTGGTTTATTGTTACTCTTAACAGCCCATACGTGCAGCGACCTGAGTAAATCATACTCGTCAATTCATTATCAGTCCATGAACAGCTCTCTCCTACTTTATTTTTATTTTGCTCCTTCATCCCAGCGCTAACCCCTTATCCCCAAACCAGTGTCGACAGGCACATACTCTTCAGTGGGTTAGGTGTATATCCTGGGGTATCTATGATCTTCTAAAAATACTCAGGATTTTAAAATATGTGTTTGTGTTTCAAATTTACATAAATTGCATTATTTCAGTTTTTAGCATAGTCTTTTCAATTCCCTGCCATAGATCACAAGCAAATTAGTCTGACACTATGACCTCTCCCCCTCACCCCACCTATCCACTTCCCTCCAAAGAATCATCACCTGTTGGGCAGCATAGTTGGCAGCCCTCAGCCTGCTTTGTGCCATTCAAGAGTGGCAAGCATGTCTAGACTCCCTGGAAATATTATCTTTCAGCTCTCTTTTGGCAAGTGTAAACTTTTTGCTGGATTATGTCAACAGATATACATGTTTCTCATCCCCATAGAAATAGATTGGTGCTGGTATTTCCTTCGGATTTCTCCAGGCAAGGAACATAAAGACTATCTCTTTGCTCATTAAAACTTTTGCTCATTAAAAATGTTTGACGGCTCTTGATTCTCAGGGGTGAGACTGGTGACATACATAGACTGTCAGCGGCTATTTTGGATTTTGTGCTTTCAGGCATGTCTTTGCTCTTGGATGAGCCCCTTGTGGTTTTCAAAGGAACTAGCAAGTCAATTATAAATAGAAGGCTGTGTCTGTGTGTCTGCATGCACTTACTCTGTGGGACGAGGCACCCACATTACAGTGGGCAGTGAACTATTTTTCCACTTCTTTGAAGAGGGAAGAAGAAAGATTAAGAATGCTTTTCTCTTTTTGAGATAACCCACATCTCTACACACACCCACACAAATCTGTGTAAATGAACTTGACATTTTCAAAGACCTTACCTTAAGGTCTCCTCTGGAAAGCACAGCCACCCGACCTGTTATTTTAAGAAAGAAGCATTTATCTCACAGACCCACTACTGAGGGTTCAGGGGATTAGAAGGCAGCCTCTATGTGCCATAGACCTTTGGAGGGAGCTCTGAAAACGGAATTTCCTTATATGAGCAGTGCTTTGGCAAAAGAGGTCTCAGCTAACTAATCAGTGGCCTCTAGGACTTGGCTGTTTACATTTTATCCTCTCTTTCCTTCCCCACTAGCAGAAACTGTGGGACCAGCAAGTCTAAACTAATCATACTGACAAGGGAAGAGAAAAGAGTAATGTGAAAATGAAACTGCAAATAAGTATTCTCAGAAAGAGACAATTAAGCGGAGTGATTAGGTGTGCTTCCCTGATCATCCGTTTCTGCCTCTTTCCATTGCACCTTGAACTTCCCACGTGTGTGTTCTTCCAGTGGTCTCACCTGTCACCTTACTGTTCAAACATTATTTGGTTCTCTTTGTCTCCTTGTGTCCTCATTCTCCATATTTGGCACCATTTTTTTTTTCTGCCAGCCAAAAATTCTTAAGCAGCTATTAATTCCCACTATAATCTATGTAAACTTTAGTGTAACCACTATTGAAAAAGCTAGTCTAGGTATCTAGCTGGAAATATTGGTACCATGGATTGTAATTATAGATTGTGCAGCCTTACAAACTCTTATTATATTACAGGTTGAACATCCCGAATCTCAAAACCTGACATTTGAACTGCTCCAGAATCCAAACCTTTTTGAGCATTGACCCAATCAATGCTCAATAGAATGCTCATTGAAGCATTTTGAATTTTGGATTTTTGGATTTGAGATGCTCAGCCGGGATAAATACAACTATTCCCCAATCCAGAAAATTTTAAAATTTGAAACGTTTCTGGTCCCAAACATTTTGAGTAAGGATACTCAGTTTGTGGTATATTTCTGCCATGTAGCTGCAAGAATGTCAGCATTCCTTGTTTTACTAGTTGATGGGGATTTGTACAGAGCTAGCAAGAATTGGTATTAATAGCTGCCATATATTTAGGAGCTGTGTTTTTTTTTTTTTTTTTGAATAGAATAAAGGTGATAAACATTATGTTCCAGTAAAACATTTTATTTTGATGCAATAATTGGGATCTGAGAGCCAATCAAGATGAAGGTTATATGAACACCACAGGGGAGAGGCTCATTTTCAGAAGTCTGTGGACAGATGATAGCCAGTCTTTGTCCTAATATGATCCAAGAGGGTGCATAGCTTATATAAATGAATCGCTATGTTGAGAGGCAATTATTATTTGTTGGTTGGTTAGGTGACAAGATCACAGAATGTGGACCTCATGGTTGATGGTGATGCTTAACTTGACTTTCTGTTCAATAGAAGTGTTTGCAATGGTCATTCCCTCAATGAAGGCGAAACTCATCAGTAATTCTTTTTTTTTTTCCCTTCCTTTCTCTCCCTTGCAGATGAGAAGCCCAAGGTCAACCCCAAACTCTACATGTGTGTGTGTGAAGGTCTCTCCTGCGGTAATGAGGACCACTGTGAAGGCCAGCAGTGCTTTTCCTCGCTGAGTATCAACGATGGCTTCCACGTCTACCAGAAAGGCTGCTTCCAGGTTTATGAGCAGGGAAAGATGACCTGTAAGACCCCGCCATCCCCTGGCCAAGCTGTGGAGTGCTGCCAAGGGGACTGGTGTAACAGGAACATCACGGCCCAGCTGCCCACTAAAGGTTCCCATAGACTTTTCTATTTCTAGATCAAGAAGTTTTGTTAGTGTTGTCCTGAGTCTGTGTGGGTTAAAGATCTAAGTCGCTATGATGCATTCCACCTACATTTTGAATCAGAGGCGAAGAGCTAAAAGGAAGGTAGCCCTGGGTGAAGAAGAGAAAGGACCAGCCTTTTGGCATCTAAAAGAAGGATGGGCATTTTGGGGGAATGTAAGCAAGGTGATGTCCATCTTGGAGACAGCTTGGCTGACCAGTTAGCTCTCTCTTGGTTGCTGTGACTCAGGTGAACAGCTCCCAATACCTTTTTAGGTTACTGACCTGTGATGTCATTCATAATTTCTGAAACAATTCTGTTAGTACATACTCATCTCTATGTCAAGTGTGTAGGGAGGAAAACGGAACGGACTGATGACTGAGTGGAATGCCTTTACTGTTTTATGAGGAAGGAGGCAAAAGAAGGCTCACTGATCTCTTCTCCCATATCTGATGCCCAGTGACCCTATCACTGAACCTTGAAGCAGGATGAGATTTCACACAAACCCTGTAGTTTATGTGGAATCTTCTCTCTACCACCAGTACAGATTGCATATGCTAAGAAAACCAGTCCACCTCTGAAACTGTTTCCCTATTAAATGAGCCCTAAATTGCAATCTTAAAGTCTCTGCAAACATTAATGTAGACTCATTCTAAGCCAAATTTATTCTCTTACCATATAGTACATTTTTAATAGGTTTAGTTATTTAATTTTGTACTCAGAAAAAAGAAAGAAACCAAAAAGTGGAGGAGAGGTAACAAGGAGCATCCAAAACTAGAAATGTCAGCCAGCAAGAAAGGAGGCAGAAGAACAAAAAAGCTGATGCAAGATCATGTTCTAGTAATTTTGAAGTTATGGTGATGACTTTAAGGCATATGGAAAAGGTTAAATTCTGACAAGCAAATAGGACTGAATAATCAAAGAGGGTTTTAAAAGAGATCAAGTATTTACATGGTTAAAACTAAAAGGTTCTTGATGGAATAAAATTTACTGTTATATTTTGTGAGTTAAATTTTTATTAATTGGGTGGATAGACGTGAACAAATGTCTGAATTCATACAAAAATTATACCAACAGTGTGAAGTTTCTCATCTGCAGATTACTCTTCTAGACCTTGAGTTTTAATAGAAGATTTTTTTTTTTTTTTTTTTTTTTTAGTTTAAGGACATTCTAATATGATTAGGGTGGCCACAGTATTTGTAGTTCCATGTTGCATTTTGTTAGTTTTACACTTTCTCATATGAATGACATATGCCATGGAGTATGATGTGTGTCAAGCTGTTGATTAGTTGGTCTTGGAAAGTTAAAGAAATATGTAAGGGAAGTTAGGCTTGTGATTGGATGGCTGAAGAGACCAGTAATACGGAAATGGGTAAGGCCTGTGTAGGGAAGAACAGGACCTGATGACATAATGTCATGAAGAGGTCTGAACCGAGGGAGTGAATCAGTGATGAATGAATAAGTGAGTAAACGAAGAGAGGAATGAGTGGGTTCCTAGGCAGAAATTGTGATGTGAAAAAATGAATGAGAAATCAGTAGTAGACACCCAGGATATGTGAAAGACAGAGACCACAGATGGGTAATTTGGTTTTAGCTCAGGTAGCCCTTTCTCTTAAGGATAGGACAGTGTCTGTAAGGGCTTGATGGTGAAACATACCAAATCCAAGTTAATAAGAGTAATGTCAAAGATTTGTACAGTACTTTATATTTTAAAAGCACTCTCACATTCATGCATTAATACAATTGATTCTCAGTGGAATTTTTTTCAAGTTCTAGTTGTGTCTAATTGAATGATGGTTAAAATGTCTGGGCCATTGGCCAGGTATTAGGAAGTGTTTTAGTTTTGATACTTCGTGAGTTGTGAGACTGTGTGGTCAGAATCAGGAGCCACTTGTTAGGATATTGGTTATGTTAATAATAAGTAAGCAGTGATCCTTACAACCAATTCCCCTTTTCCCCCACAACTCCAGGAAAATCCTTCCCTGGAACACAGAATTTCCACTTGGAGGTCGGCCTCATTATTCTCTCTGTAGTGTTCGCAGTATGTCTTTTAGCCTGCCTGCTGGGAGTTGCTCTCCGAAAATTTAAAAGGCGCAACCAAGAACGCCTCAATCCCCGAGATGTGGAGTATGGCACCATTGAAGGGCTCATCACCACCAATGTTGGAGACAGCACTTTAGCAGTAAGTCATGACCCCACAGGGAATCCCAAGCATAAGGAAGATGTCTGGAGACACGTTCTTATTTCGAACATGAAACACTAACCAGTAATGAGTGACTGAACAGTGTACACACATGCTGTTGGTTACTTATGTCCTAAACAAGCACATGCTGGCACCTGTGTAGTCTTCCCATATCAGAACAGCCATTTTAGACAGACATTTAAATAAGGGATGGGATTTATTTTAGTAGTGTTGGTAGTTAGTTACTTTCCTCTGAGGAGTAAAGCAAAAAAGAATGGTTGCCTACAATTGTGGAGGGTTGGCATTTGTGGTCTTCAGGTACTCTATTTTTAGCCATAAAAGTGCTCTTTGAAAAAGGCACCTTTTCCTTAATATTAAAGATTAATTTCCTTTCTAGATTATTTCAACACCCTGTAATTTAAGGCTTAAAAACTTGACATCCAAAAAAAGCAGCTTTTAAATTTTGTATGCTCCTATGGTGCCCCCTTGTGGAGTGCAGTCATTTGGTTAAACCGGTGTTGTCCAGTAGAAGAAGCATGTGCGTCACCTATGTAATTTAAAATTTTCAAGTAGCCACCTTAAAAACAAACAAATGAAAAAACCCAAAAAGTTTCTTAAAAGTAGAATTAATTTTAACAGATATTCAACCAAATATATACCATTTTTGTCATTTCAACGTATAATTGATTAAAAAATTATTCATGTAAATTTTCCATTCTTTCTGCTTTTGAAGTAAGTTTTCAAAATCTTGTGTGTATTTTACACCTATAGCATATATCAATTCACACCAACCACAGTTTCCTTGCTCTTGGCAATGTGTGGCTAGTGACTTACTCATTGGACTGCACAGTGTTAGAAACCATTGTATTTATACATTAAAAAATTATTCTTTTGCATATTTTTAAATGATAAAATCACATTAAAAAGTGACTGTCTCCTTTTATTTACCTTTTAAAGTTGCTTACCAAGTGTTCATTTTAAAGACGCTTTGAACTTTAAGTGGGGAAAGGGTATCACTTGCTCTAAATAGAAGGTTATCATAAAGTGCAAAAGAAAAAATAATAGCATTCTATATGGATATTATGCTGAGTCTGATGCTTACTTTGAAAAAATTTGAGATTTGTGGGTGTTAAGAGAGTGCAAGAGACATGCCAATACCAATTCGAGACTCTCTCCTTGTCACAATCTGATGAATTGAAAGGCAATCAAAGTAATAACTTTCTAATGTGATTCAGTGTTACTTAATGCCATTGCCCATGCGTATTTAAAATCATATTGCAATAAGTCTTGTTCTGCTAGACAACAAGCTTCAAAGTGTCTGACAGCTCTGCAGTTACACTTGCCCTGCAGCTCCCCTTATACTGGAGAAGACTTCCCCTCACCAGTGGCCATCTGGGTAGCACAGATGCTACACCTGGACAATTGCAGGACCCACCTTTGGCAGGATGTCACAAACATTTGGTAGTGCCTGATAAGGGCTGGGAAACATCCCATTCTACCACCTTCCCCATCACTGGGCCACTTTTTAGTATGTAAAAGGGGGAAGTAACCTTCTGTAGCTGCCATTTACCTACTGTTTAAACTGTGGTACAGTGGAACTGGGGAAAGAGAATGCAGTATAAGGACATTTCATTTCAAAAAGTAGAGAAATACAATTTTTTTTTTGTTAGATATATACTTAGAAGTCTATTTCAAGCTTTAAGGAAAATTAAATGAGTTTATTGAGTTAGTAGCAAGAAGATGTGAGGATGAATCCTGACAAAGCTTTAGCAAAGCAAGATTCTAAAATAGGTTAGTTAGAACTTCATTCCTCAGAGCTGCTAACATAACTAATTACCAAGGGCAATAATAGGAATATCTGGTATAAATTACTGTTTAAATAGCTTTTAGAATTTTGAGAGAGGAATGGAGCATATGCCAAAATAGTCCTTTAAACTCAACCATGTCATGTGACAGTGTATCACGATATCATAACACAGTATAGAACGCTATTGCAAACAAGTTGTGATTATTGGTCTACATACTTGCTTATTTAAGCAATATGCTCATTTGCATGTTTCAACAAAGCATACCTTTACTAAGCTGCACATCTACATTGAAAAACGAGCCTTGGCCATGCATGGTGACTCACGCCTGTAGTTCCAGCACTTTGGGAGGCCAAGGGGGAAGATCACTTGAGACCAGGGGTTCGAGACCAGCCTGGGCAATATAGTGAGACTCTGTCTTGAATTAAAGAAAAGAAAAGAACAAAAAGAAGGCTTGGCATCTGAGAGTTGAGATATATGTTTGTTAGTCTTGGGTTGATTATTTATTTTTCCTTCCTTAGGTCTATGAACAGGGTTTAGAAGCAGGATCATACATTATGAAAAAAAAACACATTAGTTTAATTTTCAGAATTATTCTTCTCAAAAAAGAATGAATGAATAAGGAGAAAAAAGAACCGCAAGAGAGAAAATGGTTAGGGAGATATGAAACTCTGCTTCATCTACACTCATTTTCTTGTTGATTATCCCTTTTGTGGTTTTTAAGGGTTCTAAATTTCTTCCGTTGGATGTTCAGCTTTTGGTAATTTTGCCGATCAACAGTACTTCACAGTGGTGCTCAGAGGAAGTGAAAGAAGATGAAATTCATACAAATCAATGTATTGCTTTAGTAGGCCAGCCAAAATGTTTGGGAAAGGATGAGCTTTGGGAAATATTAACTCAATATTACTGCAACCCTACCTTTATCACCCATCGGCACAATATTGTTTATTACAAATAACCTGTGCCTGATACCTGCTTCTTGGCTTATGTTGAGAGTAAGAAGGAAAACTTTATCAATGAACTAACTGGGAATCTTTCTGCCAACACCTTCATTTGTAGACATTAACTTGGGGCACTGGTTTTATGTTTTCAATGAAAGCTTTATTTGTTTTCTTCTCTGATTTGTGAGTGATTCACATTAAGAAATGACAAGTAAGTGTTAGTATAGTTTTGCTCCTCATCTACCTAAAAGGAAACCTCCAGCCAGGCAGCCCATTGCTGCCTGAGCTTACCAATTTAATGATCCGCATGGTCATTGGAGTCTTTTCGTTACAAATCACATTAGAGTTGTTTGTTCCTTATTCCTAGTTTGTTTGTTCCTAATTAGAGTTCCTTAGTTGGTATGGCAACTAAAGTGAATCATTTGACAGATACTTAGTGAGAATAGCAGAATATGGTAAATTATACCCAGTTCTTGAAGTTGAAGGGACGTCCCCCCCTCTTTCTGTTCCACCTGCTATTCTCTCTACTGCTTCTCTTGTGCTCATCTCTGCTTCTTGGGCTTTCTGATTTATACCTTCAACTTTGTCTGCTCAGCTTCTTTCATTATATATTTTATTTGGAAACTCTGCATATAAGAAAGGACTACTTATCCTTTGGGAAAACCTATCATGTATTAGGTGAAGTGCTAGCTTCTAGTATTCCGAAGAAGTAAAACCAGTCCTGGCCAGGTGTGGTGGCTCATGCCTATAATCCCAGCACTTTGGGAGGCCAAGGCAGGTGGATCACCTGAGGTCAGGAGTTCAAGACCAGCCTGACCAACATGGAGTAATGCCATCTCTACTAAAAATACAAAATTAGCCGGGCGTTGTGGCACATGCCTGTGATCCCAGCTACTCGGGAGGCTGAGGCAGGAGAATAACTTGAACCCAGGAGGCGGAGGTTGCAGTGAGCCGAGATCGTACCTTTGCACTCTAGCCTGGGCAACAAGAGTGAAACTCCGTCTCAGGAAAAAAAAAAAAAGAAAGAAAACCAATCCTTCTTCCTTGTTCCAGAGGAGCTTTACATGCACACTAACAGGCCATGTGTCCCGGATTGCTGCCCTTCATGTGAATTACAATGTCGTGCATGCTAATATTCCAAAGTGGGAGCTATATTGGTCAACTATTTCTTTTCCCCCTTGTCTTAAACCACAGGATTTATTGGATCATTCGTGTACATCAGGAAGTGGCTCTGGTCTTCCTTTTCTGGTACAAAGAACAGTGGCTCGCCAGATTACACTGTTGGAGTGTGTCGGTAATTCTTTTTTTTCCTTTCTTTGTGGGTAATATGCAGTGTGAGTTGTGTATTTGAAGTAAAAGATGGAACTTGGAAAATCTGCTTTTTGTTACCAGTTGTTTCCTAATTAAACTTATGAGATGTGGTCTCTATTCTGTATGATTCATGTTGGAGCACCTGAATTTGTTTAAGCTCTTATCAGAGGAGTCCATCACTAATGAGTACACAGAATGCCTCGTCAAAAGCTTTCAATTGTAAGTGGACCCTTTGGGATGGTGAGAGAATGCCTAAGAAATGAATTGATATGGTTGCTCCTTACCATAGGTATTGGATAATCTGAAGTAAGTAGGCTTTTGGACCATAGACTTGTTTATTGAAATTCTTTAATTCCTCTCATTCTTTTCTTCTTTTTGATGGGAATAATTAATGAAAATAATTAATGAAACCAATTCTAGCAAAGGGATCTTTATAACTCCTTTATTTAAATATGAGCTGTATACATTTCTCCATGACCTCTCACGTTTTCCCCATACATGAACATATTTGTATGTGGACATAATCGTGTTGTACATATAATTTGTGTCCCTTTTTTCAGTTTTAAGCTCATGAACATTTCATGTGTTTGTACACATCACAAATATTTTTGAAGATTATGTAGCTGTCCGTGAAATGACAGTGTCACTATAACTATACTGCTTGAAAAAGATTTTGCACACATTGCTTCTTTCTTTTGAGTTCTCAGAAAAAATTCCCAGGAATTGGGGGTTCCTGGGTCAAAATTTGTAAATTTTTTTAATAGTTTGTTTTATATGCTGCTGATTGGCTCTCTAGGAAGATGGTACAAAGTACCAATTTCCTGATTTTTGTTAGCTTTGCTTTTATGTGGCAGGTATTTGCAAGTTCCATAATAATTTTCCTAACTTTCTCTTCTAGACGACTTGCAGGGATGGCTGCCGTAGCATTCATGGGTTGGCAACGTCTCCACACCCTCTTCCTAGTGCTCATGGTTTCCGAGGGCTGGATTTTGCACTTCCTGCCATTGCATCTTTTGCTTTTGGGAGGTGACCTCTAAGCTGCCCCCATCACTTGGCTGCTGTTCTCCAGATTTTTTTCTTGTTTTCTTGGAAAGAGGGACACGCCCAATCTGAGTAGTAGAAAGGGGGAAAGGCAGAGGTAGGAAGAGCAGTGGCTACCACCCTAAGGCACAGGAGTAACCAGCAGGAGCTTGTTTGTCCTTTCTCTAGGTCTATAGCTATTGTCACCGTTTCCCACTTCTTGCTTCTCCACAGCAGATTGTGAGCAGAGAAAATAAAGATGGAAAAGCCCCAAATGAGCTCATTAATTTCAACCAGAGTTGTCCTCTTGTACAACTAGTATCTTACTTGATTATGAACAAAATTATCTGGATAGTGGTGGGAAGACATTGAGGGGGTACATTTCCCTGCCTAGTCTCCCCTGTCTACTCCTATTCCATGCAAGCTATCGCAAGATTAGTCTTCAGAGATTGGCTCCAGAGTCCAAATGGCAAAAGAGTAATGCACCTTTAAAATATGTAGTTTCTGGTTCTGTAGATACTCCTCAGCATTTTTTTTTTGGAACAGTATAAATATCATTGTTGGTTTTCTTGGGTTAGGACTAAAGACTTTAATAAAAGCAGTGCCTTTCATTAGCTTGTAGTTAGTGTGTTCATGCGGTACAGCTTTTAGTAAAAATATACGTGATGAACTGCATGGATGGTGTGTTATTTTTGGTTCAAAAACATGGGAAGTTGGGGTAGAGGAGTCATTTCTGGATGATGATCAGTGAAACTACAACTTACAGGTGCCTTAAGGGAGCCTTTTTGTGGGGCTCCATGGCCAGGGTTTTTGAGCAGCTCTGCTTTTGTTTTAGGGGCTTCTGCATAATGATGAGTTTGCAAAAAGCATTTAACAACTTAAAAGCATTTGAAAACCATTGAAAAATATTTCTGTTTTAATTTACCTACCTCGACATTCATCTCCTGTTTTCTTTAAAACATCACCCAAAAAAAGGATGTGAGATAATTTTATGTCCACAATTCCCTGGGATATTTTGCTGTCATCCCTAATGACAAAATGAGGACAAAGGGAAAATAAAGATACAAAATAGAACCAAAGACAGGAAAAGGTTAGCATATCGTTTTCTGGCAGCCAGTATTGGTAGTATCTTAGCACTAGCCCTCATCTTGAGCTGTAAATGCTGGGCAAATTGCTATGACTTTATTAAAAGGAATCCTGTACTAAATTATATTTGTGTGACCCAACAGTGGCCCACAGTGAGCACTTGTTAGCCACATTCAACATCCTTTTGGGTTAGTTGTTGGTATTTAATAGGGACATTATTTTCTTGTCAGGTAATCTAGATTTAGTGGTTGTGATTATGATTCAGGTGTATCTCCTGGACAGACCTGCTTCTCTCTCCATGTTTGGGTTTTCAGTGGCTTAGTGTTCTAGCAAATAACTGTATTCCTGTATATGCAGGTGGTGCTGCAGCTGCTTATTAGAAGCTGTGTGATTCCAGCAGCCACTTGCCTGGGTAGAAAGCCCCACTGCCCTCCAAGTTAGATCTCTTGCCTTGTTATCTAGGCTGATTATACCCCTTGTTGATCCTCATAGTCTTGTGGTAATTACCTCCTCTTCCAACCTCCCTGATCACCCCTACCTATAATTAAAGAGAAGAATGGAAGAGGGAACATATAGCTGACAAGCTGACAAGTGTGTTGCTGCTACAAGAGGGGGCCATGCACCAAACAGATTAGATCACAAGTAGAGTTGCCACGTTTTCCAAAATGTGTTCTCCAAGTAGCCTTTTCAGTGTAGCCCATCTGTAGCATCACAGGAGCTGTCTGACAAACAAATACCCATGACCGGTATCAGAAGAAGTCAGAACTGTTCTGGGATTATGTATTTAAGACTTTGCAAATCCTCTTTTTTGAAATATATCTTCCGCCAAGAAATCTTTATGGATGGCAGTGGCTGCTTGTCGATCTCCTACACAGCATTGTGTTTTGGTTTGTTTTTGTTTTTTAATCCTTCGAACACACATTTTAAACTTAATTGTTCTCCTTTGTGGAAAAAATGCATACCTAAATTCACCAATTTGGACAGTGCCTATGTTGATCCTGTGTGAAGGGAAGGAACCAAGGAAGGAATTCAGTTTACTGATGTATACTTTTTTGGCTTTCGGAACACAATTGAAATTTAATAATCTGTACCATTTCATAAGTTTTACTTTCAAGTGTTTTAAAAGTCATATGCATTTTATACCTTTCAACAGAGGAATTTAAATGTAAACTGAGTAATTAGCAGCTAATTATACAATGCAGATACAGAAGGCAGTTTGTTATCACAATATGGTAGATGAGAGGGGCAGCTTCCACCTTATTTTCGTATGTCTTTATAGGCCAAAAAAAAAAAAAAAAAAAAAAAACTAAAAAATAAAGGTTGTGATATTTATATTCCCAAGCTGAGGTTCTCCAGTAAGCAGTGGGAGGGATTAAGAGTTGCAGGCACTAAATTAATTGGCTTATTCTTAATGATGGGCTGGCCACCTCCAAAATGCCTACTGTTCTGTGTCACCTATGTTTTGTTTTCCATAGGGAAAGGCAGGTATGGTGAGGTGTGGAGGGGCAGCTGGCAAGGGGAGAATGTTGCCGTGAAGATATTCTCCTCCCGTGATGAGAAGTCATGGTTCAGGGAAACGGAATTGTACAACACTGTGATGCTGAGGCATGAAAATATCTTAGGTAAGTACAAGGATAACCCCCTCGTTAATTGTATCTAGGGAGAAATAATTGTCTGCCTTTGCTCTCTCCATTTTGGTGAATGTGAATTTGAGAGTGTCTCCTAAAAAGCAATATAGGGATCCTTAGCATTTATATGCTATTTAATTTTCTCAAACACCAATTTCTTATTTAAATCTGCAAATAAGTTTAAGACTCTCTGGATGATGAAAAGGAAATCCACTAGTGCTAATTCTTATTCCTACATCTGCAGATCGTTATTTAAATAACAAAAATTTGCCCCATATTGTTCACTTCAAGGCTCATTGGTTGTTCTACTTACCCCACCCTTTTTGAATATTTATTACTTGAATCAAACTAAGAAAGATCTTTGGACTATTTCCTAGAGATTCACAGCTCCCAGGGATATCGTAATTAAATGCACATTCCCTCAAACTAGGCATCATTTTTAAAACCCAGATTTTCAGAGGGATTCAGGATACATTTTAATTTAGAAACTAAAGCTTAGCAACATTTGTGAAATATGTAAAGTGCCCGCTGAAATACTGCTATGGCAGTATAAAGGGTGAGCACACTCCTTAGGCCCATTGACTTCTATATTTTTGAAAAGTTTCTCCAAGTGTGTTTATACTGATACATGTATGGTGAATGCTGCCTGGAGTGCTTCTTCAGTAGTGGATATAAAGTTTATATAGAATTTAACTCTGTATAGAATAGTGTTGGCCACCTTATGGCTATTGGATTAGGTCTGGCTCATAGGAAGGCCATTGCCAAAATTTATTTCTATTTTAGCACTGCCAATTTAGTATTTAAATGAGTCAAGTTGTCTGCAAATAATGATTTGACAGTTGTCCAAAGCTTCAAAGCTTTGCTTCCGTGGTGTGGTAGTGATGTTCCATCTCAAAATTGTTTCAGTTTCTGTAGTTGATTTCTCACTTTTGCTTACCCATCGGGTCCTAGTCATCACTTAATCCTCCTCACCTCAGCTGTCAGCTTTCCCTTTCCAATTCATCTTTCCACTTGGAGTTGTCTTCCATTGGGGAGCAGAGATAATTCTGTTCAGTGTCTTTGATGGCTGGTATTCAAGACTCCCTGGTTTGGGGCTCCAAGGAATCACTTAACCATCCTTTACAAGTATGCCCCATTCTGTTACTACTAATACTGACCGTTCTTTGAGCTCGCCACAAACATTTAGGTCTCATTGTCCTTCCTCAGGTTGCTCTTGATCACTCACTGTCCCTTTCACATCCTCCAACCATTCCTTCCTCCGTCAAAACCTCTTGGCCCCCTTTAGTTTTGCCCTGTGGAATTAATTGTGCTTTTTTTGCATTCCCTCACTTTGTACCTCTGTTCTAACTCTTACCACACACTGCCTTGTGTTGCAGTTAAATGTCTGTGTAACAAGAATAACAACAGTCGTGACAACAAACATGTAATGGATCATTACTACGCGGTAACCACGGGTGCATTATGTGCATTTTGTTATGAATCTTCACCATGACCGTAAGAGAATAGATACTCTCGTTTTCCCATTTTTAAATGTTGAGGTAACCAATATATACAGAGAGGTGAAATAGTGGAGGTGGGAATTACACCAGGCAGCCTAACTCTTAACCACAGTTTTGTACTCAAAACACAAACATTCCATAAAAGTAATCTAGAATCGTGAAGCAAACGAAGTTATATAATTCACGCTTAAGAGATAAACAGTTAAAAAGAAAAAACCTGATTATTTAAAAGTGTTTTTTTCCTGATGGTCTAGAGCATAATTAATGGGACAGATAAAATTCTTCCCTAAGACCTAAGGGGCTTAGTGAAGGTGAGATAATACAAATATATTTGTTTACTATTTATTTATTTAATGAGAAGCTCCTTTTTCTTGGGGGAGGAAATCAGTAGAGGCTACACAGATATATAACAGTAATTTAATTTCTTTTGAGTGGTGCTGTTAGAGTTGGGGGTATTTTTTAAGAAAATCATTAAAGATTAGTATTATTTGGTTGATAAACTGTTAAAGCAGAAACATTTTCTTTATTAAGAATAACTAATGTCCAAGAACACATTTTGATGCATATTTTGGCCAGCTAAGGGCTCCAAGAGAAGCAGCTTCAAGGGGAAAAAGCAGATTGGGGAGTAGGCAAGGAGTGGGAGACTCAGGGCTGGCCATGGGAATAGGCTTAGAGGAAGAGAGAGAAAGAAGTAGAGGGTGAAGGTGCTAAAATATTATTCAGTTTGCTTTGCATATGTCCCTCAGGCGAAAATGTGAAATTATTTTTTCTCTGAGTAGAAATCATTTGTTTGGAGACAATATGGCGTAGTCGGTAAGAGTCTGGGTTCTAGAATCAGACCTACAGGAATCTAGTATCAATGATGTGATCTACTTACTTCATGTGGTTTTTGAAGGATTGCCTATAAAGTTCCAGGCACATAGTACTCAATAATTATTAACTGCTTCTGTTGTGGTTGCCGATGATGAAGATGTTGATGATCAAATAGGGGACCTTTCTTGGCTCACAGAGCCTTCCTATGCAAGGTATCAGGACAGCTAGCACCAAATTCAGAGTTGATAGCAACTTAAATAGCTATGTGATCCTTGGCATCTCACAGCAGCAACTTTATTATCTGTAAAATGAGCATAATGATGTCTTTCTTACCAGCTTGTTGAGAAAAATCTCATGAGAAAATATATGTGAAAGTGACATAAATTTTATATAAAGTACTATGCAAGTATAAAGCATTTTAATGTATTTTCTCTTACATTTTCATAAGTCATTTAATTCTTCCTCAAGCCATATCTGTCTTAAATTTTTTTTTTTCTCACTTCTTTTTAAGTCCCAAACTTCACTGTCTACCAGCGTGGTTCATATATGTGAGAATAATCCTAGAAAGGCACCTCTGTAGCAGAAAAGGCAAGCAACGTCGCAATTTATTTCATAAGTTAGGAAGTGCCCCTAACTTCTAGACAGTCTTCTGCATGCTCAAAAGTTCCCTCCAGATGTCTAGAAAAATCTTGTCCGGGCTGGTAGCGATGGCTCACGCCTGTAATCCCAGCACTTTGAGAGGCCAAGGTGGGTGGATCACCTGAAGGTCAGGAGTTTGAGACCAGCCTGGCCAAAATGGGGAAACCTCATCTCTACTTAAAATATAAAAATTTAACCAGGTGTGGTGGTGGGCCTCTGTAATCCCAGCTACTCATAAGGCTGAGGCAGGAGGATCACTTGAAACCAGGAGGCGGAGGTTGCAGTGAGCCAAGATCGCACCATTGCACTCCAGCCTGGGCAACAAGAGTGAAACTTCGTCTCAAAAGAAAAAGAAAAATCTCCTCCAACCTCTTCATCCACATTTGTCAGTCTCTCACTTTACTTCAAGACCAGTTGAGTTGCTACTTCCTAATGGAAGCCTATTGTAACATCTAGTCTGAATTACTATAATTTCCTGCTCTGGGCTCACGTTGCCTTTTGAAGATATATATTATAGTACTTTTCACATTTTATTGTAATGTTTTCGTTTTTACACCTGTCTTCGGCCAACAAACACTATCATCTTGGTTTTTCTGTGTGTGGCTGACAGAGAGCATCATAAATGCTCATTATATTTGGTTGGTTTCTTTTTTTATTTTGTGAATCAGTCAATCATTTAATGTAAACTCTCCCCCTTTATTTTACATTTGAGCAGACATAGGCTAGGGAGCCTAATTGAGTTGCCCAGTATTACACAAGTAAATCACAGGCAGAGTCAGGGCTAGAATACAGTACTCAGGTTTTAGATTTGGTGTTCTTTTAGGATGGTTGATGAATGGCCTGTTCCTAAAATATCAACATGCCGAAGGGCTTGGCACTATCATTATGGGTGAGCACAAAGATATTATTGCTATCTGAATCTTAAGGAACGCAAAATATTCTTTAAAGTATTGCTTATAATGAAATGAATATGAACTTTTCCTATTAGCAGTGCCTTTTTAAGGAATAAATGCTATTATTTTTCTCTGTTGATGCTTCTGTAAACCCCCTCTTAGGGCAATTGGTCAGTTTAATTACTTTTTGTTACAGATGACATTTACTGTGTAGGTTGCTGTTTCTAAATACTTAAAGTTATAATGTGGAATTCTCATGTGTATTAATTTTGTTCTTGGTCTCTTCAGGTTTCATTGCTTCAGATATGACATCAAGACACTCCAGTACCCAACTGTGGTTAATTACACATTATCACGAAATGGGATCGTTGTACGACTATCTTCAGCTTACTACTCTGGATACAGTTAGCTGCCTTCGAATAGTGCTGTCCATAGCTAGTGGTCTTGCACATTTGCACATAGAGATATTTGGGACCCAAGGGAAACCAGCCATTGCCCATCGAGATTTAAAGAGCAAAAATATTCTGGTTAAGAAGAATGGACAGTGTTGCATAGCAGATTTGGGTAAATTTCTAAAAATATTTTTTCATTACCAGTTTTACTTTTGTTTCAATGTTTAGCTGAGTTGCATCTCTCCCCCACAACACGTTATGCAAAATTTCAAACATGCAGAAAAGTTGAACATTTACAATGAACACCTTTATACCCACCACATAGATTCTCACATTAACATTTTACTATCCTTAAGCATTATTACATATTTATTAATCTATTAATCTCCCATCCATCAGTCCAACTCAACCTTTGATAGAGTTCAAAGTAAATTGCAGACAAAGGAATTCTTTCTTCTGATGATTTCGGTGTGTACACTAGTAGATCATTGACAAGAATGCATTATTTGCTTTTTCTTTTTTCAGGTAAAATTTATATACTGTGAGATATACAAATTTTAAATACTGTCTGAGAGTTTTGACAAATGTTGTAAAACCCAAATCCCTGTTGAGATACAGAGTTTCCCATTACTCTTGACAGTTACCTCACTCTCATTTAGTCAGTCCCTGCCACACCCCACCTCAGAAGTAACCAGTACTTTTGCATTCTGATGTCACAAACCTTCACATAAAGTAGGTGCACAATAAATACTCTGTAGAATTAGTTTGTCTTAAAAGTGGTCTCTAAAATCATTCTGTAACCAAGGCAAAAGAGTCAAGTTAAGAAATAGGAAAATAATCCCCAATGGATTCACTCTTTTCCCTGTTAGGATAGCTCATTCTTATGGTGTTAGAGTAGTACTCAATGTAGTTTTAATTGCATTATAAATAAGAGTATTTTCATGTATAGTGGCATTTTATATAAAACCATGTTCTTCCTGGATTCCTGGAATATTGACTGAATAATTGTGCTAATGAGAACTGAATTGTAATAACTATATTCAATTCAGTGAACTATTCAGGGCCTTCTACTTGATTAAACATGGTTTATATGATATTCATATTATTGCAATTATTGTTAGACTGATAAAGGTTTAGACAAAAATAGCTTTAATTATGTAAATAACAACGTTTATTTTTGTTTGTTTTTAAACATAAGGGATTTGACATGTTAGGAAAATTTACTTCCTTTGAATCCTTTTAAAGTCTTTGCTTTTACATTGAGAAATTACAATGTTTCCCAAGCAGGAGAAGAAAGATTTTGGGATAAGCATTGAAAGAGCATGGCCCTAAAGTTTTTTGCAGGCATTTTTAGTTGTGGTGGAGAGGACTTTTATGGCTTATTTCATGGCTCTTAGAGCCAGGGTGATTTGGGTTTAAATTCTGGCTTTCTTAATTACTAACCCTGTATATTTTTGCAAGTCTGTTTATCTATTTACCTGGCCCGAGTACTGACACTGCTTTCACTCAGTGAGACAGGAACAGTGAGGGCGAAGGCGGGTGGGGTTGGGAGTTAGCCAAGAGGAACTCCAGGGTTTGACACTGTGCCCTGTACTTCTGCGTTATTAGAAACTTTCATAACAGTGTGATCGTGGCCGGGTATGGTGGCTCACGCCTGTAATCCCAGCACTTTGGGAAACTGAGGCGGATGGATCACTTGAAAGGTTAGGAGTTCAAGACGAGCCTGGCAAACATGGTGAAACCCTGTCTCTACTAAAAATACAAAAAAAAGAAAAAAAATTAGTTGAGCATGGTGGCGCGTGCCTGGAATCCCAGCTACTGGGGAGGCTGAGGCAGGAGAATTACTTGAACCCGGGAGATAGAGGTTGCAGTGAGCTGAAGTCGTGCCATTGCACTCCAGCATGGGCGACAGAGCTAGACTACATCTAAAAAAAAAAAAAAAAAGAAAAAAAAAAAAACCAATGTGATTGTATATTACTCATATAACTAAAAAATAAGCCCACGTCACAGGATTCTGATAAGGCCCAGAAATATTATAAATGTCTGGTAATAATAAGGATTCAAGTTGTACCTTCTGTTATAATCCAGTGGTCTGGGGAGGGTGGACAAATCGAGGTGGCTCTTGGTTTTGATTTATGGGACTTGGTAGGGAAGGAGTTGAGGGGAACTTTGCAGTAAGTCCAGCTAATTAATTCTTCAACTACATTTCTTTTGGCTTGTAACCTTCCAATTAGATATATGGGTTTGTATAAAAATCTGTTAAGGAGTTATTATTCAGGATATGGTAAATAGTGCGGTACAGGAAACAACTCTTGTAAGACCATGATTTGTATATAACTTTTCAGTGTATACCTAGCAATTAAGGATCACATATTAGAAATAGTGTTCTATGATTAATCCTGCAAAAAGGTCAGTATTCTATTTATTAATTGGTTGAGAGAGGATCTTATTCTGTTGCCCAGGCTGATTATAGGTCACTGCAGCCTCGATCTACTGGGTTTAAGCGATCTTCCTGCCTCAGCATTCCAAAATAGCTGGGACTCCAGATGTGCACCACAACACCTGGCTAAGTACTTTTTGTTCTTAGTAGAAATGAGGTCTCACTATGTTGCTCGGGCTGATCTTGAACACCTAAGCTCAAGTGACAATCCCATCTTGGCCTCCCGAAATGTTGAGATTACAGATGTGAGCCACTGTGCCTTGCCTATTTTTCTAACTTTTTATTATTAAAAAATTCAAATGTTATAATGATCACTTAAATCCCAAACACCTAGATTCAAAAATTGTTAAAACTTTGCCATGTTTGCTATATCAATCTGTGGCTGTGTGTATATTTTTGCCAATCCATTTGAAAATAAAGTGTTACAGGCATCTCAATACTTCAAAATTCATCCCTATTTTTATTCTATCCCAAAATTGCAAAATACTTAAAAATGCATCTTCTTCATAATCAGTTTATCGTATCTACAAATTATTGATAACTCTCTAGTATCATTTTATATTCATTTTCAGTTTTTTCAAAGAAGAACTCAGCCAAAGTTTACAAATTGCATCTGGTTGTTTTGTCATGTTTAGTGTAAAAATCACTTATTAGTAAGAAGAAATTACTTGTAAAATTTAGCAGCTTAAAACAACACAGATTTGTTATCTCACACAGTCCCTTCAGGGTCAGGAATCTTGGAATGACTTAGCAGTGTGGTTCTGGCTCAGGGTCTTATGGAGGTTGCAGTCATCTGAATGCTTAACCGGAGCCGGAGGTTCCAACTCTATGGCGACACACTTACAGCCATGATTGGCAGCAGGTATCAGTTCCTTGCAGGGGGACCTCTCCACAGGGCTGCTTGAGTGTCTTCATAACATGGTGCATGGTGAGCTAAGAGGTGCATGGTGAGCTGAACAGGAAGCCTTTTATAATTTTATAATGTCTTTTATATTCTAATTGTGAAGATATGCACTGTCACTTCTGCCACATTCTATTCAATAGTCCAGCATACACTCAAAGGATGGGGAATTATGCCTCACCTGGAGATCCTAGCTGTGGTGGCTTTAACATATGTCCACAAGGTCTTTGAAGCTTCTCCCATCTTCCGAATATCTCCATGTTCTATTTAACCTGCACCTTTTAAATATTCTGATATTTTGACTGTTTGGTTCTGCAAATGGTGGAGGGGCATACAGTAGTCCCCTCTTTTCCATGGGAAATACCTTCTAATACTCGTGGATTCCTGAAACCCAGGATAGTACCAGATTCTATATATACTATGTTTTTTCCTGTTACATACCTACTATAGTTTAATTTATAAATTAGGTACAGTAAAAGATGAACAACAATAACATAATAAAATGGAACAATGATAGCAGTATGCCATAATAAAATTTATGTGAATATGGTCTCTCTCAACATACCTTAATCGTACTGTACTCACCTATTTTTGGACTGTAGGTAACTGAAGGATAAGACGGGGACTATTGCATAGGATTTGGGAAATGTTCACAGTGTCCACAGAATCTTGGGGTTGATTATAAAAACAGGTGAAAGAGGAACACTGTCTGTTTCAGTCTAATGCAATTGCCCGTATCTTTGCTAATTATTAAGGATGAGATAAGGTGTGCTGGCTCCCTGATGTTATATGAAATTGTCATCCCACACATTCAAAGCCATGGAGTGGAAGGTGAAGCATTCTCTGTAGTCAGCTTGAGAGATCACCAAGGGATATTTGCATTGCAGTGGTTTACAGGGACTGCTTGCTCCAGTTTGGCACTTTTCATTACAACAAATGTTATAGGAATCATTTTCAGTCAGTCTGCGTATGCATCAATAACATAAAGTCATCCACAAATACAGCATGCATGTATCTGTCTCCCCACTGGCCAGTGAAGAAAGCCTGTCTCCCTAATTGACTGAGGAATTCTGGAATGAGTCATGGTTTAAGAAAGCATTTGAAAGCCATTTAACCTTTCATTTAACCAGAGTTGTGCTTTCAACTGAGGTCCAGTTAAATGCTGTCTGTTTCCATGATTCTAGAGAAAGGCTTGTGGGTTTGGTCAGCATTATTGCTCAGATAAGCAGCTCTTCCTTTAGGAATAAAGCAGTGCTTATAGCAATCTGCCCTTTACGTAGTGATAAATTACTTTAAATGCTCTATCTCACACTGTTGGAAATTTGTGTTTGGAGACTAGTAAGAGCAGTGGTGGAGCTTGAGAGCTTAATTGGCTGCTTGTTAAGCCACTTAGAGGCTCACATTCAACATGTGAGCCTGTTTTCCTGTGGACTTCAAACACTGGCCACGTTGGTTTAGTGCATTGGTCTACCATTTACCCAAAACTTTGTGTCTCTTCGAGGTTCATATATTAACCTAATAGCCTCAGAATGTTTCCGACATGTAGTCCCTTTTCTGCTCTCACCCCAGAAATAATCACAAAGGGCATTCTAGGGATTATTCTAAGTGTAATGCAACAGTGACCCTGGATCCACAAGAGGGCACTTTTGATTGGGGTTGGTTTAAAATCCTTCAGCAGCCCCTTATGAGAAAGGAAGTGGTTTGATTACATTGTTATCTTCTTCCTTTCAGGCCTGGCAGTCATGCATTCCCAGAGCACCAATCAGCTTGATGTGGGGAACAATCCCCGTGTGGGTACTAAGCGCTACATGGCCCCCGAAGTTCTAGATGAAACCATTCAGGTGGATTGTTTCGATTCTTACAAGAGGGTCGATATTTGGGCCTTTGGACTTGTTTTGTGGGAAGTGGCCAGGCGGATGGTGAGCAATGGTAGGTATCTAATCTAATATTGTCTTAATCCAAGTTCTTTTGATCCAGCTACCTTTAAAAGGACTGAAGGGTCTACTGAAGTTCACATTGTTCTTTGAATCATACTTGTCAAGTTATAGGCATTCGTATTTGATTTATGGCTGGTAGATGGAGTGTAATGACTTTTATGTTTGAAATACACCACAGTAAGTGATGGTTGAAACCAGTATTTTGGAGAGACCAGCCATTCCTTGGTTTCTCTTTGGATTTGTTTCATATTTCTTTTCTTTTAAATTTTAAAAATTGATACATAATACTTGCATTTATGGGGTACATGTGATATTTTGATAAATGTATGTAATATGTAGTGCTCAAATCAGGGTATTTAGGCTGTACATCACATTTATCTTTGTGTTGGGAACATTTCAACTAGTCTCTTCTAGCTATTTTGAAATATATAGTATATTATTGTCAACTATAGTCATGCTACTGTGCTGTTGAACATTAGAACCTATTTTTTCCATCCACCTCTATGTTTGTACCCATTAACCAATGTCTCTTCATCCCACTGCCATCCTCACCCGTATTCCCCAACCTTCTCAGCTTCTGGTAACTATCATTCTACTCTCTACCACCATGAGATCAACGTTTTAGCTCCCATATATGAGTGATAACTGGCTGTATTTGTCTTTCTGTATCTGACTGATTTCACTTAACATAATGACCTCCAGTTCCATCCATGCTGCTGCAAATGACAGGCTTTCATTCTTTTTTGATGGCTGAATAGTACTCTATTAATGTATATTTACCACATTTTCTTTATCCGTTCATCCATTGATGGTCTCTTAGGTTGATTCCATATCTTGTGTATTGTAAAGAGTGTTGCAATAAATATGGAAATGTAGATATCTCTTTGATATACTGATTTCCTTTGCTTTGGATAAATACCCAGTAGTGAGATTGCAGGATCTTATGGTAGCTGTATTTTTAGTTTTTTGAGAAATCTCTATACTGTTTTCTGTAATGAGCCTATTTGTTTATATTCTCACCAACAGTGTGTAAGAGTTCACTTCTCTCTGCATTCTCACCAGCATTTGTTATTTTTTGTCTTTTTGATAGTAGTCATTCTAATTGGGGTAAGATGATATCTCATTGTAGTTTTGATTTGCATTTCTCTGATGATTAGTGATGTTGAGAATTTTTTCATGTACCAGGTGGTCGTGTATATGACTTCTTTTGAGAGATGTCTGTTGAGAACCTTTGCTCATATTTTAATGAAATTATTTTTTTGTTGTTGTTGTTAGGTTGTTTGAGTTCCTTGTATATTCTAGATAATAGCCTCCTGTCAGATGAATAGTTTGTAGATATTTTCTCCTATTCTACAGGTTGTCTTTTTGCTCTATTGATTGTTTCCTTTGTTGTATAGAAGCTTTTAAGTTTAATCTCATTTGTCTGTTTTTGTTTTTGTTGCCTGTGCTTTAGAGGTCTTAGCCATAAAATCTTTGCCTATACCAATGTCATCAAGTGCTTCCCCTGTGCTTTCTTCTAGGATTTTTATAGTTCGGGGTCTTAAATTTAAGTCTTTAATTGGTTTTGAGTTGATTTTTTTTTTTTCTCTTTTCTTTTTTTTTTTGAGACAGAATCTCGCTCTGTCACCCAGACTGGAGTGCAGTGGTACCATCTCGGCTCATTGCAACCTCTGCCTCTGGGGTTCAAGCCTCCTGAGTAGCTGGGATTACAGGCGTGTGCCACCACACGCAGCTAATTTTTTTATATTTTCAGTAGAGACAGGGTTTCAGCATGTTGGCCAGGCTAGTCTCCAACTCCAGACCTCGTGCTCTGCCCACTTTGACCTCCCAAAGTGCTGGGGTTACAGGCATGAGCCACCACGCCTGGCCGAGTTGATTTTCTTATGTAGTAGGAGATAGGAGTCTGATTTCATTCTTTTTTTTTTTTTTTTTTTTTTTGAGACAGAGTCTGGCTCTGTCGCCCAGGTTGGAGTGCAGTGGCCGGATCTCAGTTCACTGCAAGCTTCGCCTCCCGGGTTTACGCCATTCTCCTGCCTCAGCCTAGCTGGGACTACAGGCGCCCGCCACCTCACCCGGCTAATTTTTTTTTTTTTGTATTTTTTAGTAGAGACGGGGTTTCACCGTGTTACCCAGGATGGTCTTGATCTCCTGACCTAGTGATCCGTCCGTCTCGGCCTCCCAAAGTGCTGGGATTACAGGCTTGAGCCACAGCGCCCGGCTGATTTCATTCTTCTGCATATAGCTATCCAATTTTCCCAGCACCATTTATTGAAGAGGGTATCCTTTCCCCAAATTATGTTCTTGGTGCCTTTGTTGAAAAATATGTGGATTTATTTCTGGTTTCACTATTCTCTTCCGTTAGTCTATGTGTCTGTTTTTATACCAATACCATGCTGTTTTGACTACTATAGTTTGATGTAATATATTTTGAAGTCAGGTAGTGTGATGCCTCCAGCTTTGCTCTTTTTGCTCAATATTGCTTTGGCTATTTGGAGTCTTTTGTGGATTCATACAAATTTTAGGATTGTTTTCTCTGTTTCTATGTAAAATGTCACTTGTATTTTGATAGAGTTTGCTTTGAATCTGTAGACTGCTTTGGGTAGTATGGTCATTTCAGCAATATTCATTTTTCCAGTTCGTGAGCATGGGATGTTTTTCCATTTGTTCGTATCCTCTTCAACTTTTTTCATCAGTAGTTTTTCTTGTAGAGGTTTTTTACCTCATTAGTTAAATTAATTCTTAGATTTTTTTTTTTTTTTGGTAGCCATTGTAAATGGGATTGCCTTCTTGATTTCTTTTTCAGCCAGTTTGTTGTTGGTATATAGAAACAGTACTGATTTTTGTATGTTGATGTTTGTAACCTGTAACTTTACTGAACTTATCAGTTCTAAGATATTTTGGTGAGTTTTAGATTTTTCTAGATAAAAGATTATGTCATCTGCAAAGAGGGACAATTTGACTTCCCTTTTTCCACACTGAATGCCTTTTATTTCTTTGTCTTGCTTAATTGTTCTGGCTAAGGCTTCTGGTACTGTTTTGAATAAGAATGGTGGAAGCAGGCATTTTTGTCTTGTTCCAGTTCTTAGAGAAAAGGCTTTCAACTTTTCCCCATTCAGTATAAATTTACCTGTGAGTTTGCTGCATATGGCCCTTATTATGTTGAAGTTTGTATATTCCTTCTATACTTGCTTTGTTGAGAGTTTATATCATGAAGGGATGTTGAATAGATACAGAATTTTTCTGCATCTATTGAGATGATCATAAGGTTTTTGTCTTTGATTCTGTTGATGTGATATATCACATTAATTGATTTGCATATGTTGAACCTTCCTTGCATCCCAAGGATAAATCCCACTTGATCATGATGTGTTATCTTTTTGATGTGTTGTTGGATTCAGTTTGCTTGTATTGTGTTTAAGATTTTTGCATCTATGTTCATTAGGGATATTGGCCTGTAGTTTTCTTTTTTTGTTGTGGTGTCCTTGTCTGGTTTGGTATCAGGGTAATTCTGGACTCAGAATGAGTTAGGGACAATTCAGTACTCTTCAATTTTTTTGGAATAGTTTGAGAAGAATTCCTGTTAGTTCTACTTAAGCTTGGAAGAGTTCAGCAGTAAAGTCATCCAATCCTGAGGTTTTCTTTATAGGGATACTTTTTATTACTGACTCAATCTTGTTACTTATGGATTGTTCAGTTTTTAAATTTTCTTTTGGTTCCATCTTGGTAGATTATATCCATTTCCTCTCGGTTTTCCAATTTGTTTGTAATAATCTCTGATGATTTCTGTATTCCTGTGGTATCGCCTATAATGTCTTCTTTTTTGTTTCTGATTTTATTTACTTGGGTCTTCTCTCCTTGTTTCTTGGTTAGTGTAGTTAACAGTTTATCAGTTTTGTTTACCTTTCCAACAAACTTTTTATTTCATTAATCCTTTGTATGATTATTACTTTTTGGTCTCTATTTTGTTTAGTTTTGCTATGACCTTTCTTACTCTATTAAATTTGGGTCTGGTTTGTTCTTGCTTTTCTAGTTCCTGGAGGCCCATCTTTAATTTGGAATCTTTCAACTTTTCTGATGTAGGTGTTTATTGCTACAGACTTACCTGTTATCACTTCTTTTGTTGTATCCCATGGGCTTTGGTATGTTGTGTTTCTGTTTTTATTTGTTTCAAGAATTTTTTTTATTTCCTTCTTAATTTCTTCATTGACCCAGTGGTTGTTCAGGAGCATGTTTTTAAATTTCCATGTGTTTGTACAGTTTCCAGAGTTTCTCTTGTTATTGATTTCTAGTTTTATTCCATTTGTTGAGACTTGTTTTGTGGCCTAACATATGGTCTATTCATGTGCTGATGAGAATAATGTGTATTCTGTAGCTGTTGGATAAAATGTTCTGTAAATGTCTGTTAGGTCCATTTGGTCTAAAGTACATTTTAAATCCAGTGTTTCTTGGATTTTCTGTCTAGATGATCTGTTCAGTGCTAAGAGTAGGATGTTGAAGTCCCCAACTATTATTGTATTGGAGTCTGTTTGTCTCTTTAGGTTTAATAATACTTGCTTTGTATAAAAATGCTCCAGTGTTGGGTGCATATATATCTAGAATCATGATATTCTCTCTCCCTTTATCATTATACAGTTGACCTGGTACATCACAGGCATGAACTGCATGATTTTTTCAACCACATGTGAACAACAACAACAAAAATACAGTATTTGTGGGATGCAAAACTGAGTATATAGAGGGCCTACTTTTTGTATCTGTGGGTTTCACAGGACCAACTGTGGTACTGAGTATGTATATATTTTGGTTTAGACTGGGGTCCTGGAACCAATCCTCCATGTATACTGAGGGACCACAGTATAATGACCTTTTTTGGTCTCTTTTTACAGTTTTTGGCTTAATGTCTGTCTGTTTCATCTGATACAAGTATAGCTACTTCTGCTTGCTTTTGGTTTTCATTTGCATGGAATATCTTTTTTAATCCCTTCACTTTCAGCCTATATGTGCCTTTACAGGTGAGGTGGGTTTCTTGTAGACATCATGTAGTTGGGTCTTGTTTTTAATCTGTTTAACCAGTCTATATTTTTTAATTGGGGGGGTTTAATCTGTTTACATTCAAAATTATTATTTATAGGTGACTAATTGGGGGGATTTAATCTGTTTACATTCAAAATTATTATTTATAGGTGAGAACGTATTTCTGCCTTTTTGTTAATTGTGTTCTGGTTGTTTTGTATATCCTACATTTCTTCTCCTTTTACTGTTTGTTTTTTTGTGTGTGTGGTTTGTGTATTTTCTCCTTAAATTTGAATTTTTTCTCTTTCTTATTTTTGTGTCTGCCTTACCAGTGTTTTCTGCTTTCATGTCTTTTTGTGATGGCGTATATCACCCAGATATAGTATTTCCTTATGTGTTTCTTGTAGGGCCAGTCTAGTGATGATAAATTCCCTCAGTTTTTGCTTATCTGGGAAATAACTTATTTTTCCTTCATTTAGAAAGGATAGCTTTGTGTTGAGTGTAGTATTCTTGGCTGACAGTTTTGTTTTTTCTTTCAACATTTGAATATGTCATCCCATTCTCTCTTGGCCCGTGAGATTTCCGCTGAGAAATCCACTGTTAGTCTGATGGAAATCTTTTATATATGACTTGATGCTTTTCTCTTGCTGTTTTTAGAATTTTCTCTTTGTCATTGACTTTAAAAGTTTGGCTATAATGTGCCTTGGACAATACCATTTTGGACTGAATCTTTCTGGGGATCCTTGAGCTTCCTCTATGTGAATGTCTGTATACCTCTTGAAAGATGTGGGAAGTTTCAGCTTTTTTGGGGAGGTAGGGATAAGTTTGCTATGCCTTTGCCCATTTATTTGCCTTCTGGAAAACCCAAAATTTGAATATTTGGTTGTATAATGATGTCCCATATA
>NW_012116177.1:1046690-1068473 GCF_000951035.1 Colobus angolensis palliatus
TGTTTTCAAGTTCAGAAATCTTTCTTCTGCTTGATTTAGTCTCTGGATTGCATTTTTAAATTTCCATTCAGGTTGCTGTGAATGCCATTAATTCACTCTTTTTTATGGGTGAGTAGTATTCTATTATATATATATATCTCATTATGTATATATATCTCATATATATACACACACACATATATACATATATATCTATTATATGTGTAGATAGGTAGACAGATATCTCACAATTTCTTATCCACTTGTTGATTCATGGGCATTTGTGCTAGGTCCATATATTTGCAATTGCAAATTGTGCTGCTGTAAATGTGTGTGCAAGTATCTTCTTTGTATAGTGACTTCTTTTCCTCTGGGTAATCAGTAGTGGAATTGCTGAATCAAATTGTAGTTCTACTTTTCGTTCTTTAAGGAATCTCCACGGTGTTTTCCATAGTGGTTGTACTAGTTTACATTCCCACAAGCAGTGTAGAAGTGTTTCCTTTGCACAGCATCCACACGCCAAAATCTGGTTTTTTTTTGATTTTTTGATTATGGCCATTCTTGCGCGGTAAGTTGGTATCACATTGTGGTTTTGATTTGCAGTTCCCTGATCATTAGAGATGTTGAGTATTTTTAAAATATGTTGACCATTTGTATATCTTCTTTTGAGAATTGTCTATTCATGTCCTCAGCCTACTTTTTGATGAAATGGTTTGTTTTTTTTCTTGCTAATTTGTTTGAGTTCCTTGTAGATTCTGAATAATAGTCCTTTGATGGATGTATACATTGTGAAGATTTTCTCCCACTCTGTGGGTTGTCTGTTTACCCTGCTGACTGTTGCTTTTGCTGTGCAGAAGCTATTTAGTTTAATTAAGTCCCACCTATTTATCTTCATTTTTATTGCATTTGCTTTTGGGCTCTTGGTCATGAAGTCTTTTTCTAAGCCAGTGTCTAAAGGGTTTTTCCAATGTTATCTTCTAGAATTTTTATGTTTCAGATCTTAGATTTAAGTCCTTGATCGATCTTAACTTTATTTTTATATAAGGTGAAGGATGAGGATCCAGTTTTATTCTCCTACATGTGGCTTGCCAGTTATCCCAGCACCATTTGTTGAATAGGACATCCTTCCCCACTTTATGTTTTTGTTTGCTGTGTCAAAGATCAGTTGGCTGTAAATATTTGGGTTTATTTCTGGGTTCTCTATTCTGTTCCATTGGTCTATGTGCCTATTTTTATACCAGTACCATGCTGTTTTGGTGACTATGGCCGTATAGTATAGTTTGAAGTCAGGTAATACATTATTTCCAGATTTGTTCCTTTTGCTTAGTCTTGCTTTGGCTATGTCGGCTTTTTTTTGGTTCCATATACATTTTAGGATCGCTTGTTCTAGTTTTGTGAAGAATGACAGTGGTATTTTTTTGGGAATTTCATTGAATTTGTAGATTGCTTTTGGCATTATGGTGACTTTCACAATAATTAATTCTACCTATCCATGAGCATGGGATATGTTTCCATTCGTTTGTGTCATCTATGATTTCTTTTAGCAGTGTCTTGTAGTTCCTTGTAGAGGTCTTCCCCTTCCTTTGTTAGGTATATTCCTAAGGTATTGTATTGTATTGTATTGTTTGCAGCTACTGTAAAAGGGATTGAGTTCTTGATTTGACTCTCAGCTTGGTTGCTGTTGGTGTATAGCAGAACAATTGATCTGTGTACATTAATTTTGCACCCAGAAACTTTGGTAAGTTCTTTTATCAGTTACAGGAGCTTTTTGGAGGAGTCTTTAGGATTTTCTAGGTATACAGTTATATCATCAGCAAACAGTGACAGTTAGACTTCCTCTTTACCGATTTGCATGCCATTTATTTCTTTGTCTTGTCTGATTGCTCTGGCTAGGACTTCCAGTATTATGTTGAATAGAAGTGGTGAGAGTGGACATCGTTATCTTGTTACAATTCTCAGAGGGAATGCTTTCAGCTTTTTCCCTGTTCAGTATGTTGGCTGTAGGTTTGTCATAGATGACTTTTATTACACTGAGGTATGTCTCTTGTATGCCAGTTTTGTTGAGGGTTTTAATCATAAAGCGATGCTGGATTTTGTCAAATGCTTTTTCTGCATCTATTGAAATGATCATGTGATTTTTGTTTTTATTTCTGTTTATGTGGTGTATTACATTTATTGACTTGCATATGTTAAACCATCCCTGCATCCCTGGTGTGAAACCCACTTGATCATGGTAGATTATTTTTTTGATACGATGTGGGACTTGGTTCACTAGTGTTTTGTTAAGGATGTTTGCATCTATGTTCATCAGGGATATTGGTCTGTATTTTTCTTTTTTTGTTATGTTCTTTCTTGGTTTTGGTATTAGGGTGATACTGGTTTTATAGAATGATTTAGGGAAGATTCTTTCTTTCTCTATCTTGCAGAATAGTGTCAGTAAGATTGGTACCAATTCTTTGGATGTCTGATAGAATTCAGCTGTGAATTCATCTGATCCTGGACTTCTTTTTCATTGGTAATTTTTTAATTACCATTTCAATCTTGCTGCTTGTTATTGGTTTGTTCAGGGTTTCTAATTCTTCCTGGTTTAAGCTAGGAGGATTGTGTATTTCCAGGAATTTATCTGTCTCCTCTAGGTTTTCTAGTTTATGCACTTAAAGGTATTCGTAGTAGCCTTGAATGATCTTTTGTATTTCTGTGGTGTTGGTTGTAATATTTCCCATTTCATTTCTAATTGAACTTATTTGGATCTTCTCTCTTCTTTTCTTGGTTAATCTTGCTAATGGTCTATCAATTTTATTTATCTTTTCAGAGAACCAGCTTTTTGTTTCTTTTATCTTTTGTATTTTTTGTTTCGATTTCATTTAGTTCTGCTCTGAACTTGGTTATTTCTTCTGCTGGGTTTGAGTTTGGTTTGTTCTTGTTTCTCTAGTTCCTTGAGGTGAGGCCTTAGATTGCCTGTTTGTGCTCTTTCAGATGTTTTGATGTATGCATTTAAGGCTATGAACTTTCCTCTTAGCACTGCCTTTGCTCTATTTCAGAGGTTTTGTTAGGTTGTGTCACTATTATCATTCAGTTCAAAGAAATGTTTAATTTCCATCTTGATTTCATTGTTGACCCAGTGATCATTCAGGAGCAGGCAATTTAATTTCCATCTATTTGCATGGTTTTGAAGGTTCCTTCTGGAGTTGATTTCCAATTTTATTTCACTGTGGTCTGAGAGAATACTTGATGTAATTTCAGTTTTCTTAAGTTTATTGAGACTTGTTTTGTGGCCTATCATATGGTCTATCTTGGAGAAAGTTCCCTGCGTTGATGAATAGAATGGATATTCTGTAGTTGTTGGGTAGAATATTCTGTAAATATGTTAAGTCCATTTGTTCTAGGGTATAGTTTAAATCCATTGTTTCTTTCTTATCTTTCTGTCTTGACCTGTCTAGTGCTATCAGTGGAGTATTGAAGTCCCCCACTATTATTGTGTTGCTGTCTGTCTCATTTCTTAGGTCTAGTAATAATTGTTTTATAAATCTGCTAGCTCCAGTGTTAGGTACCTATGTTTAGGATTATGATATTTTCCTGCTGGACAAGGCTTTTATTTGGAGATGGAGTCTCACTCTGTCACCCAGGTTGGAGTGCAGTGGTGCGATCTTCGCTCACTGCAACCTCTACCTCCCAGGTTCAAGCGATTCTCCTGCCTCAGCCTCTTGAGTAGCTGGGATTACAGGCGCCCACCACCACGCCTGGCTAATTTTTGTATTTTTAGGAGAGACGGGGTTTCACCATTTTGACCAGGCCAGTGTCAAACTCCTGACCTCATGATCTGCCCACCTCCGCCTCCCAAAGTGTTAGGATTACAGGCGTGAGCCACCACGCCCGGCTGACAAGGCCTTTTATCATTATTTAGTGTTCCTCTTGTCTTTTTAAAATGCTGTTGCTTTAAAGTTTGTTTTGTCTGATATAAGAATAGCTACCCTTGCTCGCTATTGGTATCCATTTGCATGGAATATCTTTTTGACCCCTTTAAGTTTATTTGAGTCCTTATGTGTTAGGTGAGTCTCTTGAAGGCAGCAGATAGTTGCTTGGTGAATTCTTACCTATTCTGCAATTCTGTATCTTTTCAGTGGTGCATTTAGGCCATTTACATTCAGCATTAGTATTGAAATATGAGGTGCTATTCCTATTCATCATGCTATTTGTTGCCTGAATACCTTGGTTTTTAAAAAATGTATTTATTGTATTTTTTTTTGGTTTTATAGGTCCTGTGAGATTCATGTTTTAAAGAGGTTCCGTTCTGATGTGTTTCCAGATTGGTTTCATGATTTAGAGCTCCTTTTAGCAGTTCTTGTTAGTGCTGGCTTGGTAGTGGCGAATTCTGTCAGCATTTGTTTATCTGAAAAAGACTGAATCTTTCCTTCATTTATCAGTCTTAGTTTCAGGGCATACAAAATTATTGGCTCATAATTGCTTTGTTTAAGGAGGCTGAAGATAGGGCCGCAATCCCTTCTAGCTTGTGGGATCTCTGCTGAGAAATATGCTGTTAATCTGATAGGTCTTGTATCATTTTTTGGATTTCCTTAAGTTGAACTTCACCTTTCTCTGGTGCCTCCTTGATTAGCTTAATAATAGACCTTCTGAATTCTTTTTCTGGCAATTCAGCGATTTTCTTCTTGGTTTGGATCCAGTGCTGGTGAGCTAGTGTGATTTTGGGGGGTTGTTAAAGAACCTTGTTTTGTCATATTACTAGAATTGTTTTTCTGATTCTTTCTCATTTGGATAGGCTGTGTCAGAGGGAAGGTCTAGGGCTCAAGGCTGCTGTTCAGATTCTTTCGTCCCACAGGGTGCTCCTTTTATGTAGTACTCTCCCCCTTTTTCTCGGAATGTGGCTTTCTGAGAGCCAAACTGTAGTGATTATTATTTCTCTTCTGGATCTAGCCACCCACACAGGGCTACCAGTATCCGGGGTGGTATTGGGGGGTGTCTTCACAGAGTCCTGTGATGGGAACTGTCTTCAGGTCTCTCAACCATGGATACCGGCACCTACTCTGGTGGATGTGGCAGGGGAGTGAAGTCGACTCTGTGAGGGTCTTTAGTTGTAGTTGTTGTAGTTGTTTGATGTGCTAGTTTTGTGCAGGTTGGCCTCCTGCCAGGAGGTGGCGCTTTCAAGAGAGTATTAGCTATAATAATATAGGGGAGGATCAGGTGGTGGGCAGGGCCATAGAACTCCCAAGAGAATATGACCTTTATCTTCAGCTACTAGGATGAGTAGAGAAAGACCATCAGCTAGGGGCAGGGTTAGGCGTGTCTGAACTCAGACTCTCCTTGGGTGGTGCTTGCCGTGGCTGCTGTGGGGAATGGGGTTGTGGTTCCCATGTCAGTGGAGTTATGTTCCCAGTATTATGGCTGCCTCTGCTGTGTCATGCAGGTTGTCAGGGAAGTAGGGGAAAGCCAGCAGTTATAGGCCTCACCCAGCTCCCACGCAACCCAAAAGGCATGTCTCACTCCCACCATGCTCCCCACCCCCTCAACACCACCAAGTTTGTTTCCAGGCAGTGGGCCAGCAGGGCTGAGAACTTGCTTCAGGCTACCAGCTTTCTGGCTGAGGAAGCAAGCAGGGCTTGCATGCCTTCCCACCTGTCGAGTCTGGACACCGGATTCATGCCCTCCCCTGAGTTCGGGCAAGGAAACTGCATTCGGTTGGAATTTTTACAAAGTTCAGCTGGAGGTTTCCTTCTCCCTGTGGTCTTTTCCCAGTTCCTCCGGCAGCTGTTCCCAAGGACCACTGTAAGGCAAGTCAGAAATGGCTTCCCCAGGGACCGAGAGCCCATAGGGCATTTCCCGCTGCTTCCTGTGCCCCTGTATTTCATTCAGCTCTCTAAATTGTTTCAGCTCCAGGTAAGGTCAAATCCGTCTTCCATAATCTGGATCTTCAGATTCCCCAGTGAGAGTGTGTGTTTGGGGGTGGACAGTCAGTCCTCCTTTCCCACTTTAATAGTTTGGGCCCTCAGAGTATTTGGGTTGTCTCCCAGGTCCTGCAGGAGCAATCCACTTCCTTCAAAGGGTCCGTTGATTCTTTCAGATTTCCTGGTATATTCCTGGAGTAGTTATTGGAGCAAAGGTTTATGGTGCGAGTCTCCATACATTGTTCTGTCTGAGTGGGAGCTGCAATTTAGTCATGCCTCCTATCTGTCATCTTTTCCTTAACCTCTGTTTGATTTTTTTTAATGATACCTATTTGTTTGTTGAATTTGCCACAGATTGTGAATTGTTTTTCCAATTTCTTTGTGTATTTTTAATGTGTTCTCTGATATCTCACTGAGCTTCTTTAATATTATTTTGAATTTTTTTTCAGGCATTTTACCTAGTTTTTCTTCATTGGAATCTGTTGCTAGAGACTTACTGTGTTCCTTTACTGTGTCATGTTTAATTGTTTTTTTCATGTTCTTTGTGTCTTTACATTGATATCAGCACATCTAGTGTAACCTTTGTTTCTCCCAGTTTTGTGGTTTGGTTTTTGTAGGGAAAGACTATTTCCTATATTGGGTTGGTAGAGTGCTTTGATTCTGGGTAGGTTCACTAGTGTAGTATCCGTATGATTACTTCAACTGTTATTGGCGCCAGTGGTGTCTGTGAGTCTTTTTTAGTTTAGGCTGAGATTAATGGAGGCTGTGGTGAGGCTTTTCTTGGGATGGGGATGCCAGGAAGACTGGTCCTTGGGACAAGTGGTTGTGGCAGCAAGCCAGGCATGCTGATCCTTTGCTTCTCGGTGGCATATGTGAGCACCAATGGAATCAATTCCAATGGACTAATCCTTGTGTCTCCAGGCATCTTGCTTAGGGCCCAGCAGTGGCAGCAGTGGGTTAGGTAGACAGGCTGGTCATCAGGCTTCTGGGTGGCATGTGTGGCATTGATGATGGCAGTAGTGGAATGGGCCAGCCATTGGGCCTCCAGGCAGCAAGCTTGGGTACCAGCCAACTGGGAAGGCCAGTCACCAGGTCCCCAGGAGGCATGCGCAGGCTCCAGTGGTGACCAGCAGGGCAGGTCATTCCCTAGGCTGTCAGATGATGTGTGTGCAGGTGCTGGCAGGGTGGATGGACTCATCCTCAATCCCCCAGAGGGTATACATACACACTGGTGGTGGCAGGGGGCTGAGCAGACAATCTCTAGGCCCCCAGATGATGCATATGGGCCCTGACAGGGGCAGCACTGGGTGGGATGAACCTGTCCTCAGGCCTCCCATTGGTGCACATGGGTGTAGGCTGTGATGGGTGGAGCAAGTTGATCCCTAGACCCTTGGAAGTGGTGCTTAGGCACTGCAAGTGGTGATTCTTGGTGGAGGAAACCTTTCTTCAGACCTCCAGATGGCATGCTTGGGCCCTAGTGGTGATTGGGGCAGACCTGTTTTCAGACCCCTCTGATCGTGCCTGTAGACATCAGGGATAGTGGGTGGACTGGTTCGTATTTCATTCTTGTCTTCCTCCATCTTCCTATTTTACCTTTCTTCCCACCCTCCTTACTTTTTTGCTCTTCTCACAAGGAAGTTTTAACTTGAGGAGAATGATCAAGTACATCTAAGGGTGAATTCTGCTATTTTTTAGGTGTTTTTACTTGTTAAGTTTGGATTGTTGAGAAAAGGCTCAATTTTTGCACTCAGAAGTCACTTATTTATAATGAGCAGACTGTACCTACTGAACGAGTCAAATTTAAATGCAGGAAACCCTGCATAGATGGCCTATGTTGATCTGCTTGTAAGTAGTTTTATTAAATGGCGATGCCTTAGCAGTTAAAGAAGCACTTGTCATTTTTAACCTGTGTTCCCTACAGTGCGCTCTCACCCTTGCCTTTCATGTACCCAAATCAGCCACGAATATACTGTTGAACTTTACTTTCAGTACATTGTATTCTGAAAGCACTAAGTATACTCTTTCAAATTGGGCATGCCCCAACTACCCACAAAGTGGTTTTTATAGCAAAATCCCTTGAATTAACTAGATGAACCTCTTCATATCTTCACAACTGAAAATCTTATTTCACAGAGCATGTGTCTGAAACTATTCCAGGAAAACAGAAGAAAATGCCATATATTTAGATTAATGTTCATTTCCAAAAGATGCTTTACATTTTAGCCTCCTGTGACCCACTGGAATCCTGGATTTGAAGAAATAATGCATGAAGTCTCTAATAGCTGTTTTCCATTCCACGTTCCACTGATGTTTTCTTCTAAGGATTGAGGTTTGTGGGACAATCATAGTTTTCGTGAATAGCACAGCCAGAGATGAGGACTTTCTGTGAGGTAGTGGAATTGGGGTAATTTATATAGTTTTGGTGTACAATAATTAAAATTGGCATGCCTTTAGGTGGCTTTTTTTTTCTAATAGCAGAGTGGATCTGCTTTGAACAAACCATCTGAGGATATCAAAGTAAGTGTTCAGATTAAACATACATGGATTGTAAATTGACGGTTCTTTTTCTTTTTTTTTTTATATGAATGTTTTCTTGGTAATCGTTTCTCAACCATTGGAAGCTGCTGCCTTGCAGTTTGTGCCCTTGATGCCCCTTGAGAATTGTTTGCAACAGAGAAATTGTTTTGCAGGTTTATAAAGTTCTGAACTTTGCCTGAAATTGCACATCGGCTTCATTTCCTCACCCCCTCCCCAATCATTCTTGAACACCTTCAGACTGAAAATTTTAATTCTGATTAGTTTATCTTAACAAACAATTTAGAGAAGGATTGGTGTCCAAATAAACTGTGTGATGTGGAACTTGCCCCAGATGAAGAGGAAGTTGGCGTTCCATAGCTAGACAGTAGCATTTCCAGCTGTGGGGGTGCCGGAGCTGAGCCAAGCAGGCCTGCTCAGCAGAGACCTGGGATTCAGGCTTTGTAAGAACTCGTGTTGCAAACCCGCTCCCTGTGTTGCAGGCATAAACCCAAGTGGCTTTTAAAGATCAGCTGTGATTAATAGTAGTCAGTTTGAAGTCAGAGTCATCAGTTTAAAATTTAGCTCAACAAATGGTGGCTTGCTTGGTAGTGCCTGTGTTTAACATTATTTTTGAAAAAAAAAAAGGACGGTAGAGGAAGGGAGAATGTTTTGATTGTTTTCTGATTTATTGATCTCTCCCTTGCATCATCACCAAGACTGTTAACTAGTTCCCAGAATGTTGTGGGTGGAGCTTCTGTGCTGTGATGTGGTTTGATTTTTTTAGAGGGGCGGTAAGGGTATCTCCTGTCTCATTTAAAATTATCTACTGTCCTTTGGCAATGACTAATTTGATATTTTCTCTTTTTGTTCTCTGTTCCCTCTTCTATGAACATTCACGTGTGTACACACACAATGTATACTCCCTCACCCACAAATCAGTTTATCTAAACTTAAACCTGTAAATACTCGATGCTGCTTGCAAACCTGTTGTTACTACTGTTAATCTTTTAATTATTACTCTCCCAAAACAGAAAAAAATGAGTAGAAAGAGAAATTTTGCCTTCAAATTTCAACATTTACATATTTTTCTACTTCTGTATGCACTGATTTTTAAAACATAGCTGTAATCATATATAGATATAATTCCGTATCATCTTTTTTATTCGTGCTTGTTAAATGTTGCTTAAGTCTCTTTTTATTTTAAATGGTCACATGATATCTTATTAGCTTAACCATTTCTATATTGTTAGATATCCTGTTTCTACCATTTGGGGCTTATTGTAGACATTTTTGTGCATATGATGATTTCGTTTGGGGAACTGATTCTTAATCTGAAAAGAAGTAGACTTAATAGGTCAAAGAATATGGGTATTTTTATGGCTTGACACATATTGCCAAGTTGCTTTTCATAACAGCTGTACTAATTTACAATATCCCCCATACCCAAGGGTGTGATGTACCTGTTTCATTTTCTTACCAGCTTTAGGAACTGTCATTAAAAGAATATATATTTTTGAAATTATTGCATATAAAATGTATCTCATTTAACTATATGAATATTTTCGGTGAGGAAGGTCATTATAATGATATATCCTTTGAGTTTCTGAATCCATTATAAAAATTGATGACCAGATAGTTCTCTTGGAGTACTATGATCCTCAAGTGAACCATGAGCATAAAAATATGTTGCATTTTTTATTTTTTATTGGAGTTTTACATTTATTTGCTACTAATAATAAACCTCATGCTGTTTCTTTACAGGAAATGAGAGTTGAGTCCATTTTTGCGTCTGAACATTTCTCAATAATGTCCTTTGGAATTTACTTTTGGTGGTTAATTTGACATTGAATTTGGAATTGGTAGGAAAGAAAATGGTTTTCTTCCCTTCCCTGTGTGAATTTTCTATATGAACTTAAGGCAGGGGTTCACTTGGATCAATAGTTTTTAAACTGGAATGTGCATCACAGTCACCTAGAGTGCTTAAGACACAGATTCCTGGGGCCCAGCCCTAGCATTTCTGATTTGGTAGTTCTAAGGTAAGAAAATGTGATGTCAAGGCTCCCATCCAAATACACACTGGGGTTTTTGAAAAAAGACAGTGTGCCCAGATTGAATAGACAAACACCAATTTGGTTGGACACGTTAGCGTGATGTCCTTCTGTCTTCCTTGCTGTGGTTCTCCTAGGGCCATTTCACTGCACACAGAAGAAGCCTGTGTGAAGAGTGCCCTCTAGAACTGTGTGGGGTTTGTGCTGGGTCTGTGGGAGGCAGTGAAATGGAATCACTAACATTCCAGGGTCTGACGTCATACTCTCTGACTCAATGACTTACATCAGTTTCGTTATTAAAATATATATATGTATATCTACTTTAAAGGGTTATGGTGATTAAAATGAGATCGTATATGTAAAGCATCCCGTGTGTCTGGTATAAGAAAGTGCTTTGGTCCGGTTTCCTTTCCATGGAAAATGGGTGATGAAGGCCACCCAGGAGCTTGCAGATCACAGTGGCCATCTTCTGCCTCTTGTTTTGCTACCTCTTGGCCCTGGTACATTTGTTTCCCCTCTTCACTGCCCACAGGAAGGCTCTGTGGACATACTCTTTTTTCACTGTTACTGACTTTGGTTATTTTATGATGGAATCCAGGGTTAAAATGTATCAAAAACCACTTGTATCTCATAGAAAAATCCTTGCTGGCCAAGCTGCGCCTCTTATGGGGTGGGGACTAGGACATACTTGTTAGAATAAGCTTATATTTGGTGCACTTACTTTGAAAAAAGAACCTCTTCTAATGAATCTTTGAGGCAGCCAGGGAGCTGCTTGTGTGCTTCTGCTCCTAAGTGCAATGGGGCTTGTGTATGGAAACCATGACAACTCTTATTTTTGTCAGCAACTCAATATTCAACATGTTTCATGACGTTAATTACCTACTTTTGTGTGTATTAAGGTTTGCAAAAGAGGATGAATCATATTAGGGCCAATTTTTCATATTAATTTCAGTTTTGTTTTGTTTTTTGTTTTGGTTTTAAAATTTAGGACGTGACTGGGGGCAGGAATATGGAGGTGGGGTGGGAGGGAAGAATTATTTTCCCCGACTTCCTGGAATTTCATATGCCTGATTTAGAGATCCAGAACGGAGGAGAGTAGTCAACTAACCTCATGAGAAAATAAATTAAAGGCTGAAAAAGTTTATTGACTGCTGTTTACTGACTAGTAGTCTCTTTGCCTTGACACACCTCTAAAAGCAGTCTTCCACCAAGACAAATATCTGTATCATAAGCCTTATAACAGCCACAGCATTCAGTGAATGATACATTTTTCTGAAGAAGCCTTCCGTCATAGCTACCAAATGTTTGGAACTCTTGTGGTACTCCTCTCTTTCTCGGTTTTGGAGGTATGCAAGCTCTAAGGCTGTCTTGTTCATAGTTTAACTCAGGGAATAGCCATGCAGCGTCTCTAGTCTTTTTGCCCTCTCCTTTGGCAACTTACAGTAATATTGACACATGTTTTTAGTAGGGTCCAACTACACAGTAATCTGTAAACCATTTACTTTTGCTGTGTTACATCGATGAGAATTCCAACAATAGAAATTAATTTTATAATTTTAACAGATTCCTGAGAATGCAGTTAGTTTGGACTTTGAGTAATGTACATGGTTCTGTAAGCCCATGAATTACAATGGGCTAGAGGGGCAGGACACAGCTGTCACAGCATGTACTTTACCCAGCATGGGACAAGGCTGTCTTTCCAACTCCTGCTTTCAGGAAGAAGTGCCTGCCATGAGTTACAGGAATGCCTGAGGTACTGATTCTCATAACCCTCTGGCAGTGCAGCAGGGCCGAGGGGCCAGAACTCGGGCTGTCATCTCCTCTGCCATGAACAACCTCATCCATTTATTCATCAGTCATATTTTATCTGTGCCATGGGATGAGAAATATCTCGAAGCCCTTTTGTGAGGTCTGTTAGGTTAAGTAACACAAATATTGGATATACCTTTTTGAATCATGTCTCACCAGGAAGAATGATGCCTTTCTGTGAACTCAGTGTTTCCCAAGATTCATTCATTCATACTACCCTCATCATTTTTTTCCATATCCAAATGCTACTTTGTACCATCATTTACAGAATCTTTTCCTTCAAATTGGCTCTTTTTGAAGTTAATTTTGTTTTGAAAGGAAATTATTATCACTGCTGGAAATGGAAAACCAGTATCACATGGCATAAAATGGAAGGTAACTATGAAAATAAATGTGTAACTAATGAGATGAAAAAGTTTAGTTCATGAACCATACCAAATTTTCTCACGTGCCACACCTGAAGGAAACACTGTATTCACTTATAGTCCTCTCAGATGCCAGATATGGGCCATTTTCTTTTTTTCCCTCTCTAAAATAGTGTACTTCTAATGTTCTGTTGTCTGAAGGATTTCAGCACTTCTGTAGGAGTTAATTGTTAAAAATAGCTCTCTATATGGATATACATGCCAGAGAGTCTGTCCTCATTACCTGGATATCTGATGTGACTACCCAAGTTGGAGGGGATGTCACATAAAATATAGGGTATGCTATTACATTTATAAAATGTTAAAAGTTCCAAATTTGGCAAATGCATCTAACCTTGAGAGTTTTGAAAAGGGATTGTGGACATATATAATCAACATTTCTTTGTGTATTTAGTGTCTGTAATACACTAGGTGTGTGTTAGGCTCAAGCACTTGAGCAAAATAACCCCCAGAATATCTGATTAAAAGGTGCTTACATTCTTGTTGAACAGTCAAATTATTATAAATAAATAGATCAAGCCACTGTGGTTGAGGTATATAGGAAGGTGACTGAGTATGGGGGTGAGGGCACTAAACTTCATTTAAGCCCCTGCGTTGTGGTAGCAGGATGGGACAGTCTTCTTGGAAGGTGAGAAGCATGAACTGAGTCATCCGTGGGTTGAATAAGAGCATAGTTGGACAAGTTTGGGAGGATGTGAGGTGCAGGTGGGAATGAGAAAAAACTTGACCATGATGACAATTGGTATGTCAGACAAAAGGTAGAGCTGAAGGATCCCATAAAGGTGCCCTATTGATGGAACTACAAGTAATTCTGGTGTGGCTGATGTCCAGGTATGTGAAGGACAGTGGTGGGGAATGGACTTTAGTGGGAAAGGAGTGGGCTCCCATGGACGGCACTGATGGAATACATGCAGAGGAGGGGCATGATGAGCTCCTTTCTCAACTTTCTGCTACAGATCTCACTGGGAGCAGTGGGATAGGGTGGAGGTTGGCAGGGAAGGACTGACGTAGAGAGACCTGTGTGTCCCACATGCAGCTGTCAAGCGGAAAGAAAGTGGGTGTCTAGTTCAGGGCCTCGGGGGCAAGACCTTGAGGGAGGACTTGTTTCTGGACATTTGTGAGGCCACTGGTGTTTCATGCTTTTCGAAGTGCATATCTAGGACATATTTGATCTGCACGTTGGCTTTGTGATGTGTGCTTTGAAGGTATTGGAAAACTAAGGCCTGGCAGCTAAGGGGTTTACTCAGAGCCGTATAGCAAACTAATGGGAGGGATATTGGTTGATGAAGATAGGCTTACCCCAGAAAAGAGAAAACTTTCAACTAGACATATGCCCAGGAAAAAACTATTGTATAAATCAGACACCCCTGTCAAAAGTTGTGGGGGCGTAGGTTATGAATAATGTTTTTGATTTCTTTCTCGTGGCCCTTTGAGTCACGCTGGCCGCCTTAAATGGGAGGCGAGGCCTGGCTCAGTCTGTTCCGTCCCTGGCCACCATTTAAGAGCGCCTCTTCCCCTGCCTTCCTGTGTCGTTTGTTGTTTGTACTGCTCATTTGGCACTTGAAGTGCTTTGTATTTTTAGTTACTTGCCTGAATTCATGCTGTGCTCTTTGCTGGCTCACGATTTGGCAGTAACTTCTTGGGTGCTGCCTCTAAAGGACTTAGAGTTCACTTTTTTGCCTGGCTACGCTGATTATCACTTTCTGGCAGAAATGAGGCACTGTTGTCAATCAGTTATTTCCTACCTTGACAACATGCGTCACCTCGCAGCCTGGCCTCACCTCCTGTCCCTATCTTCTCCCCTGGCTCTCCTGCCACCACATGCACCCATTTCAGCCCCAGAGAACTTCTCTCCATCTCTCCAACATCAGAGGATGGTTTGTCAGTTCTTGTCCTTGCCCCATAGCCTCCCTCTGCCTGGAATGCACCCACTCCGTGGGGGTTTCTCTTCCCTGTCATCTTTTCTGCCTTGCAAACTCTTGATCTTTCTAGTCTGCCCATGCCCCACTTCCCTCCTGGAAAGCTTACCTGTGCTTCCACGGCACCCGGTTTATGTATGGGGACTTGGGATACCGTGGAGGTGTTTTCTCCTGTGAGCACTGCCAAGTGCCACTGTCCCTCCCCACCGTCTTCTCTGTGCTCTTCCCTCTATAGCTAGTCTGTAATTTTTTTTCTTTCACTTTTCTCATTATTCTCATCACCAACACTGCATCTTTCTCTTTTCTTTCTTTTCTTTTTTTTTGGAGACGGAGTCTCTCTCTGTCACTAGGCTGGAGTGCAGTGGCACTATCTCTGCTCACTGCAACCTCCGCCTCCCAGGTTCAAGCGATTCTCCTGCCTCAGCCTCCTGAGTAGCCTGGACTACAGATGCATGCCACCACACCCAGCTAATTTTTGTAGTAGAGACGGGGTTTCACCATGTTGCCAGGATAGTCTTGATTTCTTGACCTTGTGATCCACCCACCTCGGCCTCCCAAAGTGCTGGAATTACAGGCATGAGCCACTGTTCTTTTTTCATTTTTTTATCCCTCCTGCCAAGCGCAGTCTCGGGCACACACAGCTAATCAAAATGGTCATTGAGAATTTAGGATCTCAAAGTGAAAGTAGAATGAGAATTTCTAATATAGTTTTGCCTTTCAAGATATGAAATAAATGGGTGAAAAAATATTTTGAGGTTCTTTTTGACAAGATTTCCATTGTCTAAGGGGAAAAAAATGAGAGACTTATCCTGCTTTTCCACTAGATTTTGATTTCCTTGGAAAACAAGAGCATGTCTTATATTTTTATCACTCTCAGCATTTAATACGGCATCCCACCATAGTAGTAATGCACTTTCAACTGATTTATTGCTTTCCTTGATCAGAGGGAGTTCCTAGTGACTGTTCGAGCTTAATCCCAGGTTTATTTTATTTTGGAGAAGTATGGCCAGCGTCAGGTGAAAACAATCAACAGTTGGCCAATGATTGAGGAAAAAGAGGCTTGACTAAGTCCCAGGGATAATCAATTAAATGGTCTTTTAAAAATAACTTGACTCCTTTTATTAAAACATGGGGACATTTAATAAAATTAAAATGTGGGAAACGGAAACAAAAGGGTAAATTTCAGCTTTGTATAGTGAAATTCATTTTTGGTATCACCAGATCTCATGTTTTAAAAATCCAGCCATGCTTTGTTTTCTTTTGCATTTATAGAAAACTTCAACTTTGTATTACTGTTCACATTCACATAACCCTTTCTAAGCTCAACAGGTAAATTACTCCAAATAGATGGCTGTTATGCTAGATATTTAAATATTAAGGTAGGCTATTAAATATACTCTCTTTCAGAAAAATTGAGAGATGGTGAAGGGCACATGTCTTACTGTTTTCTGTAAATTTTTGTGACCCTAGAAAACATATAAAATATCTCTCTAGGTCCATGTTCAGCTGTATTTTAGATGGTGTCTGTTAGTACTGAAAATAATTAAAAGATATTTGTTTGAATGCTTCCTGGGATTCTTACAGGAGAAGAAGGGCCTCTAAGATGAGGTGTTCCAAGACTTCTGAGAGTAGCAGTTTATACCCAGTATGGCCTGTTTATGATTTGCCAGGAAGGTTTTAATCCACTGACTGATATGCATTTCAAATGCAGTTACACAATGTGGGTAAGTTATTTGGAATTAACTAGTTTTTTTGTTTTGTTTTTTTTTTTCTTGGGAGACAGAATCTCACTCTGTCACCCAGGCTGGAGTGCAGTGGTGTGACCTTGGCTCATTGCAACATCCATCTCTCGGGTTCAAGCGAATCTTGTGCCTCAGCCTCCTGAGTTAGCTGGAACTACAGGCATATGCCACTACACCCGGCTAATTTTTGTATTTTTAGTAGAGATAGGGTCTTGCTGTGTTGCCCAGGCTTGTCTCGAACCCTGACATCATGTGGTCCACCCGCCTTGGCCTCCCAAAGTGCTGAGATTACAGGCGTGAACCACCACACCCAGCCTAGATTTTTAAAAAATACAATTTAGACTAGTTTCCATCTCAAATGTAAACCTTTATTTAGCCAAATTTGTGAAGTTTTAAAAAGATCTATAGTATTTCTTGAAAAGATGCTCCTTATCATAGCTAATCTTTTGCATAAATGGTTTGTATTTGTATGGAATTTGTAAGAATAGATTCCCACTGTTAGTAATTTCTATGATAAATGAAAAGGGAATTGAAGCTTTTCAGGTGGCTTCTAGGAACTAGAACAACTGAATTACAACTTTCCTCACTGTCTCCTTCTGTCCCCTCCAACAACTTTTTAGGTATTTAGGAATAGAAGAAAGACCTGGAGGAAGAAAAGAGAGCAGTAAACCAAGTTATTACCTCATTGTTTGAACCCTTTGTTGAGGGAAAAGAAATAATAGATGTCTTGGTTTTATGTCTATGAAGGGGAAGAATCCATTTTCTAATTCCAAATAATGAAGTTAAACATTTTTCTGTTTAAGGAGTTGATATAATTCTGCTGGAAAAGAAAAGGTTTCCAGGCCATTGGAAATGATGCAGGGGCAGAAGCTGAAATTAGCTACTTTTCACATTTGCTTTCGGGCAGAGGAAGAGCTCATTATTTACCCTTCTTTTCCTCTGCCTTCCCATGTGGCTATCCTCTCTGCATTTTATTTTATGCCTTCAATATGATTGTAAATAATAGAACCATCAGTCAGACAGCTGTGCCTAGCAGTTAGTGGGTACTCAGTACATGTAGAATGAATTAATGAGGAAATGAGTATTTCCTATTATATTATTTGCATCCCTCCTAATGGAAGAGATTAATGTATAACAATGTTTTTCTTAAAATATTTTTATAACAAAAAAGGGGTATTTTGATGATGGTCTTGGTTTATTACTCCCTAGCTCTAGTTTGTGGACAACTTTTTATTTCTATTTATGGTTTGAAGCCACTAGATTCATGTGCTTTCCCTAGATGGCTTGGGTGTTTTTGATCACCAAAGGAATTTTTGTTCTATGTCTCCAGTGCCCTGTTGGGCATTACAGGGCTATTAATATACACTGTGGGAGAATTTTGCTAATAGTTATGATTACATGAGAAGTTTTCACGTATTTCCTTCCAACAATTATCCTTCTTCCAGTACCCCTGCAGGGTGTATATTTATTGCCTTTTTCTCCGCCTGTTTTAGGACCTACCTTTAGCTTCCAGGACTGCCCTGAGGTATGAGGAAGGTGATTAGTATTTTCTTCTGTCACATTGTAACCTGTGACACCCGTCAGTGAAATCTTGGGGGAACCTGTACTCTCTTGCTAACCCAACACAATTCTTGTCCTTGTGTGCAGGTATAGTGGAGGATTACAAGCCACCGTTCTACGACGTGGTTCCCAATGACCCAAGTTTTGAAGATATGAGGAAAGTAGTCTGTGTGGATCAACAAAGGCCAAACATACCCAACAGATGGTTCTCAGACCCGGTAAGAATGCCAGTGTCTCAGTTTTAGAGCTTTTTTCCATTGTTTGCTATTTGTTTCCCTTTGAGTTTCAACTGGTATAGCATCTGAGTGATCTGTCCTGTGTATCTGTTGTTTTCTCTTCCTATTTTATGTAGAAGGGTTTAGATCTAGTAGAGTAAGCTCAGACAAATACTCCCATTCTCGAAGAAGCCATATCTGATAGGGTTTGCTAGTGAATGACCATATTTGTAAGAATTTCTATGAATGAGCAGCTCCAAGAATTGGGAGACTCATGACTACCGCTACTAGCCCTAAGACTGCAGTTTCATATATAAACCAAGAGACTTTAAGTGAAGCTTTTAACCTCCTTTCCATCTCTGCATATCTGAAATCCCAAACACAAGCTGCTGAATGCTGAAGATCCTGCATTGCTACTCATAAGTAGTAGTAGATATAAAACAATGAGAAATGACCCTGTTTGGAAATTTCAGGATTATCTCTAGGTTAGTATTGCTGCTTTTAGCACCCATAAAATCATTAAGGGGTCCAATCTGGCCTATGTCATTTATCTGATAAAGTAAATTGGTAGCATTAAGAGTCCAAAGGACAGAGTTCATGAAACTCTACGAGTGGCCTCTTTATCCGTGGTTAAAGCTTGAATATTTGTTTAAAGAAGATGACAGTAACATAACTCGAATTTCACAAGACCTGCGAGTTCTTCAGAATAGTTGACATGATATCAGCCCAGCTTCCAGAGCCACTAAAAAGCCAGTTTGTCATTATAGTATTTGCTCTTTCTCTCCTCAGACATTAACCTCTCTGGCCAAGCTAATGAAAGAATGCTGGTATCAAAATCCATCCGCAAGACTCACAGCACTGCGTATCAAAAAGACTTTGACCAAAATTGATAATTCCCTCGACAAATTGAAAACTGACTGTTGACATTTTCATAGTGTCAAGAAGGAAGATTTGACGTTGTTGTCATTGTCCAGCTGGGACCTAATGCTGGCCTGACTGGTTGTCAGAACAGAATCCATCTGTCTCCCTCCCCAAATGGCTGCTTTGACAAGGCAGACATCGTACCCAGCCATGTGTTGGGGAGACATCAAAACCACCCTAACCTCGCTCGATGACTGTGAACTGGGCATTTCACGAACTGTTCACACTGCAGAGACTAATGTTGGACAGACACTGTTGCAAAGGTAGGGACTGGAGGAACACAGAGAAATCCTAAAAGAGATCTGGGCATTAAGACAGTGGCTTTGCATAGCTTTCACAAGTCTCCTAGACACTCCCCACGGGAAACTCAAGGAGGTGGTGAATTTTTAATCAGCAATATTGCCTGTGCTTCTCTTCTTTATTGCACTAGGAATTCTTTGCATTCCTTACTTGCACTGTTACTCTTAATTTTAAAGACCCAACTTGCCAAAATGTTGGCTGCGTACTCCACTGGTCTGTCTTTGGATAATAGGAATTCAATTTGGCAAAACAAAATGTAATGTCAGACTTTGCTGCATTTTACACATGTGCTGATGTTTACAATGATGCCGAACATTAGGAATTGTTTATACACAACTTTGCAAATTATTTATTACTTGTGCACTTGGTAGTTTTTACAAAACTGCTTCGTGCATATGTTAAAGCTTATTTTTATGTGGTCTTATGATTTTATTACCGAAATGTTTTTAACACTATACTCTAAAATGGACATTTTCTTTTATCATCAGTTAAATTCACATTTTAAGTGCTTCACATTTGTATGTGTGTAGACTGTAACTTTTTTTCAGTTCATATGCAGAACGTATTTAGCCATTACCCACGTGACACCACCGAATATATTACTGATTTAGAAGCAAAGATTTCAGTAGAATTTTAGTCCTGAACGCTACGGGGAAAATGCATTTTCTTCAGAATTATCCATTATGTGCATTTAAACTCTGCCAGAAAAAAATAACTATTTTGTTTTAATCTACTTTTTGTATTTAGTAGTTATTTGTATAAATTAAATAAACTGTTTTCAAGTCAAACAGTGAAATTGTTTTTCAAAATATAAAAAAGATCTGTGTTAACATTACGCATTTTATTATGGGAGCAATAGAAGCACAAAACTAATTTGTAAATTGAATTTGCTTTTTAAATCTACTCATGCACTTACGTAAGACATCATAAGGATGTCTTACAGCTTGAATTTGGTAAAAGAAAATTTGTTTCTTCCTTTGGCTGTGATTTTTTGGTTTTTTCTTTTTCAGTCAGTTTCTCCAGCTGTAAGGTGAGGGTAACAGATATCTCTGACCTGCCTTTCTTGCAGGGGGTTATAGTGAGTGTAAACAGGAAGGAGGATGTTAAAGCATTTTGTTAGTGAAAGGTTCCACGTGAGTGTAAAGTGGTCTTATGCATCCCCCCTTACTGCTTGGGAGAGTCCATTCTTGGTTTTTTCACTTCTTGTACACAAGATTAAAAAGGTAGAGTTAGCAGTAGCCCAATAAGAGAAGAGGTGTGAACATGCTGGAATGTCTTCCAGAGGTAAGTTAATAACTTCATTAGGATGCATGCATTTACTTGGAAGGTATATATTAGAATCACTTTTTTTTAATTAAAAATTAAAATTTTAATTTGTGTTACAGATAACATAAAATTTACTAATTTTAAAGTGTACGTTAACTACATTCACCTTGTGCTACTATCGCCATCATCCATCCACAGAACTCACGTGAAACTGAAACTGTATCTGTCAAACAATAACTCCCCATTCCTCCCTCCTTGGTCCCTGGCAACCATTATTCTACTCTGTGTCTCTGTGAGTTTGATTACTCTAAGCACCTCATGGAATCATGTAGTATTTGTCCTTTTGTGAGACTGGTTTATTTTACTTAACATTATATCTTCAAGGTTCATTCATGTTGCAGCATGTGTTTGAATTTCCTTCCTTTTTCAGGCTGAATAATACTCCACATTTGTATATAGAAACTGCTTATCCGTCCATCCACTGAGGGACACTTGAGTTGCTTCCATCTTTTGGCTTTTGTGAATAATGCCGCCATGAACATGAGTGTGCAAATGTCTCTTTGAGTTCTTGCTTTCTACTCTTTTGGGTATATGCCCAGAAGCGGAATGGTGTTACATTTAACTGTTATTAAAATATTACATAACCACATCAAAGTATACATATATAAAAGTGTACAACCCTATGAATTTTTATGAATTTATTACATCCATGGAAGCAGCACCCAGATGAGGAAGCAGAGCATGCCAGAAGTCTCCCTCTTGCTGCTACCTCACTCTCCAACCCCAAGAGTAACCCCCTTCCGGACAGCTAAGAGCATTGATCATATTCATTTCTTACTGAAGACTTTATAAATGGAATCATACAAGATGTGTACATGCAGGAGTGCACTCTCTGGGTAACAGGGTCCAGTATATGTTAGGCTTTAGTATATGTTACCAAACTGTCTTCTTCACAAAGGGTTATTCAGTGTTTATTCCCATTAGCCGCCCATGAGAGTTCTGGTTCTCAATCTTCAACAGTACTTAGTATGTTCTTACTTTTCTTTCTTTTTTTTTTATTTTATTTTATTTTATTATACTTTAAGTTTTAGGGTACATGTGCATAACGTGCAGTTTTGTTACATATGTATACTTGTGCCATGTTGGTGTGCTGCACCCGTCAACTCGTCAGCACCCATCAAT
>NW_012116177.1:1074035-1086599 GCF_000951035.1 Colobus angolensis palliatus
GTTGAAAATGCAGAAATCACCGGTCTTCTGTGTCGCTCGCGCTGGGAGTTGGAGTCTGGCGCTGTTCCTATTTGGCCATCTTGCTCCGCCCCGTTCTTACTTTTCATTTTAGTCTGTCTGTTGAGTATTATGCACATTTCAGCAAAACAAAGACACAAAGGAGAGAGAGTGAATAACTGATTCTATTTAAAGAGCTCTTGCCATTCCCCTCAAGCGAGTCTCTTTGAAGAGACTTGGCCCTTCCATCCTGCTTCCTATTCTGTCAGCCTTACCCCAGCCTCCCTTCTTAACCCCGGCAGCAGCCATTTTTTGCAGTAGCAGTAAGTGAATCTAGTTTGCAGTTCTCAAATTTGCAGAAGCACCTCTATTGTGCCCTTACTTCAGAGATGCCAGTATCAACTGACCAGGGTTCACACCCCAGAGGGCTGCCCTGCCCTCAAACTGAGACACCAGTATCAGCTCAACAGGACCTCCTCCTCAGAGGCCCAAGGATCAGCTCTCTGGGTGCTCCCCTTTAAACCTCAAAGTTCTGGTAATTCCAACCACTTCCCTTTGTTCCTTTAGCCTTGGTGTAGCTGTATATTTGTCTGTTCTTATGCTGCTATAAGGATATACCCGAGACTGGATAATTTATAAAGGAAAGAAGTTTAATTGACTCACAGTTCAGCATGGCTGGTGAGGCCTCAGGAAACTTAGTCATGGCAGAAAGGAAAGCAAACATATCCTTCTTCACATGGCAGCAGGGAGAAAAATGAGAACTGAGCAAAGCGGGGAGCCTCTTATAAAACCATCAGATCTCATGAGAACTTACTGTCATGAGAATAGTGTGAGGGAAACCACTCCCATGATTCAGTTATCTCCCACCGGGTCTCTCCCACTCCCATGACACATGGGGATTACAATTGTTATGGAAACTACAATTCAAGCTGAGATTTGCGTGGGGAAATCTTGGTATGGACACAACAATGCCAAGCTGCTGTCTCTGGTTGATTCCTCTGTGGTACTTTTTGTTTTTGAGATGGGGTCTTACTCTTTTGCCCAGGCTGGAGTGCAGTGGTGCAATCACAGCTCACTGCAGCTTCAAACTGTGCTCCACTGATTCTCCCATCTCAGCCTCCTAAGTAGCTGGCACTACAGTCGTGTACCTCTATGCCCAGCTGTCTCCATGCCACTTTAATGTCTTTTTGGCCTTTTCTGTTACATAATTAGTAATTTGTTATTGCTAGTCAACTATTCTCTCTACTAAAAAATAACAAAAAACTGATGTAGTATCTGTCACCTTACTGGACTTGGACTGATGAAAGCATTATCCCATTCATTATCTCTTTCATGATACTTGTTAAGGTAGGTAGAACAGATGTTATATCCCCAAATTACACACCAGAAAACCACCGCAGTGATGAAGTGTGATTGTGCAGCTAATTAGTAGCAGAACTAAAATCAGATAATTATTACAGAAAATTATTATGTTTTTAGGCTAGAGCTCTCTTAGTTACCTGTGACTCTTTCACCTCTATCCTCACCCTTGCGTTTCAGTTTATATATCTTCCTAGGGGAAGGACTAAGAAAATAAAGGGCATTTGGCCCGACATTTGTTGTTTTATTTCTTAACATGTTTATATTTCACAGGAAGATCAAGTGACACAAGTCCTGGGCAAATCTCTTTTTTTTCTAGAATATTTACTCCGCAACAAGAAGGGATGATCTTCCTGTCTTCTCTCACCCCATCCCAAAATAATCATTTCTTCACTGAAATTGGAATGCCCTGAAGGACTCTCTCATTTCGCTACAGGCCTGTGTTATATGTGAGCACTTCTTTGGCTCCCAAGATTTCTTTTCAAGGCATTCTGACTCTTATTCTCCCTCTGCCAGGGACCCAGGATGCAGTAGACTTGTCCCTCGGTATATGCAGGGAATTGGTCCCAGGACACCAATTCATGCACACCCAAGTCCCACAGCTGGCCTTGCAGAACCCTTGCATAGGAAACGTTGGCTCTCCCTATATGCAGGTTTTACATTCTGCGAATACTGTGTTTTTGATTGAATTTGTGAATATAAGTGGACCCGTGTCGTTAAACCTGTGTTGTTTAAGGGTCAACTGTATTTCAAAACCTAATGAATTCACATTTTTGAGGAGTGTCCTATTGTGCAAGACCTGTACTCTAGAGTGTGACCCACTGCACTGTCATTTTGACAGTTTCCATTAGCCGAATCACCCTGAATAGCTGTTACCCTCTCCATGCAACTCTCTCTTATTGGATGAGGTCACTAAAATTGCTCGGAAACTCCTCAGCTTGGAATTTAAAGTGCATCCATGATTCGCTTATTTGACAAATAATTTTTAGTGTCAAATATCAGAGAGGAGAGGCTTCTGTCCTGTCCTTCCTCTCACACTGGTGACCCTTTGCGTTTGGCTTTGTTAAATCCCTTTGTTTATTCTGCTGGTCTGACATATTTTTGTTGTGTCTCACTCATTAGATAGTTATTAATCATAATAATTGCAATGCTAATGTTTACTGAGCATTTACAACATGCTGTGTTATTTGCTTACTGTTGAACAGGTACTCCTCATAGAAATATTAGGAGGTAGGTACCATTATTATTTTTATTTTACATTTAGAGAAACTGAGGTTTGTGGAGGTTATAATAGTGCCCATCACACAACCACAAAAACAGTAGAGTTGGAATTTGAGCCCAGGTAGACTATTCTAGCACCTGGACTCTTAATTAATATGCTGCTGTTTGTTAAAAGAGATGACACATTTTTTTTCTCCTTTTTTTTGCGTGAAAATGTTATTGACTTCTTTTCAATAGAATATGCGTACTGAATTGCTGTGTTATGAGTTGGGAGAAGTTGGCTTTCTTTTTCCAGCAAATGATCTTTTCCTCTTATTTAGTTTCAGTGTTTTTATAAATGAATTCAGGATACCAATTTACATGCCAGATATGAAGTCAGTTGTTGAAAATATGCCTAGGAAAAAATATCCAGTTATACCAAAATATTTAACATGATTATCTTTGAGTGGTGTTGCTCTGTGTTATTTCTTCACATATTCTGTGGTTTCCATCTTTCTAAAATGAGAATGTATTTTGGAAGGTTGAAGTTATGGCAGTTTTGTGCTGATTTGGGAGGTCAGGTGGTCTATAGAGTTCTACAAGGTTTGTAATAAAAAGCAGCGATCTTGGGCTATTTTCTGCTTTCATTTTCCCCTTCCCCGGTAGCAACCATTTTCTTTCTTTTTTTTTTTTTTTAATTATACTTTAAGTTCTGGGATACATGTGCAGAACATGCAGGTTTGTTACATACTTATACATGTGCCATGGTGGTTTACTGCACTCATCAACTCATCATCTACATTAGATATTTCTCCTAATGCTATCCCTCCCCCAGCTCCCCATCCTGCAACAGGCCCTAGTGTGTGATATTCCCCTCCCTGTGTGTCCATGTGTTCTTATTATTCAACTGCCAATCGTGAGTGAAAACATGTGGTGCTTGGTTTTCTGTTCCTGTGTTAGTTTGCTGAGAATGATGATTTCCAACTTCATCCAGGTCCCTGCAAAGGACATGAACTCATCCTTTTTTATGGCTGCATAGTATTCCATGGTGTATATGTGCCACATTTTCTTTATCCAGTCTATCATTGATGGGCATTTGGGTTGGTTCCAAGTCTTTACTATTGTGAATAGTGCTGCAATAAACATACGTGTGCACGTGTCTTTATAGTAGAACAATTTATAATGCTTTCGGTATATACCCAGTAATGTGATTGCTGGGTCAAATGGTATTTCTGGTTCTAGATCCTTGAGGAATCACCCACACTGTCTTCCACAATGGTCGAACTAATTTACACTCCCAGCAACAGTGTAAAAGCATTCCTATTTCTGCACATCCTCTCCAGTATCTGTTGCTGACTGACTTTTTAATGATTGCCATTCTAACTGGCATGAGATGGTATCTCATTGTGGTTTTGATTTGCATTTCTTTAATGACCAGTGATGATGAGCTTTTTTTCATATGTTTGTTGGCCGCATAAATGTCTTCTTTTGAGAAGTGCCTGTTCATATCCTTCGCCCACTTTTTGATGAGGTTTTTTTTTTTCTTGTAAATTTGTTTAAGTTCCTTGTAGATTCTGAATATTAGCCTTTGTCAGATGGATAGATTGCAAAAATTTTCTCCCATTCTATAGGTTGCCTGTTTACTCTGATGGTAGTTTCTTTTGCTGTGTAGTAACTCTCTAGTTTAATTAGATCCCATTGTCAATTTTGGCTTTTGTTGTCATTGCTTTTTGTGGTTTAGTCATGAAGTCTTTGCCCATGCCTCTGTCCTAAATGGTATTGCCTAGGTTTTCTTCTAGGGTTTTTATGGTTTTAGGTCTTCCGTTTATGTCTTTAATCCATCTTGAGTTAATTTTTGTATAAGGTGTAAGGAAGGGGTCCAGTTTCAGTTTTCTGCATATGGCTAGCCAGTTTTCCCAACACAATTTATTAAATAGGGAATCCTTTCCCTGTTGCTTGTTTTTATCAGGTTTGTCAAAGATCAGATGGTTGTAGATGTGTGGCGTTATTTCTGAGGACTCTGTTCTGCTCCATTGGTCTATATATCTGTTTTGGTACCAGTACCATGCTGTTTTGGTAACTGTATCCTTGTATTATAGTTTGAAGTAAGGTAGCATGATGTCTCCAGCTTTGTTCTTTTTGCTTAGGATTGTCTTGGCTATACAGGCTCTTTTTTGGTTCTGTATGAATTCTAAAGCATCCAGCTTTGTTCTTTTTGCTTAGGATTGTCTTGGCTATACAGGCTCTTTTTTGGTTCCATATGAAATTTAAAGTAGTTTTTTCTAATTTTTTCAAGAAAGTCAATAGTAGCTTGCAGAGTATAATTGTGAGTTAAGTCAATGTCTGCTGTTTATTTTATTGCCACCAAGTAAATATTAATTCACTAGTGATTACATTTCCTTTCCTGTACAGGAATTTTGTCTTCCCTGCAGTTGGCCATTTTCTTTTATTTGCAGTTGCTAAGTTTTTACTGTACTGTCATTAATTCCTGACCAAACACTTTCCAAACAATTCCCCTGGTTTGTTTCTATGTAGGAACCCTGGTTTCTGATATCTTCCTTATCATTTACTCTGTTGTTTTTTTGAAGCGCATGTTCCAGTAAGATCCTTTGTGACCTTTCAGATCTGAAAATGTCTTTATTCTACCTTCACAACTAATTAGTTATGTATCCCCAGTGGGATATAGAATAGAGCCCTAGTTCTGTCAGTCTGGAACTCCTGTTATTTGGATGTTGGAACTTCTGGGCTGATCTTCTAATGTTTAGAAAATCTCTTCTGTTTTCCAGATCTTTATGTTTGCAGTATAGCATAAAGATTAGGAACATTGACTCTACAAAACAATGGTGTGATTATAGCCCTAGTCCTGCTGCTTAGTAGCTGTCTAACTTTGGGCAAGTCACTTTACTTCTTTAAGCTTTTAATTTCTTCCTCTTTAAAATGGAGGGTAATTATAGAATAGTACCTCTTTCATATAGTTATGAGGATATAAAATAGTACCTATTTCATATAGTTATGAGGATTGCATAAGTTAATATCTGTAAAGTACTTGGAACAGTGCCTGGCACCTAGTAATTCTCAATGAATATTAGCTATTCTTAATATTCAGTTTTACCTTATGACATTATTATTGTATATTTAATAATATATATGTTATTTCCTAGTGTGTAATTTCTTAACAATATTTTAATTTCCAAAAGTTGTGAAAGGACCTTCTTATTTTACCTTTATTATTTTTATTTTTATTATTTTTAGAGATGGGCCTCTCAGTCTGTGCTCCAGACTGGAGTATAGTGGTGTGATCATGGCTCACTATACAGCCTCAACCTCCCAGGCTCTAGTGATCCTCCCACCTCAGCCTGGCATAACTGGACTACTGGCTTGCATCACCACACTCGGCTAATGTTTTGTATTTTTTGCAGAGATGGGGTGTTGCCATCTTGTCCAGGCTGGTTTCAAACTCCTAGTCTCATGCAGTTCTCCTACCTTGACCTCTCAAAGTGCTGGGATTACAGCTGAGAGCCACCATGCCCAGCTGTGAAAGGACTTTTTAAAAGATTCTTGTTCTTGTTATATGATGCTACGTCTTCTTATATCTCTCTGAGAATGTCACAGATTTTTTAAAAGTCTTCTTTAAGTCCTTTTTTGTTTCCACTTCTTCAGGATTCTTCTTTTTTCCCCCTTATCTGTTTATTTTAGATTCTGTGTTCCTCATGAGAGGAATTCCATAACTAGATGAAGATCCTTGACTGTTCATTCATATTTAAGGGTAAGACACTGGAAAGCTGATGGGAAAAAAGAGTTATGGTCAGGTTCATTATTAAAAATAGTGTGTATCTACCTATGTTTAAAAGTCATCTGGATAGTTTTTGTTTGTTTGTTTGTTTTCCCTCTTGGCTAACTTGTTTAATCTTATTTGGTAATCATGCTTTTACCTGATAATGTGACTCACGCATAGCTCAAACTATAAGAGGAAAAGTGTCAGTTCTGCAATGTTCTTGTTCAGTTTTACTGGCATGACTAGTGTTACATTTAACCTGCAGTTTCCTTCTATCAATCTTTTTAAGTCAGTTGTCATTCTGTGATGGCTAATTTGACCAGAGATAAATACATACTTCACAACTCCTCATAACTGAATTAAACTTCAGAGCAATTTGTTTTTAATTCATTGAAAGCAAACAGTGCTTTGGGGAGGAGTGCTTAATCTGTTAGTTCTTCTGTATTGGAGATCACCCTCTCTTTTGTCTGATATATGACACAGTAAGGCTATCAGTGCCCACCCCTGGATTAATATTAGTAATGCTTAAAATCTTTTTTTCTAGATGTAAAATATATGTATATATTATATATATATATATATATTTCTTTCCATCCCCCAATGGTTCATCGTGTATACCTCTGTGATGTATGGACCCCAGAGCCTGCATTTTGGGGACTCCTTCTCATCGTCACTGGGTCAACTAATTCAGATCCCAGGCAGTCAGGAGGGTGTAGTTGGAAACTTAGCTGCACATCAGGATTCTCTGGAACTAAGGACTTAAAAATGTGGATTCTTTAATAAGAATGCCAGATATGTCATTCTGGCTAGAGCCTGGGAGATTGTAATTTTTGACTCACCGCAGTGATTCAGAGAAAGTGGTTGCCATCCACATTCATTTTGGAACAAGTGGTAGGGAAAGAACATTAGGTGGAATAAGGAAATTCAAGTTCAAGTATTTCCTTGCCAGATTACTTACATGGGTAAGGCACTTGACTTCTTTTCATGTCTCTATTCAGTCAAGTGAAAAGTTTGGGTGAGAAGTGATCTAGCTGAAGGTCTTTTGCAGTGCTAGCATTCCATTAGTCACCCACATGGCAGAAGTTGTTTTTTCCTTTTCCCTCAATGGGTTAAATGTTATTGGAATTAACATTTTCATTGCCCAGGATGTTTGTAACAGAAGATGATCTCTATCCTTATAAAAATGTAAAAATTCAGGTCCAGAGAAAATAATCCCTAAGAGTTAACCAGTATGTCAGTCAACAGTCAGAAATTGAGCCTAAGTTGGATTTAGTGACATCAACCTTTTGTTGCTCAATGGTAGATTTTTAAACATTTCAATTGAGAGACATTGCATATATGCCAGTTTAGCAGTATAAATTGACAGTAATTGGTCAAGGCAGTGATTTTTGATCAGGGCCCTGAGTAAACAAACTATATGGAAGAGCTCAATGGATCCTAGAAAGAAGGAAGAACAAATATAGAGCCCCAGAGACTTGGGAGAGGAATGAAAATGTGAGGGTCACTGTAATGAGGTTGAAAAGCAGACGAGGTGGAGTTAGAGAAAGCCAGCAATGGTAGAGAGTTCATGCTTAATGACTAGAAGTAAGCTAGAAAAATATAGGGAGAAATTGTATACCCAACTGGGTATTGATGCAGTATCTCTGAAGTTCAGTTAGGGGCCTTATCTCCACAGAAACTAAATTGAGGCTTCATCTGCAGAAAGAGGCCTATGAAATACAGAAATCTGACATACAGCCAATCTTTGAGTCTAAGTGACCCTTAACTGCTATACTTCCCAGTAGCAGATTTTTAAACCAAATAGTCGGGAAACTAAATATACCATAATCTCCACCACCAGTCCATTTGTTTTGATTACTGTGGTTGGCCTAGAGCATCTGAAGAGAAAAATTGTACTCTTCAATGACCATTATGACTCATAAAATCCTGTTCCCTCTTTTATCCTTTGTATCTTATATTTCTTACAGTATAGCAGTTGTATGAATTTTTCATTTGGTTCTTAGAAGAACTACAACTGTACTTTGAAGAAGTATGAAGGACTCTGAAGAACTGCGAAGGACTTCATGCCACTGTGGTTGGGTGGTCAAGGTCATGAGATACTCAGAGGATCTCTGCAAGCAACTGCCTGCAGGAAAGCAGCTGCCTTCTTGGGATTTGCTGATTCATTTGGACTTTTTTTTTTTAGTTTTTCCCTAGCTTCATTTCCAGCTGTTGCAGACACAAGAGATGAATGTCTGTTTGATCAAGAGGAAAGGAGTAAACTTTGTTCTCTCATATTATTTCTCTCTATCAGTTAAAGTGCTTGCTTCCTAAACCTTCATTAGCAAAGTATCTTCTTAGGAAGAAATCTGTTCTGTCCTTGCCGCTGGATCCATCTCTATAAAGACTCTAGCAAAAAGTTCTATAGGCACAATCTAATAATATGCAAAAATAAATGCATCTTAAGAAAACAGCCTAAATTTATTTTTGTGCTGCTGTTTGGCCAGGAAAAGGGGGAAATGCCATTAGGTGTAATTTATTATTGACCAGTCTCAAGAAGGGCAAAATTGGGGCAGGTGCTAAGAATTTAATAAATAAAAATGTAAATGTGCAACCCTGTATGTAGATCAACATGTAAAATTAGAAAAGACAAAGCACTAAATATAAAACATGTAACACCTAAATTTCTTCTATTATTGTTTGGACAAATGGTGGCAAGATGGCACAGTTCCGGGTTCTTCACCGTCAACTTTCCCGTGCCCTGTGCCCGGGAAAGACACAGGTCGACTGCACAGGCGCAGCCCGACCTCCGACGAAGAAAAACCGGAACCCGCCTAGCCATGCCTACCGCCCACCCCGACCCGCCTATGTCCCGCCCACTGCCCTCCCACTCCCAGGCCCAGGACATAAAAGCCGCTCCCGGCAGGCCCCCTGGGCGAACTTCCTCAGCCCCCACTCCTGTCGGGACTGCATTAGGAACCTCGCCCGAGAGCTCCACCAGGTGACTCCCCCGGCCTCCCCTGCCGGAGACCGATGGACCTCACCCCTCCCCCACAAAGCTGGCCGACCAAAAATAAATAAATAAATTTGCAGTTTTGCTCCTAGCCTCGCCTACTCGCTGGTCCTTTAATACTCGCCCTGGTGAGCCTAGAAAGCAAATCAGTTTCCTAGAAAGCAAATCAATTATAAGCATCCTTTTGGTTAGAAAATGGAAAAAAAATCATATGCTTTTTTTATGGTGGCAAAATATATACAATTTATTCCATTTTAACTCTTTGTAAGTGTATATTTCAGTGGCAGTAAGTACATTCTCTATGTTGTGCAACCACTGCTATTATTTCCAGAATGTTTGTATTCCAAAGAGAAACTACTCATTAAAAAATAATTCACCATTTCCTCTCCTCTTACCCCCGGAACCACTATTCTACTTTGTCTCTATGAATCTGACTATACTAGGTACCTCATATAAGTGGAATTATACAGTATTTGCCCTTTTGTGTCTGGCTTATTTCACTTAACAAGATTCAGCTAGGTCATGGATATAGTCCTTTTTTTAAAATTCTGGTAAAATATATGTAACATAAAAATTGCTATCTTAACCATGTTTAATTGTACAGTTCAGTAGTGTTAAATACATTCACATTGTTATGAAACCACTATCCAGAACTCCTTTTATCTTGAAAAACTGAAACTCGATACTCATTAAACAGCAATTCTTCACTTCCTTCTACCCTGTAGTCTCTGGCAACCACCATGCTACTTTTACTGTTTTTGTGAATTTGACTACTATAGGTATCTCACGTAAGTGGAATTATACAGTGTCTTTGTGTCTGGCTTGTTTTGGTTAGCATAGTGTTAACGTAAATTATCCACGCTATAGCATATATCAGAGTTTTCTTCCTTTTTCTGGCTGAATAATATTCCATTGTATGTGTATATTATATTTTGTGTAGTCATTCTGTGGATGGATTTTTGCATTGTTTCCTCATTTGGGCTATTGTAAATAATGCTGACCCAAGACTTTATTTATTTATTTATTTAGACAAAGTCTCACTGTATTGCCCAAGCTGGAGCACAGTGTCGTGGTCTCAGATCACTGCAACCTCCATCTCCCAGGTTCAAGGGATTCTAGTGCCTCAGCCTCCCAAGTAGCTGGGATTACTGGTTTGTGCCACTATGCCTGGCTAATTTTTGTGTTTTTAGTAGAGACGGGATTTCACCATGCTGGCCAGGCTGGTCTTGAACTCCTGACCTCAAGTGATCTTCCCACCGCAGCCTCCCAAAGTGCTGAGATTATAGGCGTTAGCCACCATGCCCAGCCCCTAGACTTTTTAGAGTATATCATACATATACACTATTTACCTCATTCCACTTACAGCATTTGTGTCCAAAGTTGCCTTTTGAATGGGGTACATTGTAAATGTCACATGATATAAAAAGATTTAAGTTGTAATTTGTCAGATATGATTAAGTATGGCTTTGTCTTGGTTCAAAAGAGAGAAAGATATACTAAAGTTAGGAGTTTGGACATTGTTTGAGCAGGAATATGATAATAGTGGCCATTTATTGGGTACTTACCATACGATAGGAACTGTGAGTGCACTTTAGACTTTCTAATTTGATTCTCATGAATTCCTGTCTGTCCTCTGTTACATATGAAAGAACAAATTCAGAGAGGTTAGGAACTTGCTGAAGATTATACTTTTACTAAATGTCTGAGCTGAGCCTTCACTACCTGAGTCAGTTTGAGTCCAAAGCCTGAGTGCTTAAAAATGTACTTTCCTATCTATCAAACGATGGGTCCTTTACATTTGTCATTTTGTAATTTGTAGAACTCTGGATAGACTGGGAAAGTTTGAAGGGAGCTATGGTAACAGAGGTTAGACCGAAAGAAGCAATTTCCTGCATCCAGAAGGCAAGGATTATTTCTACAATGTGATTCTGGCTATTTCTGGGGGTTGGAGGGAACCCAAATAAATCCTCAGGAATCCTCATGAATGGTTTTTGGTTTTTGTTTTGTTTTTCTATGAGAAAACCTTGCATTTAATAATTCTAGATTTTCTATAGTTGGTTGTTTAACAAGCAGCTAAAACAATTTTTGTTTATAAAATAGATTTGGATGTGGATAATAGAGACATAAGATTTTTGGAAAATTAATGACAATGGATGATTTGATAGCCCTAAAATAAGAAGCTGAGCAAGAGGAAAGTACAATTTTCCCAGAAGAGTAACAAGGCGTACCTGAAACCCTCCAGAAAGTGGGCAGCTTCTTAAAAGTCAGTTTAAATGTAAAAGCTGACTGCATAGTGACTCTTATGTCTTATTAAAACACAACCCTTATTTATAAATTGATAAAAATTTATTAAGACTCCATGTTGAAATTTTTTCTGTTTCATTGAAAAGACAAGGGCATGTGGATTTAATGTTACCTATCAGTCTTCCAGGCTTTTGTTCTTCTTTTTTTCTGAGATGGTGTGAGAAGTTGAGAAAAAAGAACTCATCCAGATAATTCCTAGTTACCCAGAGAGGCTGAATGGTAAGTTTTAATAGTTTAAATGCTAATTTTGAAATCTTACGTACTCACCCTTGTAGCTACCATATCCAGTGCTCTTTTTCTTTTTGTGTAGATCCATACTTTCATCTGGTGTCAATTTCCTTCCTCCTTTAACATTTCTTGTAGTGTGCATCTGCTAACGATGGATTCTTCCAGCTTATGTATGTCTTAAAGCCCCAGTTTTGAAAAAAAATAAATGTTTTCACTGAGTATAGAGTTTTTGATTAACAGTTTTTCTTTCAGTACTTTAAATATGCTGTTCCACTATTTTTTCATTTGTATTGTTTCCTGTGAGAAATCTGCTGCCATTCTTATTTGTCGTCCTTTCTCTTTTTGCCCCTCTTGTGACTGCTTTTAAGAGTGTGTTTCTTTCACTGTTTTTGATAATTTGATTTTGTTGTGCCTTGGTGTCAGTGTTTTGGAGGTTTTTTTCTTTCATTTTTCTTGTACTTGGTGTTTGAGATTTTTGGAACTGGGAGTATTAGTCTTTATCAAATTTGGAACATTTTTATTATTTCTTCAAACATCTTTTTTTTTTCGTTTCCCATCTTCTTTCTTTTGGGGACTTTCATTAGGGAGCACAGATATTAGGGCTGCTTGAAGTTTTGCCACAGTTCACTGATACTCTGACCTTTTTTTTTTTTTAAAAAAAAAGTCTTTTTTCCCTCTATTTTATTTTGGATTTTTTTTTATTGTTGTG
>NW_012116177.1:1087434-1098450 GCF_000951035.1 Colobus angolensis palliatus
CAGGCTGGTCTCAAACTCCTGACCTCAGATGATCCACCCACCTTGGCCTCCCAAAGTGCTGGGATTACAGGCATGAGCCACCAAGCCTGTTCTAGATAATTTCTTCACACACATACTGATTAGTGCCCAGGTGAATACTGTGCATACAATTACAGGCCTTTGCTTGCAGAAAGTCCCATTTGAAATCTTTGTATTGTTTTGAGTGATACTGAGTGATTACTTTTTCAGATCTTGAGTTGACACCTTAGGGCAGTGGTTTCCAACATGTGGTTGCTAGTCAATGGTATCAGTATCACCTGGGAATTTATTACAAATGCAAATTATTAGGTCACAATTCAGACATACAGAATTGGAAACTCAGGGTGAGGAGGCATAATGTAGAGCCAGCAATATGTCTATTAACAAGCCCTCTGGATAAATCTGTTAAGTGCTGAAGTTTGAGAACCAGTGCTTTAGACTCACAGTTTGAGTAAGTGGGGGAAGAGTCTTAGAAAACACTTTAAGTGCCTTCGAATCCTTATAATCAGGCAGCTGCCAATCTCACCTGCACCCAGGTTGGCCCTAATCAGGCAGATAATTGAAGACAGGAGTTACTTAAGCGGAAGAGAATATAGGGAATAGAAAACATCTTCTCGGAAAGTTTTTTGGTTAGAAAAATTCTTTCCAAATCCCCTCCCCGCTTATAGCAGAGGGAGTATGGGAGATATGAGAAAGTTCAGCACTAACAGTAACTAATTCTATTGTGCATGTAAAGTTTTCAAGGCAAATAAGCTAAGGGACTGCCCAGGGACCATGTCCCTAGCCTTTGGGATTTCTTAGTTCCTGGTGCCATGTCTGGTAAACAGGCTATTGGCTCCACAGGGGGAAGTTGGCAGCATCAATAAAGAGGAGAGGAGTCCATGCCATAGGGCAGCATGTATTGGACAAGAGTTGCAAAAATGTTGGGCAAAAGCATTTTTCTGGAGAAAAAGGGCCATTTAACAGCAGTGGGCCAGCTTCCCAGACAGGCAGGTTTGTCTAAAAGGACTCACTCTTGCCTCTTGATCTGTCTCCCTTGGCCACATGATGGCCCCTCCTCTCCTGTCATTCAAGCATGAGACAAGAAGAACAGAGAAAAGGAGACAAAAGTTACTACTCTCTTTGTTTCTGTAAATAGTTTGTTTCTTCCCACAGGGTAAAATTATTCATTTTAAAATAATGGGGCTCTGGCTGGGCGCGACGCCTCACGCCTGTAATCCCAGCACTTTGGAACTCTGAGGTGGGCGGATCACGAGGTCAGGAGATCCAGACCATGCTGGCTAACATGGTGAAACTCCATCTCTACTAAAAAATACGAAAAATTAGCCGGGCATGGTGGCGGGTGCTTGTAGTCCCGGCTACTCGGGAGGCTGAGGCAGGAGAATGGCGTGAACCCAAGAGGCGGAGCTTGCAGTGAGCCGAGATTGCGCCACTGCACTCCAGCCTGGGGGACAGAGAGAGACTCCGTCTCAAAAAAAAAAAAAAAAAAAAAAAAAATGGGACTGTCCTTGATCAGACCCTAATAGAGGAAGGAAAGATTGGTAACCTGAGAAACACCTTGTATAGTGCAAGAAAGTGATGTAATATATATAAAAAGAAACTGATTTTACTAATGGCTGGATGATATATGCATCCCCAATTGATATAATTGCCCGCCCCAAAGTTGTAAGTACTTAGGAACTGAATAAATAGCTACCATATATCATTCCCCCATAGAGCTGTTTACTGCCCTAGCTGGTGCTCATTTACCCTAATCTCTCGGCTCAGCCCAGCCACTCCCAAGGCTATGGTGTCAGTGCAGTTTGAACTGTCCTCATTTGTTCACATACTTCATTTTTCTATAATCTTTTATGATGATCTACTAAGAGCCAAACTTGTAGGAGGTACAGGAAACATAAAACAAGAAGTATCCTTGCTGCTTTCAAAGGAGACAGCCATGCAAAAATGCAAAGGATACTCTCTGTGTATCAGGAGTCCTGAGCCAGTGGCTGTTTATTGCTTTGGCAAGGTACGTACAGCCTCTTTTGCCTGGGTACAGTCACTGAACTCTGCACATGTTCCCTGTTACCAAGCCTGCCTTCATCTCCTGTCCTCACATTCCCTCACCTCACCACCACCATAATCAAGTTCTTACCTTAGAGCCCTGTCTTAAAGGTTACTATAGTATGATTATTGTGATTTAATGACTAATATTAATAAGCCGTTTGATATATGCCAGCAGTCTCTAAAGGCTTACCATTAATTCATCTAATACCTCAACTCATTTAATTCTCACAACAACCTGATGAGAGACTATTTCCATTTGCAGATGAGGAAGTTGAGGTATGGAGAATTTAGACAATCCTCATTCCTGCCTTGCAGTGACAGTCTCCTCTGGTTGTTGGAGTTTGGGGACATGCAGATTTCCATGTCTAAGTGTATATTTTCTTGCTTCTGCAATCACTCAGTGTCTGCCTAGAAGAATACTAGTTGCAAACAAGAAACTGTACCTTAGCTAGGTCCTGGTGTGTATTTTATTACACCTGGGTTGTTTGTCTTCTTCTAGAATGTGAGTCACTTAACAGCAGGAATCATTTGGCATGTACTTGATACCTAATAAATATTATTTTTTTTTCTCCCCTCATAGTAGATACTGATTGAAGGTGTCATAAATGCTGCTGGACCTTCACATAGTACCAGCGTTATTTGGCAGCTTTGTCTGGTTCAGCATTCTTACATTTAAATGAATCAGGTAGGCTAAGGGTAAGACAAGAGGGAGTGGTGGGGCCTAAGATACACTGGAGAGTATATGTCTAATTAATGGAGGTAGCTGCTGTTCACTTCCAGCTAATTGCTGCCATGCAAAAATGATGATGACCCCATGTTGCCAAATTTTCTAGTTGTTCAAGACAAGTCAGGAATCTGGATTATTATGTAAAATTTGTCTATTTTAAAAACACTGTGCTGATCCCAGAAAATCCAAGGTCCAAATTTTTTTTTCTTTTTTTTCTTTCTTTTTTTTTTTGTTTTTGGAGACTGTCACCCAGGCTGGAGTGCAATGGCACGGTCTAGGCTCACTGCAACCTCTGCCTCCTGGGTTCAAGCAATTCTCCTGCCTCAGCCTCCCGAGTAGCTGGGACTACAGGTATGTGCCACCACGCCCGGCTAATTTTTGTATTTTTAGTAGAGATGGAGTTTCACTATGTTGGCCAAGCTGGTTTCCAAATCCTGACCTCATGATCCACCCGCCTTGGCCTCCCAAAGTGCTGGATTACAGGCGCAAGCCACTGCGCCTGGCCCTGAGGTCCAAATTTTCTATATGAATTCCACATGTTTTACTTTGTAAGAAAGGTAAATCACAGTTTTGTTTTATAGATGATTTATTATATAAAGACACACAAATTGAGCACTCAAAAACAGTAGTTTATGATGATATCCAGTAACAGACCAGATCAGATAAAGCCATCATGAAACCAGTAAATGGAATACATTCAGATGACTCAACTTACAGGCAAAGATTTCAAAAGGAGAGAGAACGAGCTAGAGAAAAATGGAGACCAATGAGAACACCTCTGGAATGATGGATAAAATCTTGAAAATCTCCACACTGCCCAAACAGGGCATTCTTTCACTAAAGTGGCTGTTCATAGGCTATAGCTAAGAAAGTGTGATGCTTTGTCATTGTGGTGTCAAAATGGCAGGGTGGCAACTTTATCTGTTTTGGAGTTAGAGGGAATGTCCTTGTTGAGTTGCTTCTTGGGGCATCTGCTGCTTTGTGGAAATGTTTTCTAGAAGCTCCTTTTGCCTGCAGTCACACCCGTAATCATTATTAATGTTTACTACAAGCCCACAACAGTACACAAGGTTTGAAAGAATAATTTTTCACAAGGATGAGTTTGAAAATATCATACATTCATATGAAATGTGTTAAGATTGTTTTGGAGGATGGCACCATCTTCAGGAGAATGAGAAGCATTTGCTGATTCTCTGTTTCTTCAACACCTGTTATGCACCAGGCATGGTCATAAGTAACTTCTGAGGAACAACAGGTAAGAAGAAATAAAAGTGCTGTCTATCTTTTCAGAAATGTACAATTGGCTTGGGAAGAAAACATAGCCAGCCACAGGGGAGCAAGCTCAAAGAAGTTGCACAATGAGAAGGAGGAGATGAGAGAAATCAGAGAAGGAAGCAAGCATTCTGACTTTTGACTGAGAGTCTCTGCCAGTTTTGCCTCACATATGAACACTTATTTACTTTGCACACTACTGCAATCTGTAATATTGCAAAACATAAAGTCAAATATTCTCCCCTTGTTTTAATACTTAACAAGACCTCAGCCTTATTAGCTTTTACCAACTATTATGAAAACTTAATATGGCCTCCAAGTAACATCATTCTCAGACCATATTCCCAATTGTGAATATTGTCCCTAGATTGGACCTAGGTTAAAACATTAGATATTCATATGAAAAGGAGAATTATAACCAAATAAAAACCAGAAAGATCCCACATCTTAGAAATGAAGATGTGCATCTGTTTAAGCACATGGCTTTATAGTAAAATCTGTGGCTACCATACAGGAGATGAACTATAATGACTCTCTTTATAGCTCTATCTATCTATATATTTGCTAAAACATATATTAAGATGAATAACTGACCAACATAGAAATATATAAATGGGAATTTTAAATTCACTTTCACATCTAGTTCACAAAAATACAAAATGAAAATTAATTTTGTGCTTTAGAAAGTTTATTGCCAAGGATATTTTTAAGACTGTAAACACCATTTGTAGTAAGCAGACTAATATCTTCCCTCAAAGATGTCCCCATTCTAATTCCCAGAACTGTTACATGGCAATATGTTAGGTTACATGGCATGACAAAGGGAAATTAAGGGTTCAAATGGAATTAAGACTGCTAATCAGCTAAATTTATTTATTTTATTTTATTTTATTTTATTTTTTTGAGACGGAGTTTTGCTCTTGTTACCCAGGCTGGAGTGCAATAGCATGATCTCAGCTCACCGCAACCTCCACCTCCCGGGTTCAAGCGATTCTCCTGACTCAGCCTCCCAAGTAGCTTGGATTACAGGCATGTGCCACCATGCCTGGCTAATTTTCTATTTTTAGTAGAGACGGAATTTCTCAATGTTGGTCAGGCTGGTCTCAAACTCCTTACCTCAGGTGATCCACCTGCCTCAGCCTCCCAAAGTATTGGGATTATAGGCGTGAGCCACTGCACCTGGCCTAATAAACTAAATTTAAAATAGGGAGATTATTCTGGATTATTCACATGGACCCTATGGATCATAAAGGTCCTTAAAATTGGAAGGAGACAGAAGAGAGAGTCAGAGGGAGATCTGACTATGAAAGAAAGGCACAGGAGACACAATATTTCCAGCTTTGTGGATGGAGGAAGCGGGTCTCTAGAAGCTGTAATACAGCTTTGTGGATGGAGGAAGCGGGTCTCTAGAGGCTGTAATACAGCTTTGTGGATGGAGGAAGCGGGTCTCTAGAAGCTGTAATACAGCTTTGTGGATGGAGGAAGCGGGTCTCTAGAAGTTGTAATACGCAAGAAAACATCCTCTCCTAGAGTCTCCAGAAAGGACTGCAATGCTGCCCACACCTCGTTTTTTGCCCAGCTTGTGCTGAGCTTCTGACCTACAGAATTGTGGGGTAATAAGTTTGTATTATTGTAAGTGAATAAATTTTTGATAGTTTGTTATGGCAGTGGGTAGAAAATTAATACACCTTAAAATTAGTCAATTTTGTCAAATTATTCTTGTTTTGAAGTGTTAATAAAATTCACCTAAAACACAGTCGATTTCTGCTTCTGACTATGAGAAAGTATTTAATAATAAAGTTCAAAATTAACCTTTTGCCATAAATAGAAAACTGGATGAAATATATGAAAAGCCAGTTTTAAACATCAGACAGGACTGTGACACTCTAAGGAAGGAAAACAAATGAAGTAAGCCCTATAATCATACCCACTTTCTGCTGTAGAAAGCAGAACGTCAAATGAGGTAAGCCTTACAAATCAGGTAAGCCCACATACACCATATTTCTATAATACAGAAATGGAGAACTCAAAATATGTTCACAATATTGCTGAGTTGAGGAGACTGGAGAACCCAAGGCAGCCAGAATTTGTGAGGCAGCAGTAATGGTGAAGAAGGAACTATGCAGAGAAAGGGCACCAGAAATGTTTATAGGGATGTGCTTGAACCTTTGGGTAAAGAACAATTTGCACATGTTTAGGCTAAAACCCAAAGAGACTAGACAATAAAAACTGCTAAGGAATAAATGATCATAGGGGAGCTTTATAAACCCAGTAATTCCCTAAGCTTTGTTCACAACAGCCAGCCTGAAGAATCTTCATTGAATTCATGAAACATTCCATAGATATTCCAGAAGGGTTACACCCTAGTAGCAGGGCTAAATCAACCATAGAATAAAGGCTCTTGTGGGATTACTGTAAAGAATAAAAACAAGCATTCTAATTAGCAAACTGTTTCACAAATAAATACTCTCCAGGTCAGAGTTCAAAATTCTTTCAAGATCTCACACTCAGCAACGTAAAATTTACAATGTCTTGCATAAAGTAAAAAATTACACATACAAAGAAACAGGAAAATGTGATCTGTTACCCAAGAACAGGATAATGTGCTCCATTACCAAGAAAAAAAATCAGAGACCTACATAGACCAAGAAATGGCAGAGATGATGGAATTATGAGGCACGGATGCTAAATCAGCTATTCTAAATCTGTCTGATTTGTTTGTGAATTTAAAAGAAAATGTGAACATAATGAGAGAGAGGAAAGATATGGAAAGAACAAAATGAAACTTCTAAAGATGAAAACTACAATATATAAAATGAAAAAATGTACAGGCTAGGATAGCAGATTAGACAGTAAAAATAAAAGTTAGCGGACTTGAAAACATAACAATAAAATAACATGAAATGAAGTCCAGAGAGGAAAGAAATACTGGAGACCACGAAGAGAGCCTCAGTGATTTTGACCTGTCATTGATGTCCCAGAATGCAAGCAGGAGAAAGAAAATTATTTGAAGGAATAATGACAAAAAATTTTACAAATATAATGAATGCTATATACATACATATCTAAGAAGCTCAAAAAACCCTAAGAAATCAAATGAACACAAAACCCAATAAACAGTAATAAATAGTTTGAATATTTGTCCCCTGCAAATCTTACGTCAAAATGTAATGGGAGGTGGTGACTAGTGGTATAGTGGGTTTTGGGTCATGGAAGCAGATCCTTCATGAATGGCTTGGTGCCCTCCCTGCAGTAATGAGTCAGTTCTTGCTGTTTGTTCATGTGAGTTCTGATTCTTAAAAAGAGCCTCGCACCTCCTCCTCTCTTGCTCACTTTCTTGCCATGTGACACAACTGCTCCTCCTTTGCCTTCCATCATGACTGTAAGCTTCCTAAGGCCCTCAACAGAAGCAGATGTTGCTGTCATGCCTTTTGTACAGCCTGCAAAACCATGAGCCATGTAAACCTCTTTCCTTTATAAATTACCCAGCTTCAGGTATTCCTTTATAGCAACACTAATGGACTAACACAATTACCAAATTTGAATTGAACAACCAAGTAACCAATAAATCAAAGAAGAAATCACAAGAAGGAGTAGAAAATATTGTGAACAGGCTGGGCATGGTGGCTCACACCTGTAATCCTAGCACTTTGGGAGGCCGAGGCAGGCAGATCACTTGAGGTCAGGAATTCAAGACCAACCTGGCCAACATGGTGAAAAGCAAATTAAATTCAAAGTAAAAAATAAAGGAAATAAATATAAGAACCGAAATCAGTAAAATATACAATGAACAAACAAAATGAAAATATCCGTTGTTTTGAAAAACACAATAAAATGTATAACATTTAAAAAAATGTATAAAATTGATAGTTCACGACTATCAAGAAAAAAATAAGACAAATTATCAGTATCAGGAATGCAAGAAGGAATATCATGAGAGATCCTACAGACATTCAAATGATAGTAAGGAAATGTGAATACATTTATACCAATAAATATGGTAACTAAAGTGAAATGAACAAATTCCTTGGAAGACACAAATGTGCCTGGCTTGTTTCATTTAAGATAATGACCTGCAGTTCCCTCCATGTTGCTGCAAAAGACATGATTTCATTCTCTTAAGGCTAAGTAGCATCCCATTGTGTATGTATACCAAGTTTTCTTTAACCATTTGTACATTTATGGACACAGGTTGATTTCATGTCTTTGCTATTGTGGATAGTGCTACAATAAACATACAAGTGCAGGTAACTTTTTGATGCATAGATTTCTTTTTCCTTGAGTAGAGGCCTAGTGGTGGGACTGCTGCATTGAATGAGGGCTATATTTTTAGTTATTTGAAAAATCTCTATACTGTTTTCTATATAGGCTGTATTAATTTACGTTCCCACCAACAGTGTGTAAGAGTTCCCTTTTCTCTGCATCCTTACCAACATTTTTTTTTTTGTCTTTTTAATAGTAGCCATTCTGATTAGGATAAAATAATATCTCATTGTGGTTTTGATTAGCATTTCTCTGATGATTAGTGGTATTGAGCAATGTTGAATATGTCCGCCATTTTCATGTCTTCTTTTGCAAAATGTCCATTCATCTCCTTCACCCACATTTTAATGAGATTATTTGGGAGTTTTGTGTAGTTGTTTGAGTTCCTTCTATATTCTGGATGTTAGTCCCTGTCAGATGAATAGTTTGCAAATATTTTATCTATTCAACAGGTTATCTCTTCACTCTGTTGATTGTTTCTTTTGATGTGCAAAGACTTTTTAGTTTAAGTCCCATTTGTTGATTTTGTTTTTGTTTCCTGTGTTTTTGTAGTCATAGTCATAAATTCTTTGCTTAGACCAACGTCCAGAAGAGTTTTTCCTAGGTTTTCTTCTTCTAATATTTTTATAGTTTTTATATCTAATGTTTAAGTACTTAATCCATCTGAGATGACTTTTGTATTAATATATGGTGAGAACAGGGATCCAGTTTCACTTTTCTGTGTACAACTATCTAATTTTTCCAGTACCATTTATTGAAAAGAGTGTCCTTTCTCAAATGCATATTCCTAGTACCTTCGTCAAAGATCAGTTGGCTGTAAATGTGTGGTTTTATTTCTGGGTTCTATATCCTGTTTCATTGATCTATGTATCTATTTATTATTATTATTATAATACTTTTCCTGGGATACATGTGCAGAACGTGCATGTTTGTTACATAGGTATACATGTGCCATGGTGGTTTGCTGCACTCATCAACCCGTCATCTACATTAGGTATTTCTCCTGATGCTATCCCTCCCCTATCTCCTCCCACCCCTCAACAGGCCCTGGTGTGTGATGTTCCACTCCCTGTGTCCATGAGTTCTCATTGTTCAACTCCCACTTATGAGTGAGAACATGCGGTGTTTGGTTTTCTGTTCTTGTGATAGTTTACTGAGAATGGTTTCCAGCTTCATCCACATCCCTGCAAGGGACATGAACTCATCCTTTTTTATGGCTGCATAGTATTCCATGGTATAAAATGTGCCACATTTTCTTTATCCAGTTTATCATTGATGGGCATTTGGGTTGGTTCCACATCTTTGCTATTGTGAACAGTGCTGCAATAAACATATGTGTGCATGTATCTTTATAGTAGAATGATTTATAATCCTTCGGATATATACCAGTAATGGGATTGCTGGGTCAAGTGGTATTTCTAGTTCTAGATCCTTGAGAAATCACCACACTGTCTTCCACAATGGTTAAACTAGTTTACAGTCCCACCAACAGTGTAAAAGTGTTCTTATTTCTCCACATCCTCTCCAGCATCTGTTGTTTCCTGACTTTTTAATGATCACCATTCTAACTGGCGTGAGATGGTATCTCACTGTGGTTTTGATTTGCATTTATCTAATGACTGGTGATGATGACCTTTTTTTCATCTGTTTGTTGGCCACATAAATATCGTCTTTTGAGAAGTGTCTGTTCACATCCTTTGTCCACTTTTTGATGAGGTTGCTTTTTTCTTGTAAATTTGTTTATGTTCCTTGTAGATTCTGGATATTAGCCATTTGTCAGATGGATAGATTGCAAAAATTTTTTCTAATTGTGTATCTTGCCTGTTCACTCTGATGATGGTGTCTTTTGCTGTGCAGAAGCTTTTTAGTTTAATTAGGTCCCATTCATTAATTTTGGCTTTTGTTGCCATTGCTTTTGGTGTTTTCGTCATGAAGTCTTTGCCCATGCCTATGTCCTGAGTGGTATTGCCTAGGTTTTCTTCTAGGGTTTTTGTGGTTTTACGTCTTCCATTTACATCTTTAATCCATCTTGAGTTAATTTTTGTATAAGGTGTAAGGAAGGGGTCCAGTTTCAGTTTTCTGCATGTGGTTAGCCAGTTTTCCCAATACCATTTATTAAATAGGGAATCCTTTCCCCATTGCTTGTTTTTGTCAGGTTTGTCAAAGATCAGATGGCTGTAGATGTGTGGCATTATTTCTGAGGCCTCTGTTCTGTTGCATTGGTCTATATCTCTGTTTTGGTACCAGTTGCATGCTGTTTTGGTTACTGTAGCCTTGTATTATAGTTTGTTTGTTCTTTTTGCTTAGGATTGTCTTGGCTATTCAGGCTCTTTTTTGGTTCCATATGAAATTTAAAGTAGCTTTTTCTAATTCTGTGAAGAAAGTCACTGGTAGCTTTTTGGGGACAGCATTGAATCTATAAATTACTTTGGGCAGTATGGCCATTTTCATGATATTGATTCTTCCTCTCCATGAGCATGGAATGTTTTTCCATTTGTTTGTGTCCTCTTTTATTTCGTTGACCAGTGGTTTGTAGTTCTTCTTGAAGAGGTCCTTCACATCCCTGGTAAGTCGTATTCATAGGTATTTTACTCTCTTTGTAGCAGTTGTGGATGGGAGTTCATTCATGATTTGGCTCTCTGTCTATTATTGTGTATAGAAATGGTTGTAATTTTTTTTTTTTTTTTTTT
>NW_012116177.1:1099745-1101202 GCF_000951035.1 Colobus angolensis palliatus
AGGGAGGAGTCCCTCTTTTTCTGTTGTTTGGAATAGTTTCAGAAGGAATGGTACCAGCTCCTCCTTGTACCTCTGGTAGAATTCAGCTGTGAATCTGTCTGGTCCTGGACTTTGTTTGGTTGGTAGGCTGCCTCAATTTCAGAACTTGTTATTGGTCTATTCAGGGATTTGACTTCTTCCTGGTTTAGTCTTGGGAGGGTGTATGTGTCCAGGAATTTGTCTGTTTCTTCTAGATTTTCTAGTTTATTTGCATAGAGGTATTTATACTATTCTCTGATGGTGTATTTCTGTGGGATTGGTGGTGATATCCCCTTTATCACTTTTTATTGTGTTTATTTGATTCCTCTCTCTTTTCTTCTTTATTAGTCTGGCTAGCAGTCTTATCTATTTTGTTGATCTTTTAAAAAAAACCAGCTCCTGGATTCATTGATTTTTTTGAAGGGTTTTTCATGTCTCTATCTCTGTCAGTTCTGCTCTGATCTTAGTTATTTGTTGTCTTCTGCTAGCTTTTGAATTTGTTTGCTCTTGCTTCTCTAATTCTTTTAATTGTGATGGTAGGGTGTCGATATTTGATCTTTCCTCCTTTCTCCTTTGGGCACTTAGTGCTATAAATTTCCCTGTAAACACTGCTTTAGCTGTGTCCCAGAGATTCTGGTACATTGTGTCTTTGTTCTCATTGGTTTCAAATAACTTATTTATTTTTGCCTTAATTTTGTTATTTATCCAGTAGTCATTCAGGAGCAGGTTGTACAGTTTCCATGTAGTTGTACGGTTTTGAGTGAGTTTCTTAGTACTGAGTTTGATTGCACTGTGGTCTAAGAGACTGTTTGTTATGATTTCCATTCTTTTGCATTTGCTGAGGAGTGTTTTACTTCCAATTATATGGTCAATTTAAGAATAAGTGTGATATGGTGCTGAGAAGAATGTATATTCTGTCAATTTGGTGTGGAGAATTCTGTAGGTGTCTATTAGGTCTACTTGGTCCAGAGCTGAGTTCAAATCCTGAATATCCTTGTTAATTTTCTGTCTCATTGATCTGTCTAACATTGACAGTGGAGTGTTAAAATCTCCCACTATTATTGTTTGAGGATCTAAGTCTCTCTGTAGGACTCTAAGAACTTGCTTTATGAATCTGGGTGCTCCTATATTGGGTGCATACATATTTAGGATAGTTAGCTCTTCTTGTTGCATTGATCCTTTTACCATTATGTAATGCCCTTCTATGTCTTTGTTGATCTCTGTTGGTTTAAAGTCTGTTTTATCAGAGACTAGGATTGCAACCCCTGCTTTTTTTCCTTACAATTTACTTGGTAAATATTCCTCCATCCCTTTATTTTGAGCCTATGTGTGTCTTTGCACACAAGATGGGTCTCCTGAATACAGCACACTGATGGGTCTTGACTCTTTATCCAATTTGCCAGTCTGTGTCTTTTAATTGAGGCATTTAGCCCATTTAC
>NW_012116177.1:1101682-1123689 GCF_000951035.1 Colobus angolensis palliatus
TCTAGGTTGGGGAAGTTCTCCTGGATGATATCCTGAAGAGTGTTTTCTAACTTGGTTCCATTCTCCCTGTCACTTTCAGGTACACCAATCAAACGTAGCTTTGGTCTTTTCACATAGTCCCATATTTCTTGGAGGCTTTGTTCATTTCTTTTCATTCTTTTTTCTCTTATCTTGTCTTCATGCTTTATTTCACTAAATTGATCTTCAATCCCTGATATCCTTCCTTCTGCTTGATCGATTCAGCTATTGATACTTGTGTATGATTCATGAAGTACTTGTGCTGTGTTTTTCAGCTTCATCAGGTCATTTATATTCTTCTCTAAATATTTTATTTTAGTTTGCAATTCCTCCAACCTTTTTTTAAGGTTCTTAGCTTCCTTGTATTGGGTTAGAACATGCTTCTTTAGCTTGAAGGAGTTTGTTATTACCCACCTTCTGAAGCCTACTTCTGTCAATTTGTCTAACTCATTTTCCATCCAGTTTTGTTCCCTTGGTGGCGAAGAGTTGTAATCCTTTGTAGGAGAAGAGCCATTCTGGTTTTTGGAATTTTCAGCCTTTTTGTGCTGGTTTTTCCTCATCTTCATGGATTTATCTACCTTTGGTCTTTGATGCTGGTGACCTTTGGATGGGGTTTCTGTGTGGACATCCTTTTTGTTGATGTTGATGCCCCTCCTTTCTGTTTGTTAGCTTTCCTTCTAACAGTCAGGCCCCTCTGCTGCAGGTCTGCTGGTGTTTGCTGGAGGTCCACTCCAGACCCTGCTTGCCTGGGTATCACCAATGGAGGCTGCAGAATAGCAAAGATTGCTGCCTGTTCCTTCCTTTGGAGGCTTTGTCCCAGAGGGGCACCCACCAGATGCCAGCCAGAACTCCCCTGTCTGAGGTGCCTGTCGACCCCTAGTGGGAGTTTTCTCCCAGTCAGGAGGCATGGGGGTCAGGGACCCACTTGAGAAGGAAGTCTGTCCCTCAGCAGAGCTTGAGTTCTTTTCAGAGCCAGCAGGGAGGGATGTGTAAGCTTGCTGAAGCTGTGCCCACACCTGCCTGTTCTCCCAAGTCCTCTGTCCCAGGGAGATGAGAGTTTGATGTATAAGCCCTTGACTGGGCTGCTGCCTTTCTTTCAGAGATGCCCTGCTCAGAGCTGAAGAATCTTGAGAGGCAGTCTGGCTACAGCAGCTTTGCTGAGCTGCAGTGGGCTCCCACCCAGTTCGAACTTCCCAGCAGCTTTGTTTACACTGTGAGGGGAAAACTGCCTACTAAAGCCTCAGTAATGGCGGACAGCCCTCCCCCCACCAAGCTTGAGCATCCCAGTTGACTTCAGACTGCTGTGTTGACAGTGAGAATTTCAAGCCAGTGTATCTTAGCTTGGTGGACTCCATGGACAGGTGGGATCCACTGAGCTAGACCACTAGGCTCTATGGCTTCAGCCCCCTTTCCAGGGGCATAAACAGTTCTTTCCCACTGGCATTCCAAGCACCACTCGGGTATAAAAAGAAACTCCTGCAGCTAGCTCAGTGTCTGCCCAAACGGCCACCCAGTTTTGTGCTTGAAACCCAGGGCCCTGGTGGCATAGGCATCAAAGGGAATCTCCTGGTCTGTGGGTTGTGAAGACCATGGGAAAAGCATAGTATCGGGGACTGAAGTGCACATTTCCTCAAGGCACAGTCCCTCAGGGATTCCCTTGGCTAAAGGAGGGAGTTCCCCAAGTCCTTGCACTTCCCAAGTGAGGTGACACCCACCCTGCTTTGCTTGCCCTCTGTGGGCTGCACTCACTGTCTAACCAGTCCCAGTGAGATGAGCCAGGTACCTCAGTTGGAAATGCAAAAATCACCTGCCTTCTGCATTGATCTCGCTGGGAGCCACAGACCCGAGCTGTTCCTATTCAGCCATCTTGCCAGCCACCTTATGTGTCTATTTTTATACCAGTACCATGCTCTTTTGGTTACTATAGCCTTATAGCATAATTTGAAATCAGGTAATGTGATACTTCCCACTTCGTTTTTTCTGTACAGGATTGCTTTGGCTATTTTGGGCTCATTTTTGGGTCCATATGAATTTTAGAGTAGTTTTTTCTAGTTCTGTGAAAAATGGTGTTGGTTATCTGATAGGAATAGCATTGAATTTGTAGATTGCTTTGGGAAGCATGGCCATTTTAACAATATTAATTCTTCTGATCCATGAGCTTGGTTTGTTTTTCCATTTGTGTCATCTTCAATTTCTTTGATGAGTGTTTTGTAGTTTGCTTTGTAGAGATTTTTCAGTACCTTTTTAAAATTTATTTATAGCATTTTTTGGTAGCTATTGTAAATGGGATTGCTGCCTTGATTTATGTTACTGATGTATAAGAATGCTATTGATTTTGGTGCATGGTTTTGTATCCTGAAACTTCGCTGAATTCATTTAGCAAATCTAGGAGACTTTTGGTGGACTTTTGGTTTTCTGGGTATTAGATCTTATAATCAGCAAACAGAAATAAATTGACTTCCACTTTCCCACTTTGGATGCCTTTTATTTTCTTCTCTTGCTAGATTTCTCTGGTTAGAACTTCCAGCATAATGCTGAATAGGAGTGGTGGAAGTGGGCATCCTTGTCCTTTTCCAGTTCTTATGGGGAATGCATTCAACTTTTCCCCATTTAATATGATTAGCTGTGGGTTTTTCATATATGGACTTTATTATTTTGAGATATGTTCCTACTATGCCTAGTTTGTTGAGAATTTTTATAGTGAGGTGATGTTTAATTTTATCAACTACATTTTCTGCCTTTATTGAGATTATTATATGGTTTTTGTCCTTCATTCTGTTAATGTGTTATATCACATTTATTGATTTGCTTATGTTGAACCATCCTTTAATCCCTGGAATAAATCCCACCAGACCATGTTGCATTATCTTTTTAATGTACTGTTTGATTCAGTTTACTAGTATTTTGTTGAGGATTGTTGCATCTATATTAATCAGAGATGTTGGTCTGTACTTTTCTTTGTTTACTGTTTTGGAATTGGGTAATGCTGGCATCATAGTGGAGTTATGGAGAATCCTCTCCTTCTTGAGTTTTTGTGATAGTTTCAGGAGGATTTGTATTATCAGTTCTTCTTTGTGTGTTTGGTAGAGTTCAGCTGTGAATCCATCCAGTCCTGGGCTTTTTGTTGTTGTTGTTGTTGTCGGGAGACTTTTCATTACTGATTCAATGTCACTAATTTTATTGGTCTGTTCCGGTTTTCTATTTCATCCTGGTTCAATCTTGGTAGGTTATATGTTTCTAGGAATGTATGTATTTCCTCAAGTCTTTCCAGTTTGCCAGTGTATGGTTCATAATAGTCTCTATAGTCTTTAAAGATCATTTGTATTTCTGTGGTATCATTTGCAAAGTCTTTTTTCATTTCTGATTTTGTTTATTTGGTTCTTCTCTCTGCTTTTCTTGGTTATTCTAGCTAGCAGCTTATCAATTTTGTTTACCTTTTTAAAAAACCAACTTTGTGTGTATGTGTTTTTTTAAGTCTCCACTTTATTTAGTTCTGCTTGATTTTTATTATTTCTTTTCTTCTGCTAATTTTGGGTTTGGTTTGCTCCTGCTTTTCTAGTTTCTTGAAATGCCTCCTTAGATTATTGGTTTGTAATCTCTTTACTTTCTTGATGTAGGTGTTCATTGCTATAAATATCCCTCATAACACTACTTTTGTTATATCCCACAGGTTTTGACATGTTATGTTTACATTTTTATTTGTTCCAAGAATTTATTTTTATTTTCTTCATAATTTTTTTGTTAACCCAGTGGTCATTCAGGAAATTCAGTCACCTCATGTTGTATAATTTCCATGTATTCCTGTATTTTCTAGAGTTCCTCTTGCTATTGATTTTTAGTTTTATTCCATTGTGGTATGAGAAAATACTTGGTATGATTTTGATTTTTTAAATTTCATTGAGGCTTATTTTGTGGCCTAACATGGTCTATCCTGGAGAATGAATGTTCAGTGTGTTGATGAAAAGAATGTTCATTCTGTAGTTGTTGGAGAAGTTATTCTGCAAATGTCTGTTAGGTCCATTTGATCTAACATCCAGTTTAAATCCAATGTTTCTTTATTCCTTTTCTGTCTAGGTTACCTGTCTAATGCTCAAAGTAGGGTGTTGAAGTCCCTACTATTATTATATTGCAGTCTCTCTAGTTAGATCTAATAATATTTGCTTATGAATCTGGATGTTGCAGTGTTGGGTACATATGTATTTAGAATTGCTATGTCCTCTTGCTGGATTGATCCAATTATCATTATATAATGACCTTCTTTGTCTTGATTTTACTGTCCTTTGCTTAATGTCTGCTTTATCTGATATAAATATAGCTACTCTTGTTCACTTTTGATTTTTATTTGTGTGGAAAATCTTTTTCCATTGCTTTTCTATCAGTCCACATGTGTCTTTACTGGTAAGGTGAGTTTCTTTAAGCATCATGTATTCAGATCATGTCTTATTCATTCAGCCATTCTATATCTTTAAAAGGAGAATTTAATGTTTATATTTAAGGTTATTATTGATATGTGAGGCTTTGTTCCTGTCATATTCTTAACTTTATTCTGATTGTTTTATATATTCTTTGTTCTTTTCTTTTTCTCTTATAGTTTGTTGTTTTGGCTTAGTGGATTTTTATAGTGGTTTAATTTGGGTCCTTCCTCTTACTCTTTTGTGTGATTGCTTTAACAATGAGTTTTATACTTTTGTGTGTTTTCACGATGGTAAATATTATCTTTTAATTTCCAAGTTTAGGACCTCCTTGAGCATTTCTTGTAAGGCCAGTCTAATGGTAACAAGTATCCTCAGCATTTATTTGTTTGAGAATGACTTTATTTTTTCTTTATTTATAAAGGATAATTTTGCTAGATATAGTATTCTTGGATAGCATGTTTTTTTTTCTTTCAGCCCTTTGAATATATCATCCCATTCTTTTCTGGTCTGTAAGGTTTCTGCTTAGAAATCTGCTGTTAATCTACCTGCACATTGTGCACATGTACCCTAGAACATAAAGTATAATAAAAAAAATTTAAAAAAGAAAAAAAAAATCTGCTGTTAGTCTAATGGGGTTTTCTTTATAGGTAACTAGATGCTTTTATCTTACTGTTTTTAGGATTTGCGTTTTAACTTTGATTTTACACAGTCTGATTATAATGTGCCATGGGGATGACCCTTTACATTGTATCTCTTTGGGCATCATTAAACCTCTTGTGTCTGAATGTCTAAATCTCTTGCTGCACATGAGAAGTTTTCATCTATTATTTTGTTAAATAGGTTTTCTAATCCTTTCTTTGCTTCTTTGTCCTTAAGGAGATTGATAATTTGTAAAATCACTCACCTTATGCTGTCCCAAATGTCATGAAGATTTGACTCATTCTTTTTTATTCTTTTTTTCTTTATTTTTATCTGACTAGATTATTTCAAAAGACTTGTTTTCAAGTTCTGAGATTCTTTCTTCTGCTTACCTAGTCATTCCTTAAGCTTTTAATTGTATTTTGTATTTTCTTCAATGAATTCTTTATCTCCAGAATTTCTATTTCTCTCTTTTAAAAAATACCTATCTCTGTGGTAAATTTCTCATTCATATCCTGAATTGTTTTCCTGATTTATTTATATTGTTTCTCAGAGTTCTCTTGTATCTCCTCAAGGTTCTTTAAAACTAATATTTTAATTGTATATCTGGGATTTAAAAATTTTCTTTTTGTTTAATATCTGTTGCTGGAAGATTATTGTGTTCCTTTAGAGGTGTTATATTTCTTTGCTTTTTTATGTTTCTTGTGTCCCTACTTTGATTTATGAACATCTAGTGTAACAGTCACTTCTTCCTATGTGTCAATTTGCTTTCACAAAGTAGGACTTTTTCCTGAAGTTGTATCTATGGTGTTGGTTGGGTAGGATATTTTGTCTTTCATTCTGGGTGTGTGTAATAATATAGTCGGTGATTTATTTGGCTGTAAAAGCATTAATGGTGTCTGTGATTTCCTTAGTGGGCTAGGGTGCAGTTAGTAGTGGAGGCTGTGGTGAAGTTGTGCTGGGCACTGGGATGCCAGGTGTGCCAGTCTTCAGTCTTCAGTGGTGGCAGAGGTGGGCTAAGCATGCCTATCTTTGTGCCCCATGACAGTGTATGCTGACACCTGTGTCAACAGTTACCAGTGATTTGTTCTTGGGCCTCCATGTGGCTTACTCAGGTTTCAGTAGTGGTAACAGCAGACCTAGTGGGCCAGCAGGTTCTTAGGCCCCTGGGGAGCCAGCATGGCATGAGAGTAGCATTGATGGGATGATTCTCTGGGTCCCAAGTTGTGTGCATTAATGGTGGTGGTAGATAGGATAGGCTGAGGAAGCCGGTTTCCAGGCCCACAGGTGGCACTTGGAGGTGGGAGCCAGCTGAATGGTAGTGGCTAGGAATTTAGGCCATCCTCAGGTCCCTTGGAGGAGTGCTTAGGTGCCCAAGGTAGCGGATTGGGTTGAACAATCCCCAGAACCCGAGGCTATATGCTATGTCTTGGAGTAGGTGGCAAAGCTGGCCTAAGCAAGCTTGCTCTCTGGCCCACCAATGGTGAGCATAGGTACCATCCATGATGGGTGGGAGCCAGGTGATCCTCAGGCCCCAGAAGGAGTGCTCAGGTGAGATGCAATAGTAGCTGTACTTAGGCCTTGCCACTGAAGAGGGTGGAGCCACTATTGGCTGTAGCCTGGACCAGCAGGTAGGGGATGTATGTCCCTTTCACACGCTATTCCTGGTAAGGTTTTCTCCCTACCTGCTATGGTTGCAGGAGCTCACACTCAGTTCACAACCAGTTATCAGAGACAGCTCATCCCCACTCACATCCTTGTCTCAGATTCTCACATTGTTTGCTTTTTGGTACTGGCATTTGCCACACAAGCCCCACTCATTTCCCAGCTGTGGGATGACTCCCTGCTCCTTCCTCTGACCCAGGAGTGACAGCTTGAGTTTCAGTCCTGGGACTGCTGGGTCCCAGGACAGTATGCAGTTTGCCAGAAGCTAGTTTTGAAAATGACACCTTGCTGTAGCCACTTAGGTCTCAGAAATGCTGGAGTGACCCAGCATGTGCTCCCTCTCTGGAGCAGTTTCATTCCATGTACTCATGGCAGCTCCCTATGTTAGATTCAGGGGTTGCATCCCTGCCACACTTGCTTTATGGCCCCAGCTGAAGGAGTGCTCTTGGCTTACTCCCCTGGGACTCCCAGGACAGAAGTGCAAAAGGGGTACATGTTGCCCACCTGCCAGCTCAGGTTACGTCCACCAATGGGAGTTACACCCTCTTTAGTGGCAGTCCAGAATCGACAATCTGAGTTTCTGTAATGCCCAAGTCCCAGTGCCTTTGGTTCCTCAGACCACATGCTGTTTGCCGGAAGATGGTTTGAAAATGGCATCTTGCTGTAGCTACTTCAGTCTCACGAAGGATGTGGGGCCCAGCATGAGCTCCCTCTCCCGAGCAATTCTGTCCCACAGACTCCTGGCAGCTTCTTATGTTAGTTTCAGCAGTTGGGAGAGTTGAGGGGTGTCCTGTGTCCAGGATTGCACAATTGCAGGTGGGAATGCAGGCTGCTGGAATTCTATTACTAACCAACCCCTTTCCCGGGGAGCTCCTGGCTCCCAGCTGATCTCAGCCAGTAAGACTGCCTCTCCTTCTCCTTCCATGCTTTGTGTCCCCTGTCACTTCCATGTTGAATTCCACCATTTTCTCTTGGGTAATGTGCTCAAAGTTTGACTATCTATATACTACTCTGGTGATTCTAGGTGAAGGAGACAGACATGAAATTCTTCTGCTTAGCTATCTTGAACCAGATTACAGAATTCATTTTTTAATTTTAACTTTATTTTACTGTTTCTTTTAAGGTATGTTCTCTTTTATCTACTGATTAACTTAATTTCTTACTAGTGCAATTTTTTCCTTCATATACTTAATTCCTTTAGAATTGGATTATATATATAACCATTGCTAAGAGCTAAAGCAGCATCCAAAACACGCTGGATGAAAGAATAAGCTTTTCAACCCCGTGAAAATGGTAAAACAAAGTGTAATTAGTGTAATTAACTTTTATGTTAATGGATGCTAATGGGCATTTACAATGGTTAAAATCACTCTCCATCATTTAGCAAAACCCTACTGTGTGTAGAACACTGATAAGCAGACTTTAGAGAGACTTTATCACCCCATTAAGCATTTGTTAAATGGGATTTGAGTCATTAGTAAGCAAAAGCCCCCAAAAAACACCTCATGAGCTTTTCCACCTTGAGAGAAGGTAACTATTTAAGACTATTGCTCAACTGGTGGTCACTCTAAGGGTCCTGTCTATCCTCCTATGAGTGTTCAAGACATTTATGAGGCAGGTAAATGAATATTGCTTTTTTGCTTGGCCAAAACCAGAAGGCTCATTGAAATGTAGATTGAGATACTTAAGGATGGCTTTTATTACACCTTCTAAACTGTTTGAGCCCATAAGCATGCATCCATGAGATTATAATATTAAATTATTGAAATATATGAGTTGTGAATATAAAGTAATGTATTTGGGATTTGTCATCCAATTTCTTTCTCTCCCTACAACCTCAAAGTGCAGGAGGACCTAATGCCCAGCTCCATCAAGGAAGAGTGCTATGTATGAATTTGAAGAATCCTTAATTTTAAGAGGAATCAGAGGTCATTCAAACTTAGCTGACTTTGGGGAGAAGTTGGAGCTCATGACAGAATGAGGTTTGAGGGAAGATGACTGTCTCAGAGCCTGACCTGACACAATTAATTTAGAATTGGTGCTCCCATGTTAGAATTTCCTGGCAATGTCTCAAGACTTCATATATCCGGCTCTGTACCACTTAATAAGTCTGTGAAATAAAAGGCTCCAGGTAGTGGTCTGTAGGTTTATGTTTAGCAACTGGCTCAAATAAAAGAAAAGAGAAGAAAAACTGATTTGTAGCATTTGCTCATTTCCATGGTGTGTAAATACTCCTACCAAAGCAGATTTCAAAATACCAAAGTGGAATGACTACAAAATTGGAAAGAGATGCATACAATTGACTCCACAGCACTGGCTCTGAGTAACAGCCCTAGAAGGAAATGTTGATTGAAGGACCTTAACCAATCTGGGGAGTCATTAACAGCTCCCTAACAGAAAGATGACAACTACTGTTAAATGTGGGCAGTAGCTCAATGTGGAGGATTCTAAATCAGGGTTAGAGAATGAAATCTAAAAATGGTACTGTGTACTATGAGGACTCCAGAAAGTTCAGTTTTTCTTAAAATTGTTTTTCTACCTTATAATTCCTTATGAGTTAAAAGCTGAGAAATCACTAAAGCATTTTTCTTTTTATTTTATACATTCAATGACTAATTTTTTTTAACAAATATTTTTCATTCAACAAATAATTACAGGGTTCCTACTCTATGCCAGGCCCTGCAGTAGTGCTGAAATGTACAATAGACACAGTCTCTGCTCTCATAGAGCTTAGAATCTAGTAGAGAAGAAAACCTTTTTGTATTTATGATTGAAGACAAGTCCTAAAAAAGAAAGGAATACAATTTATGAAGCAAAGAGGAAGTGATGTTTGAGAGACATCTGAAGAAAGAAATAGGTATTAACCTGTATAGGGGAGCTACAAGCAAAGGGGAGGGAAAGAGTTCTTGCTGTAGTAGATTCAACATGAAAAATGGTCAACAGAGCTGACAGTGAGTGCTGGAGGCACAGCTAAACCAGTGGGCACACGGGTTTGGTCATGCAGGTCGTTAGAGCATGTTAAGGGTTTTGTTTTTTCTAAGAGTAATGGACACCCACTGAAGGGTTTTAGGCAGTAAGACAATGAGATCAGTTTTAGCTGCAGTGTGGAAGAATGGATTGCTACATCATTCATTCATTTCTTCTTCAAATCATTATTGAGAACCTGCTGGCTAAACACTGGAGTCAACCAAAATATGCAAGATACAGTCATCCCTTTGAAATGCTCACAGTCTAATCAGGGAGAAAGGCATTTGTATTCGTGTCCTGTTGATGCTGTAACACATTCTCATGAATTTAGTGGCTTAAAATAACACACATTGTTTTCTTACAATTCTGGAGGTCAGAAGTCTGAAATGGATTTCACTGGGGTGAAATCAAGGTGTTGGCAGGATCATGTTCCATGTGGAGGTTCTAGGGGAAAATTGTTTTTATACGTGCATTTTTTCTTTTCAAGCTTCTAGAGGCCGCCCACGTCCCTTGGTTTGTGTTCCTACTTCACTTCAACCTCTGCTTCCATGATCACATCTTTACTTACCCTCCTGCCTTCTTTTTTCCCTTTTAAGGACCTTGTGATTCCATTGGGCACCTGGATATTCCAGGGTAATCTCTCAAGATCCCTGACTTAATCCGTAAAGTCTCTTTTGTTACATAAGATTACATGTTCACAGGCTTCAGAGACTAAGAGTGGACATTCTAGGGAAGCATTATTCTTTTTATCACAGCATACAATTAAATGATGGACATAAGGTTGAAGAGGAAGGTTGGAACCCACACAAGAACATTTGTCTAATTTGCCTTATTTTTTGGTAGTTACCTAGGAGCGCACTGTCATGATTCTGCAAAAGACAGTTTGCTTTTGTGTTTTAAATCTCACTACTTCTGGAATATTTTAAAGTCTTAAATGAGAAAAATCTATATAGAATTTTAAGAATTACTGCAAGTGACAAGACTGATTATTTGTTTTTGTAGTATGAGCAACAGCAAATTTCATCAGGGTTTTTGTCTGTCTCCTAAGTGTAAATTGAATGGAGCTTAGAGCAGTTCTTTTCAAATGTTAATGCACATACAAATCTGGTTAAGATTCATATTCTGATTTATTGGATCAAGGGTGCAATCTGAAATTTCAGTTTTCTAATATGCACTCAGGTGATGCGCCTCTCCTTCTCTGAGGAACACACTTTGAATAGCAAGAACCTAGATTTGTAATTGTCAAAAATTTTCCTGACATGTATAAAAGAACATATGGAGTGCATAACTTCAGAGAGAAAAAGAATCTTTAACCTATAAAAAATGTAGTAAGGTGTGTATGTGTGTGTGTGTATGTGTGGTGTAGATGAATGAAATAGCTTAACTATTTATGCTATTTCATTCAGAGGAAAACATTAATATCTGTGCATTTTCTTGGAAACAAGGATTAAGAAATGGAGAAAAGGTTCTGATTATGGACTTACTTGATCTGAGTTAGAAAATTTGAGGGCTTTCATTCCTCTAGGGACTATTAGAGGTAAATTTTTATATCATTTAAACTTCCCAATAGTTGAAGCTAGTGATGGATGGAGCCAGTGATGTGTCAGAGCTGGCAGGAACAAGTGATTGGGAAGTATTCAGCCATTTTGTGAGCTAACAGTTATTAAATTATTGGTAGCCTGACACTGTCCATGGTGGAAGTATTTACACCAATCTTGTGAGGCCTATGGCCTGCAGGTCTCGTGTGGCCCAGGATGGCTTTGAATGCAGCCCAGCACAAATTCGTAAACTTTCTTAAAACATTATGATTTTTTTTTTTTTTTTTGAGACGGAGTCTTGCTCTTTTGCCAGACTGGAGTACAGTGGCACGATCTCGGCACACTGCAATCTCTGCCTTCCGGGTTCAAGTGATTCTCCTGCCTCAGCTTCCCAAGTAGCTGGGACTACAGGCGCCTGCCACCCACACCTGGCTAATTTTTGTGTTTTTAGTAGAGATGGGGTTTCACCATGTTGGCCAGGATGGTCTCAATCTCCTGACCTCATGATCCACCCGCCTCAGCCTCCCAAAGTGCTGGGATTACAGGTGTGAGCCACCACGCCTGGGCACATTATGAGCTTTTGTTTGTGATTTTTTAATAGTTCATCAGCTATTGTTAATATTCGGTATTTTACGTGTGGCCCAAGAGAGTTCTTCTAGCCAGGGAAGCCAAAAGATTGGACACCCCGATTTACTTCATGGAAGTTAATAAATTCTACAAATCAGGCTTCTCTCTTTCTCTCTCTTTTCTTTCCCCAAGGGAGCCATTTCAGCAGCACACCACTACCATAACCCATTATTTTAAAAAATTTGTTCATTTCAGCAACTGGCAGGTGAGTTCAGACTTAGACTTTCTCTCTGGCTGTATTGTCTTTGCACACTGTCCATGGCTTCTGCCCCATAAACACAACTCCCGGTGTGGAAGTGGCTTCACTTGGCATCCTCTAAGCCCAAATTTCTCCAGTTTTCTAGAGCTGCATTGCTGCTTTTGGTCATAAGTGAATTTCTCAGAAGTAATCTAATGTACTCTACAAAGAATCACACACTCTACTTGTTTTTTTTTTCTTGTGAGCTGCTCCAGGGGCATCTTGGAATAAGCCATTTATCTACAAATCATCCCATTTAGAAAAATGTTGGGCCAGTTATGATGTTTATTCTCTCTAATCTGAAGAGGGACAACTGAGAGGGAGCATGTAAAAATCAAGCCTAGTGGAGAATGGATGGGAAAAGAGGGTCTAAGGGTATAGCTGGAGCAAGTACGAATATAGCACTAGGGATGTAGAACTTTGTGTGTGTGTGTGTGCATGTGCATACATGGGCATATGTGTAGGGGGAAGAGTGAACAGGGAAAAATAGATGGAGAATTGGGTAGAGTGATAAAAGAATGGAAAATAAAGGTGATAGTTTACAAGAGGCCAGTATTAGTGGGTTAAGCCTCAATGTTTTGTGTACTCATTTTTAACAATTACACTAGCAGTAGGCAGTGTATCAAATAATTTTACAAAAATTATCTAATTTCATCCTCAATAAAACCTTATCATCTTCGTAAGTTAGTTGATATGGTAGTTGTATCCCCATGTTTACTAATAAAAATAGTGAAGTTCAGAAGGTTTGAGTATCTTTCCCTAGAATCACAGAGCTCATCTGACACCAAGCTTAGACCGAGAGTAGACAAACTACAGTTTGTAGACCAAATATGGCCCACTGTCTCTTTTTATAAATAAACTTTTCTTGGGACACAGCCATGCCCAATTGTATACTATTTTCTGTGGCTGCTTTTACCCTACAGCAACAGAGTGCATTAGTCATGGCAGAGAAGTCTCAACAGAAACTGCATGGCCTGCAGAGCCAAAAAATCTCAGCCACCTGGCCCTTCATAAAAAAAAAATCTGCTGACACCACCTTTAGATTCCAGAGCCCACTGTGCCAGCTGAGTCAGTCTGATGTTGATAGAGGATATGACCACAAACAGCGTGACTTTAGCAGAGTGTTACATGCCTCTGGGGTGAAAATAATACCAAAATAGAGCCACAGTAATGGCTTAAGATTCCTGTCATTAATCACTTCTGGGAGTTAGGTCATGGAAGGTCTTATTTAAGATATTATCTAAGGAAAAATGACAACTGAAATCTTCATCAGTTTGCAACATTCTACCAAATAAGCCAAAGAAAGTATGTCCTAAATGAGTGGGCCATGAGATGAAAAGTTTGGTGGGAGAGTAGACGTCATATGGAGCAAAATGGTGTAAAGAGAAGACTCCAATAATCCTGTATCCAGTCCCATTTTTTATGATTACTAGCCTGTGGCCTCAAGAAAATGTATTCATTGAGATATGTGTAAAATGACTATAATAGTACCTACCTTCTAGGATGATTGTGAACATTAGAAATTATTCATATGATGTACTTCACACAAAATAAAAACACAATATGTGGTGGTAACAGTAGTGATTGCTGCCAGTGGTGATGGTAGTAGTAGTAGCAGTAGTAGTAGTGGTGGTGGTAGTAGTAGTAGCAGTAGTAGTAGTGGTGGTGGTGGTGGCAGTAGTAGTAGTAGTAGTAGTAGTAGTAGTAGTAGTAGTAAAGCATTACTAAAGGAGTACCTGAGTAACAAAGAACTCTGGGACTTTCTGGGGCCTCCCTAAGGGAAAAGGCAATATTCCAACCTCCAAAGCCTCACAGGTGATACACAAGCATTGGATGCAGTTATGATGGATCTCTCTCCAAGTTCACTATGGGTAAATAAGCACATTTTATTAAAAATCTTCTGGTCATTATTTCTCAAATGGGCTATTTTATAAAAGAGAAAAATTTCAAAATTCTGTATGTTAAATTCCATTATATCAAGCAAGCAACGTGGCTCATTGTTTTTCTTTCATTTATATTTTCCATCTCAATAAACGAAAAACAAAACAAAATACCTGATTTTTCACTGTAGTCAAGAAATAGATCAGTGACATAAAATTTACAATCTGTGAGCAGTTTCATATACTGTGGTTGAGGCTTGTCATGATTCTGTTAGCCACAGTTTCTTCCCCGCTCTGACATTTGTTGGGAGAAAGAGAGACAACTGTTATGGCTAAGGGGGATAAGGTAGGGTCAGGGATGAGGTGAGAAAAATCTAGTTATGCAATGCTTTGTAATAACTTTTAAGCAAAACATTATGACTTCTAGATGACATCAAAACCCTACTTCATTTGGAAATAGACTTATCAATTTGATGTGCTTTCCCTTGTTCTTCTACAATGTGGGAATTCAATAATGATTTTTATGTGAAGTAGTCTGATTTTTAAAAAATGTTAGCAATTAATTTTTAAACCTACTTTAATAAAATTTAATAATTTAAAATTTTTTCTTTGATGCCAAAAATACATGCTGGGGAAGAAACAACCTCTTTAATAAATGGTGTTGGGAAAACTGGATATTCACATGCAAAAGAATGCAATTTGACCCTTACTTCACCCCTTATACACGAAAAATTCAAAATGGATTACAGATGGAAACTATAAAACTACTAGAAGAAAACATAGGGAAAAACCTCTATGACATTGTTCTCGGCAGTAATTTCTTGTATAAGACGCCAAAACACAAGCAACAAAAGTAAAAATAGACAAATGGGATTGCATTGAACTAGAAAGGTTCTGTACAGCAAAGAAAACAATGTACAGAGTGAAGAGACAACCCACAGACTGGAAGAAAATATTTGGAAATCATCTATCAAAGAAGGAACTAGTATCCAAAATTCACAAGGAACTCAAACTACTCAATAGCAAGAAAACAAATAACTCTTTAAAAATGGGCGAAGGACCCAATTAAACATTTCTCAAAAGAAGACATACAAATGGCCAACAGACATATGAAAACATACTCAACATCTTTAATTATAGGAGAAATGCAAATTAAAGCCACAAAGAGATATCATCCCACACATGTTAGATTGGTTATCATGAAAAAGATGAAAGATAAGTGTTAGAGAGGATGTGGAGAAAAGGGAACCCTTGTACATTGTTGGTAGTATTGTAAATTAGTACAGCTTGGAAAACAGTAGGGAGGTTTTCCAAAAAAACTAAAAAAATAGAACTACCATATGATTCAGCAATCTCACTTCTGGAAATACAAGCAGACTTCATTTTATTGCACTTTGCTTTATTGTACTTAGCAGATTTTGCGTTTTTACAAATTGAAGGTTTGTGGCAACCCTGCGTCGAGCAAGTCTCTTGGTGCCATTTTTCCAACAGCATGTGCATACTTCGTGTCTCTGTCACATTTTGATAATACTTGCTTTTTTTCTCAAGCTTTTTATTATTATATCTGTTATGGTGATCTGTAATCAATTATCTTTGATGTTACTATTATAATTGTTTTTGGGTACCATGAACTATACCCATATAAGACAGCAAACTTAATCGATAAATGTTGTGTGTATTTTCACTGCTCCAACAACCTGCTGTCCTGTCATCTCTCTTTTTCTCTTCTGGCCTCCCTATTTCCTGAAACACAAAATATTAAAATTAAGTCAATTCATAACCCTACAGTGGCCTCTAAGTGTTCAAGTGAAAAGAAGTCACTCATCTCTTACTTTAAATCAAAAGCTGGAAATGTTTAAAGTTAGTGAGGAAGGTATGCTGAAAGACAAAAGAGGCCGAGAGCTAGGAATCTTGCACCAAACAGCCAAGCTGTGAATGTAAAGGAAAAGTTCTTGAAGAAAATTAGAAGTACTACTCCAGTGAACACACAAATGATAAGAAGCAAAACAACCTTATTGCTGATATGGAGAAAGTTTAAGTGGTCTGGGTAGATTGAAGCAGCCTCAATGTTCTCTTAAGCCAAAGCCTAATCCAGAGCAATGCTGTCACTGTTTTTGATTCTATAAAGGCTAAGAGAAGTGAGATACCTGCAAAAGAAAAGTTTGAAGCTGGTAGAGGTTGGTTCATGAAGTTTAAGGAAAGACGCTGTATTCAGAACATAAAAGCACAAGGTGAAGCTGCAAATGCTGGTGTAGAATCTGCAGCAAGGTATCCAGATCTAACTAAAATGATTGATGAAGGTGGCTTCACTAAACAATGTCTGTTCAGTGTAGATGAAATAGCCTTATACTGGAAGAAGATGCCACCTAGAACGTTCATAGCCAGAGAAGAAAAGTCAATACCTGGCTTCAAATCTTCGAAAGACTGGCCAATTCTCTTATTAGGGAATGACGCAGCTGGTGACTTTAAGTTGAAGCCAATGCTTATTTACCATTCTGAAAATCCTAGGGCCCTTAAGAATTATGCTAAATCTACTCTGCCTATGCTTTACAAATAGAACAACAAACTGTGGGTGACAGTACATCTGTCTATAGCATGGTTTACTGAATATTTAAAGCTCACTGTTGAGACCTACTGCTCAGAAAAAATATTTCTTTCCAAATATTATTACTGCTTGACAATGTACCTGCTCACCCAAGAGCTCTGATGGAGATGTAAAAGGAGATTGACGTTGCTTTAATGCCTGCTGACATAACTTCCATTCTACAGCCCATAGATTAAGAAGTAATTTAGATTTTCCAATCTTACTACTTAAGAAATACATTTCATAAGTCTACAACCACCATAGTAATTCCTCTGAAGCATCTAGGCAAAAAAAAAAGAAAAAAATTAAAAAGCCAGATGCGGTGACTCATGCCTGTAATCCTAGCACTTTGGGAGGCTGAGGCAGGTGGATCACCCAAGGTCAGGAGTTCAAGGCCAGCCTGGCCAACATAGCGAGACCCTGTCTCTACTAAAATACAAAAATTAGCTGGGCATGGTGGCAGGCACCTGTAATCCCAGCTACTCGGGAGGCTGAGGCAGGAGAATCACTTGAACCCAGGAGGTGGAGGTGGAGGTGAGATGAGATCATGCCGTTGCACTCCAGCCTGGGCAACAAGAGCAAAACTCCATCTCAAAAAAAAAAAAAAAATGGAAACCCTTCTGGAAAAGATTTGTCATTCTAGATGCCATGAAGACCATTCATGATTCATAAGAGGAGAGGAGATCAAAATACCAACATGCACAGTAGTGTGGAAGAAGTTGATTCTAACCCTCATAATAGCTTTGGGGGATTTAAGACTTCAGTGGAGGAAGACACTGCTGATGTATTGGAAATAGCAAGAGAACTAGAATTAGAACTGGAGCCAGAAGATGTGACTGAATTCCTGCAATCTTTTTTCTTTTTTGAGGTGGAGTCTCACTCTGTCACCCAGGCTGGAGTGCAGTGCCGCAATCTCACCTCTTTGCAACCTCCCCGTCCCAGGTTCAAGCAATTATCCTGCTTCAGCCTCCTGAGTATCTGGGATTACAGGCATGCACCCCCATACCTGGCTAATTTTTGTATTTTTAGTAGTGACGACGTTTTGCCATGTTGACTAGGCTGGTCTCAAACTCCTGACCTCAGGTGATCCTCCTGCCTCGACCTCCCAAAGTACTAAGATTACAGGCATGAGCCACCGCACCTGGCCAATTGCTGCAATCTTGTGATAAAACTTGAACAGATGAGAGGAGTTGCTTCTTTCGGATGAGTTTAAAAAGTGGTTTCTTCAGATAGAACTCACTCCTGATGAAGGTACTGTGAACATTGTGTAAATGACAACAAAGGATTTAGAATATTCAATAAACGTAATTGATAAAGAAGTTGCAGGGTTTGAGAAGGTTGATTCCAACTTTGAAAGAAGTTCTACTGTGGGTAAAATGCTATCAGACAGCATCAGATGCTACAGAGAAATTATTTGTGAAAGGAACAGTCAATCAATTTGACAAACTTCTTTGTTGTCTGACTTTAAGAAATTGCCACAGCCACACCAGCCTTAGGCAACCACCACCCTGATCAGTCAGCAGCCATCAACATTGAGGCAAGGCCATCTGCCAGCAAAAAGATTATGACTCAGGTTGAAGGCTCAGATGATTGTTAGCATTTTTTTTTTTTTTTTAGTGATAAAATATTCTTAAATTAAGGTATGTACATAGTTTATTTTTTTTTTTTCTTTTTTCTTTTGAGATGGAGTTTCACTCCTGTTGCCCGGGCTGGAGTGCAATGGCGCAATCTCGGCTCACTGCAACCTCCGCCTACTGAGTTCAAGTGATTCTCCTGCCTCAGCCTTCTTTCCATTTTAAAGTAACAACTACTTCATTATTTACTAAATATATTTCGTACTTAAAATTTAAGGCACCATGTTACCCTGCTTCTTAAGCAGTTTCCTGAAGTCACAGGTTTGATGTGTCTAGCTTTTTTTGAATGCTCATTAGATAGAGAGGTAGATAGATAGAGATAGATATCATTCATGGATAGTAGTTATGTATATATATACACACATATATTACATATAACTACTAAATGAAGCTGTTAAAATAGGAAAAATGTTCATAAATCATCCATTAATGGATGTCTTGTCTGGGCAACCTATATAGCCTCCTAAGAACTTCATATCCACTTTTGTTCATTGGACTCTTGTCCATTGTCCAATGCATTCCCCCATATCACAGCCAGAGTGATATTTTGGACATACAAATATAATCATGTAACCCTTATCTCCAACTTAAAATGCCTTAGCAGCCTCTCCTTGTCCAGCAAATGGCAACTCCATTCAACCATATAATTATATCACCCTTCTCTCCAACTTAAAATGTCTTAGCAGCCTCTCCTTGTCCAGCAAATGGCAACTCCATTTAACCAGGATTCAGGCCAAGACCTTGGATTCCTCCTTGACTCCTTTTTCACTAACACCCTTCATCTGATTCATCTGTACATCGTGCAGTGTCTGCCTTTGAAATGCATCCGGAATCTGACCACTTCTTGTCCCTTCCATCACCACCTCATCCAAGACATCATCTTTTTGTGTGTGTGTGTGTGTGCCTGGTTTATTACAATGTATTACCAACAATTTTCTCCCCTTCTGCCCATACTCTCCTCCTGTCTATATCCACAGAACAGCCAGGATGATCCTTCTAAAACTAAGTCAGATCATCTTGTTCTTATGCTCAAAGCGCTCCAATCACTTTCCATTCCATTCAGAGTCAAAGAAGTCAAAGTCTTTAGCCCCAGGGCTCTTTAACCCTCTCCCTTTAAGTCCTCTTCCCAGATCCTTACTCTTCCTCTTGCTGACTGGGCTCCAGGCACAGTGGCTTCTTTGTTATTACTTAAATATTCAAAGCATCTTTTTCATCTCAGACCCTTTGCCTGTGCTGTTTCCTCCAGTTGGAGCACTCTTCCTGTAGCTGAATGGCTCTCTCCTTCACTTCTCTGTCTGCTCAAAATGTATCTTAGTAAAGGAGCTTTTCCAGTCACTCTTTCTAAAATAACACTTCACACCACCACTCTCCGTTTCTTTTTCCCTGCTTCATTTGTCCTCATGGTACCTTTCACTACCTGACACATTATAATTTTTATTTACTTCTTACTCCCTCCTACTAGAATGCCATCCCCATGAGGGCAGGGACTGTTTTGCTCATAGCTGAATCTTTGGTGCTTAGTACAATACCTATTTCTTGGTGAGTGTTCAAAAAAATGTGTTGAATGAATACATTATGTTAGAATGACTGAATAAATGAATGAACATGACCTACAAGGTCTTTTATGGTCTATCTTCAACACGCCTCTCCAATCTCCTTTCTCGTTCTGCACTCTCATACCATTGTGTGCCTTACTTGTCACTTGCCACTGCTCTAATTCTATATGTATTGATGGAATTATTTGATTGTCCACTCACAAAGGTAGGATGGTTTCTTTTCTATCAAGGTGCTCAATGAATAGACGAATACAGACCCAGATTCTAGTAATAGATCTGCAGCTAATTTTCTGCGTAACTCTGTACAAGTTAGTTTTTCTTCCTGGCTGTCAATTTCCTTAACAGTAAAATGAGGGAAGCTTGTCTATACAAGGCCTATTTTAACTTTCCCTTTTATCCTTCTAATTTTCTTTCGAAGTAGAGGTAGTCATATTCAATACCTGTCTTATGGTTTTGGAAATAAAATCTAGGGGACTCAAAATGCATCTTACATGCTCAGGGAAGTAAACTCTTTAATTTGTTCTTGAACTCACTTCATTTTATAGGCAACATTTACTTTCTGAGTTCTTTATGTCTTTTTTCTCATTCTTTGATCCTTTTTCCTGGGAGGAGGATACAGTTACTACGAAGCGTGTTTAACAGAGAGGAAGGTAGGATGAGTTATGGGAGAGCTACACTAGAGTTCTCTCCCAAGCCTGGCTCTTCCCACAAATCATGCCGCCTCCTGAAAATGGGCTGATCCCTTTGTGGCGTGTCTGTTCCCTCATTTATCTCAATATGGGACTGTTAAGGACACTGTTCACTTTAAGAGGCTTCTTATGTGGTGAAAGCAGAAAATGTGCCCCTGCATTACGGAAGCAAAGCCCAGAAAAACATTTTAGGGAAGGACAGTTTCCAATTAAATTATTGTGTCTCCTGTACTCAGATCTTTAAGTTTTCTGCTCGATTTCTGAAAATTACAGAACGACCTGGAAAAGACCTTATCCAATCCAAGCCCCAAAGTTTATGGATGAAGAAACTGAAACCCCAAGACACAGGGTGAATTATCTAAGATTACAAAACTGGTTAAATGCAGAACTGGGAATGAAATCCTTGTCTGATTCCTAGTCTGCTGTGTTCTTAGGCACATTTAGGTTCCTAGGAAACTCGAGGGACCTAGCATCAGTTATCTAAGTTGATGAGGTGGGCATGACTAAGTTAATGCAAATCAGCCCTCCCACCACTGAATTCAGTACTGAATTTCAAGGCCCCACATCACAGCGTGGGGTGTTCAATTATCTCTATTTTTAAGTATTCAAGAGTCAGATTGTGTTACAGACCAATCTGGGCTTAGTGGAGGCAGGGTATCGGTACCCAAAAACCTTTCATTTCAAATTCAAAGTAAATTCACTCTGTTTTCCCTCCAGGTGGCTCTTTGCTTTAGTTAGAGCATTTCCCTCACAACTTAAAGCCACTGTAGGAGGCTCCTATGTGCAAAGCTGTTGGTTCAAGCCCAAGTGGGTCAAAACAGATTGCGTGAGGAAAAAAGACTGTGTTTAATCAGAAGGCTCTTGTTTCAAATGGAAGAGCAACCTGAGGACTTTGGTGGGTGGCTATGTTTTTTTCTTTTTTTTGAGGAGCTGTGGGACTCCAGGTGGCATTCAATCAAGAATATCTAGAGTATGTCACTGAATAAAGGATAGGTGTCTTTATGAGGCTGGGAGAACCATCATGTTGGTTGGGCGGGGGGGTGGGGGCGGTGAGTGGGAAGGGGCTAAGAAGGTGGGTCCTCCCGGAGTCAGACTATAAGATACTATCCTGACATTTCCAGTTGCTAGCTGTGTGGCCTTAGGCTGGAAGCTAAATCTTTCTCTGCCTCAGTTTCCATAATGTCAAGTGGAGATTTAAAATTGGCCTCTACCTTGGAGGGTTGTTATGAGTTTGAAATGAGTTAAAACATGTATGATGCTTTGGACCATCCCTGGCACATAAAACATATTAGCAACTGTTTTCCTCATTACAGTTATTGGTATGATTTTGTGTCCTTTCTTTCTTGTCTTGGAATCATGCCCGTGAAAGGGGACATTGTCTAGGAGAGGATGCCTCCCTTTAGACCTGCATGACTGCAGCTGCCACAACCATGGGGAGGTGAGGACACGAATGGTTGCAAATTGTTCTGTGAAAGGGCCGTATATGCAAAGCAGCCCCCACATCCCAAATAAGATGGAAAAAAAAGAACGAGTCAGACAAATACAATTTGTCTGTAA
>NW_012116177.1:1123739-1150344 GCF_000951035.1 Colobus angolensis palliatus
CTTCCTGTAGCTGAATGGCTCTCTCCTTCACTTCTCTGTCTGCTCAAAATGTATCTTAGTAAAGGAGCTTTTCCAGTCACTCTTTCTAAAATAACACTTCACACCACCACTCTCCGTTTCTTTTTCCCTGCTTCATTTGTCCTCATGGTACCTTTCACTACCTGACACATTATACTTTTTATTTACTTCTTACTCCCTCCTACTAGAATGCCATCCCCATGAGGGCAGGGACTGTTTTGCTCATAGCTGAATCTTTGGTGCTTAGTACAATACCTATTTCTTGGTGAGTGTTCAAAAAAATGTGTTGAATGAATACATTATGTTAGAATGACTGAATAAATGAATGAACATGACCTACAAGGTCTTTTATGGTCTATCTTCAACACGCCTCTCCAATCTCCTTTCTCGTTCTGCACTCTCATACCATTGTGTGCCTTACTTGTCACTTGCCACTGCTCTAATTCTATATGTATTGATGGAATTATTTGATTGTCCACTCACAAAGGTAGGATGGTTTCTTTTCTATCAAGGTGCTCAATGAATAGACGAATACAGACCCAGATTCTAGTAATAGATCTGCAGCTAATTTTCTGCGTAACTCTGTACAAGTTAGTTTTTCTTCCTGGCTGTCAATTTCCTTAACAGTAAAATGAGGGAAGCTTGTCTATACAAGGCCTATTTTAACTTTCCCTTTTATCCTTCTAATTTTCTTTCGAAGTAGAGGTAGTCATATTCAATACCTGTCTTATGGTTTTGGAAATAAAATCTAGGGGACTCAAAATGCATCTTACATGCTCAGGGAAGTAAACTCTTTAATTTGTTCTTGAACTCACTTCATTTTATAGGCAACATTTACTTTCTGAGTTCTTTATGTCTTTTTTCTCATTCTTTGATCCTTTTTCCTGGGAGGAGGATACAGTTACTACGAAGCGTGTTTAACAGAGAGGAAGGTAGGATGAGTTATGGGAGAGCTACACTAGAGTTCTCTCCCAAGCCTGGCTCTTCCCACAAATCATGCCGCCTCCTGAAAATGGGCTGATCCCTTTGTGGCGTGTCTGTTCCCTCATTTATCTCAATATGGGACTGTTAAGGACACTGTTCACTTTAAGAGGCTTCTTATGTGGTGAAAGCAGAAAATGTGCCCCTGCATTACGGAAGCAAAGCCCAGAAAAACATTTTAGGGAAGGACAGTTTCCAATTAAATTATTGTGTCTCCTGTACTCAGATCTTTAAGTTTTCTGCTCGATTTCTGAAAATTACAGAACGACCTGGAAAAGACCTTATCCAATCCAAGCCCCAAAGTTTATGGATGAAGAAACTGAAACCCCAAGACACAGGGTGAATTATCTAAGATTACAAAACTGGTTAAATGCAGAACTGGGAATGAAATCCTTGTCTGATTCCTAGTCTGCTGTGTTCTTAGGCACATTTAGGTTCCTAGGAAACTCGAGGGACCTAGCATCAGTTATCTAAGTTGATGAGGTGGGCATGACTAAGTTAATGCAAATCAGCCCTCCCACCACTGAATTCAGTACTGAATTTCAAGGCCCCACATCACAGCGTGGGGTGTTCAATTATCTCTATTTTTAAGTATTCAAGAGTCAGATTGTGTTACAGACCAATCTGGGCTTAGTGGAGGCAGGGTATCGGTACCCAAAAACCTTTCATTTCAAATTCAAAGTAAATTCACTCTGTTTTCCCTCCAGGTGGCTCTTTGCTTTAGTTAGAGCATTTCCCTCACAACTTAAAGCCACTGTAGGAGGCTCCTATGTGCAAAGCTGTTGGTTCAAGCCCAAGTGGGTCAAAACAGATTGCGTGAGGAAAAAAGACTGTGTTTAATCAGAAGGCTCTTGTTTCAAATGGAAGAGCAACCTGAGGACTTTGGTGGGTGGCTATGTTTTTTTCTTTTTTTTGAGGAGCTGTGGGACTCCAGGTGGCATTCAATCAAGAATATCTAGAGTATGTCACTGAATAAAGGATAGGTGTCTTTATGAGGCTGGGAGAACCATCATGTTGGTTGGGCGGGGGGGTGGGGGCGGTGAGTGGGAAGGGGCTAAGAAGGTGGGTCCTCCCGGAGTCAGACTATAAGATACTATCCTGACATTTCCAGTTGCTAGCTGTGTGGCCTTAGGCTGGAAGCTAAATCTTTCTCTGCCTCAGTTTCCATAATGTCAAGTGGAGATTTAAAATTGGCCTCTACCTTGGAGGGTTGTTATGAGTTTGAAATGAGTTAAAACATGTATGATGCTTTGGACCATCCCTGGCACATAAAACATATTAGCAACTGTTTTCCTCATTACAGTTATTGGTATGATTTTGTGTCCTTTCTTTCTTGTCTTGGAATCATGCCCGTGAAAGGGGACATTGTCTAGGAGAGGATGCCTCCCTTTAGACCTGCATGACTGCAGCTGCCACAACCATGGGGAGGTGAGGACACGAATGGTTGCAAATTGTTCTGTGAAAGGGCCGTATATGCAAAGCAGCCCCCACATCCCAAATAAGATGGAAAAAAAAGAACGAGTCAGACAAATACAGTTTGTCTGTAAAGGATATTTGGGAAACTTAGAGATGGAAGCATGTTCTTGGGCAGCTGCAAGACAGGTAGATCTCTGCACCTGTTACCACTAGACCCCGGGCTGATATGTCATAGGGAAAGGATATAAGTGCTCGATGTAAGACAATTAAAGGCAGATTTAATTGAACAGATTTAATTGAACAGGTTCTCACCAGAACAGGTGAGAATGTTGTATGTGTCATAACCTATAATTTGCGTGAAAACATCAAGGTTGGCATGTTCTTGCACTAAGGAAAGTAAATAAAGTAGGAATCAGGAGGCATTGTCAGGACTGGGGCTAATCAGAAGTCACCATGGCAGATCGGCATCCAAGTTGGAGTCACATTTGTCACCACACAAATTCATTTTCCCCAATCCTTTTTCTGTTGGGAAAAGCTGAATATTTCCCCTCTTATGTCATTTATTTTTTTAAAATATCTTTTGTGTTGTGGTAGACACAGAGATGGGACATCTAAATCCTTCTTTAAACAAGGACTTGTCACCCCAGCTGTAAGAACATGCCCTTCATTTGTCACCTTTGAGTTGCAAGGGACCATCTCACCCAAGGTTATGCCCTTCCGGGGACATCCCATATTTAATGACTGATCACAGCTCTGGTATTAAGAAGTGGCCATTTTGCTCGAATATAGAACACTCGGAGGGTCCATATACTTTTCAGTGACCCCCTTATACTGCCAGAGACTTTCTTGGCCTGCATTGCAGTTTGACATGCCCCTCTGCCCAGTCCTGCTGCTTCAGCCCCACTCCCACAGAGGCTGATTCCTAATACATACTCTGCATGCAAACTCCATCTCTGCATCTGAATCTGGAGAACTCACCCTGTGAAAATTGACTTCCAAAGGCTATTATTAATTTAGAAAATGTTTGGAAGCCACTGAAAAAATATAAAAATTTGGAAAATTATTTGATCTCTCAATAAAGTGAGGGCAATTATCTCTAATTTGCAAGGTTGTTGTATTAGAAGTAGTAATGTGCCAAGCCTGTGATAGTGATCCCTGTAAGAGTTAATTTGCGACTCCCTCCACTTTGCCTCCTTGTTTTCTTCAATTTTCTTTTTCCTCTTCCCTTTCCTAACTTGGTCATAATTTTATTTTATCTCAGTTTCTTTTTCTCTTCCTTTCCTATCTCTCCATTTGTTACCTTCTTTTAGTTTTACTTTAGTGCTTTAATCAATGTTATTGAGGTATAATTTACGTACAATAAATGCATACATTTTACTGTGCAGGCAACGACTTTTGAAAAATGTGTACACATATGAATCCACCACCACAATCAAAATATAGAACATTTCTATCACCACAAAAGGTAGTCTTGTACCTCTTCCCATTCAATCTCCAACTGCAAACATAGCATAGGTAACTATTGATCTGCTTTTTATCACCATAGATTAAATTTGTCTTTTAGAGTTTCATATGAATGTAATCCTACAGTAGGTACTCTTTTCTGCCTGGCTTTTTCTCTCAACATAATGTTTCTGAGATTATTCAGGTTGTTGTGTGCACCAGCAGTTTGTTCTTTTTAATTGCTGCACAGTTTTCTATTGTATGAATGTATTACAGTTTGTTTCTTCATTTACCAGGTGTTGGAAATTTGGTTGTTTCCAGTTTGGGACCATTCTGAATAAATCTGCAATGAACATTTATGTACAAGTCTTTCTGTGGTTATATGTCTTCATTTCTTCTGAGTAAATATGTAGGAGTAGAATTACTGAGTCATATGTTAAGCGTATGTTCAACTTTATAAGAAAATTCCAGTATTATGTTGCATTCTTGGAGTCACATTTGTCGTTGTGACAAATACATGTTGCAAGTATGCATGTTTCAGTTGCTCTACATACATATTCTCCACTACTTGACATTGTCAATCTTTTTTTTTTTTTTTTAATTTTAGCCACCCTAGTAGGTAGGAAGTGGAAGTATCTCACTGTGATTTTAATTTGCATTTTTCTGATGATAAGTAATATTAAGCATCATTTCATGACTTAATGGCATTTTGTATATTTTTTGTGAAGGTTTTATTAAAATATTTGCTTATTTTAATTGAGTTGTTTTCTTAGTTTTTGGTTGTGTAAGTTTCATATATATTTTAGATGCAAGTATGTTTCTTAGGTGTATGTACTGTGAATATTTTCTCCTGATTTTTGTCTTGCCTTATCATTTTCTTTAGGCCACTTTTGAAGTAAAAGTTTTAAATTTTGAAGAAGACAACCAATTTATTATTTTTGCTTTTATCATCCATGCTGTTTGTGTCCTGAGAAAACTTTGCCTACTCTAAGGTTGCAAAGACTTCCTCATTCCTCAGTCAAGTTTTTTTTTTTTTTTTTTTTGGTCTAGAAGTGTTCAGAGTTTTAGGTTTCGCATTTAGGCCCATAATCCATTTTGAGTTAATGGTTTCAAAGGATATGAGGCATGAATCTCATTTTTCCATAAAGATGCTTACTTCCAGCACCAGCTGTTGAGAACTCTTTCTTGTCTCGCATTGAACTTTGGCACCTTTGTCACAGTCATCTGACCTTATTTATGGAATCTATTTTTTGTTATCTGTGTTCTGTTATCTGTACGTTTATCCTGATGCCAATAACAAGCTCTCTTGATTCTTGTGACTTAATAAAGTGTGAAAGCCCTCAAATCCTGTTTTTCTTTTTCTAATGTAGTATTTTAGCTGCTCTAGGTCCATTGCACTTTCATATTGATTTTAAAATCTGCTTGCCAATTTCTACAAAAATGCTCACTGTGATTTTGATCAGAATTGCATTAAATCTATCTAGGCAGAATGGATATCTTAAAAATATTGAGTCCTCCTGTCCATGAACATGGTATAAGTCTCTTTTTATAATCTAATTTTTCTTAGTAATGTAATTTAGACTTTAGTGTAGACATCTTGCATCTCTGTCCTTTTTTTTTTTGGAAACAGGGTCTGGCTCTGTCACCCAAGGCAGTGTCATGGTGCGATCTTGGCAGATTTCCACCTCTGCCTTCTGGGCTCAAGCAATTCTCCCACCTTAGCTTCTCAATAACTGGGACTACAGGCACATGCCACCATGCCCAGCTAATGTTTGCATTTTTTGTAGACAGGGCTTCATGATGTTGCCCAGGCTGGTCTCAAACTCCTGGGCTCAAGCAATGTGCCACCTTGGCCTCCCAAAGTGCTAGGATTATAGGCATGAGCCATTGTGCCTAGCTTCTTGTATATCTCTTGATAAATTTACTTCTAAATATTTTGTTGTTTTAAGTATATTTTTAAATTTAACATCCCAATTGTTTATTGCTAGTATATAGAAATCCAGATTTCTTTGTGTGTTAATATTGCCTCTTGAGACCTTGCTAAATTCACTTATTACTTGCAGGAAATTCTTACATATTAATGGATTTTTAAAGTATGTGTACATATATAATTATATCATCGGCAAATAAAGACAGTTTTACTTTTTTTATAATCTCAATTTTTATTTTAGATTCAAGGGGATACATGTGCAAGTTTGTTACATAGGTATATTGTGTGATGCTGAAATTTGGGCATATGAAAGATCCAGTCTCCCAGGTAATGAGCATAATAACCCACAGTAAGGTTTTCAACCTTTTCCACCTTCTCTCCGTTTTTGCCCTCTCTCCTCCACATAGTAGTCCCAGGGTCTACTGTTGCCATCTTTATGTCCATGAGTTCCCAATGTTTGGCTCCCACTAAATAAGTACAGTACTTACTTTTCTGCTCCTGCATTAATTTGCTTGGAATAATGGCCTCCAGCTGCATCCATGTTGCTGCAAAGAATATGGTTTTGTTCTTTCTTATAGCTGCATAGTATTCCATGGTGTATATGTTCCACATTTTCTTTATCCATTCCACCATTGATGTGCACCTAGGTTGATTCCATATCTTTGCTATTGTGAATAATACTGTGATGAACATGTGAGTGTATGTGTCTCTTTGGTAGAGTGATTTATTTTCTTTTGGATATATACTCAGTAATGGGATTGCTGGGTTGAATGGTAATTCTGTTTTAAGTTTTTTGAGAAATTTCCAAACTGCTTTCCACAGGGGTTGAACTAATTTACATTTACATTTGCACCAGCAGTGTAAGTTGTTCTATTTTTCTCCACAGCCTCACCAGCATCTGTTTGTTGTTGTTGTTGTCCCAGATTTATTGAAAATAATATAGCACTGCAGAAAAAATTCAAACAGTTCCCCGAGGTGTTTTGAAATTCATCCCAACTGTAGGCTGAGTGACCTGCAGGTTGGACAGATTGCCGAAGTCCAAAAGCTTCAGCATTTCCTTAGTGTCAGGATCTACTTCAATTATCTCCTGATCCAGGGCTGAGACCTCAGGAACGTAATTGTCTCTCCTTTCTCTCTCCTCCTCCTGCAGCTTGATGGAGATACCTCTTACAGGGCCTCTCTGAATCCGCTTCATCAGATGGGTGACATAGCCTGCTGTCTTGTTGCGGAGCTTCTTGCTGGGGATAATGGCGATCTCCTCGCACACGCGCTTGTTCGTGTGGAAGTCATTGCCCAGGCCCGTGTAGTACTTCTCTATGATGACCCGGGCCGCCTTCTTCATGGTTTTGGTGCGAACGCGGCCCATGTTGGCGGGTCCTTGGTAAAAGAGCTTTTTTTTGACTTTTTAATCATAGCCATTCTGATTGGTGTGAGATGGTATCTCACTATGGTTTTGATTTGAATTTTTCTGATGATTAGTGATGTTGAACATTTTTTCATATGTTGGCCACTTGTATGTCTTCTTTCGAGAAGTGTTTGTTCATGTATTTTGCACACTTTTTATGAGGTTATTTGTGTTTTGCTTGTTGAATTGTCTAAGTTCCTTATAGAGTCTGGATATTAGACTTTTGTTGGATGCAGTTTTCAAATATTTTCTGCCACTCTGTAGGTTGTTTACTCTGTTGATACTTTCTTTTGCTGTGTAGAAACTCTTTAGTTTAATTAGATCTCACTTGTCAATTTTTGTTTTTTTGCAATTGCTTTTGAGGACTTAGTCATAAATTATTTCCCAAGTCTGATGTCCAGAATGGTGTTTCCTAGGTTTTCCCCTATGATTCTTATAGCTAGAGGCAAATATCCCTGGTGAACACAGACAGAAAAGTCCTCAGCAAAATGCTAGTAACCTGAATTCAGCAGCACATCAAAAAGTTAACTCTATGATCAAGCCAACTTTTTTCCTGGGATGCAAGGTTGATTCAACATACGTGAATACATTTTGATTCACTATGTAAAAAGAATTTTTAAAAAACCATATGATCATCTCAATAGAAACAGAAAAAGCCTTTGATAAAATCCATCATACCTTTATTATAAAAACCCTCAACAAACTAGGCATCAAAGGAACATACCTCAAAATAGTAAGAGCCATCCATGACAAACCCACAGCCAATATCATACTGAATGGACAATAGCTTGAAGTATTCCCCTTGAGAACTGGAACAAGACAATGGTGTGCACTCTTACCACTCTTACTCAAGATAGTATTGAAGTCCTAGCCAGAGCAATCAGGTGAGAGAAAGAAATAAAAAACATCCAAAAGGGGAAAGAAGAAAGCAAACTATCTCTTCACTGATGCTGTGATTCTGTACTTAGAAAGCCCTAAAGACTCTGCCAAAAGAACTGTAACTGATAAACAGCTTCAGTAAAGTTTCAGGATACAAAATCAATACACAAAAATCATTAGCATTTCTGTGCACCAATAACATTCATGCTGAGAGCCCAATCAAGAACACAATCCCATTTACAATTGCCACCTGCAAAAAAACCTAGGAATTACATTTAACCAAGGAGATAAAATATCTCCATAAGGAGAACTACAAAACACTGCTGAAAGAAATCGCAGATGACACGAACATTCCACACTCATGGATTGGAAGAATCAATATTGTTAAATGGCCACATTGCCCAAAGCAATCTACAGATGCAATGCTATTGCTATCAAACTACCAATGTCATTTTTCACAAAACTAATGTAAACTATTCTAAAATTCATATGGTACCAATAAGTAAATAAATAAATAAATAGCCCAAATAGCCAAAGCAATTCTAACCATAAAGAACAAAGCCAGAGGTAGCACATTACCAACTTCCCTCTCATTTATGCAGTTTACTTAGAGGTTTATCAATAATATTGAAATTTTCAAAGTACCAGCTTTTGATGTCATCATATTTTCTTTGTTATTTATGTTTTTTATTTCATCAATTTCCACTCTCATCTCCATTATTCCTTCCTTCTACTTACTATGAATTTAATTCGCTCTCTTTTTATAGCATTTTAAGGGCTAAATTTAGGTAATTAATTTTGGACTTTTCCCCTAAAATTATCATTTGATGATTAACAATTTCTTCTAAGAGGGTGCTGACCAACAGACCTTTCTGTGATGGTTTACTGTTCAGTAAGGTGGTCACTAGCCTCACATGGTTATTGAGCACTTGAAATCTGGCTAGTGTGACAGAGAACATGCATTTTTATTTTATCAGTCTTCTATAATTAAAATTAAAATGTTAATGGTCAAACATGGCTGGTGGCTACTGTATTAGACAGCACATCTCTAAATACCACTCCATCCCACAAACATTTATGTTTGTTTTCATTTTCATTCAGTTCAAAATATTTTCTAATTTCCCTTGAGATTTCTTCTTAAACTCATGGGTTACTTATAAATGTGTTATGTAATTTCCAAATATTTGGACATTTTTATTAATTTCTAATTTAATTCCATTTTCTTCAGAGAAAATATTCTGTATTATTTCAACTCTTTTAAATGTATTGACATTTATTGTGTTGCATAGCGTAGAGTCTACTTTGGTGAATTTACCATGTGCATCTAAGAAGAATGTGTATTCTATAGTTTTTGGTATAATGTTCTATTCATGTCATTTGGTCCATTTGCTTTACAGTGTTGTTAAAGTACTCCACATGTTTTATAATTTACTGAGAGAGAAGTTTTAAAACTTCTAGTTGTAATTATGGGTTTTTCTGTTTATCCTTTTCATTTTTTCAGTCTTTTTTTTCAGATATTTTGAAGTTCTGTTGTCATGTGTATACACATTTAGAATTATTATATTTTCTTGAAGAACTAAGTCCTTTATTACTATGAAATAATCCTCTTTATCCATTCTAACAATTCTTGTCTTGAAGTCTGCTTTGTCTGGTTTTCATTTAGCCACTCTAGCTTTCTTTTGATTATTAGTTGCAATATATGTCTTTGCCATGCATTTACTTTTAGTATACTGGTGTCTTCACATTTAAAGTGAGTTTGTTTAAGACAGCCTATAATTGAAACTTGCATTTTACTCAGTTCAATAATGTGCGTTTTAATTGAAGAGTTTAGACTATTTACATTTAGCATATTTATGTTTGAGTTTAAATCTAATAATTTGCTATTTGTTTTCTATTTGTCCTATTTGTCCCTTGTTTATTTCTTCTTTTCCTTTTTTTTAGATTAATCATTTATTCTTTTCACCTTATTTCTACTAGTGGCCTATTAACTGTAATTCTGATTCATTTTTTTTAAAGTATTTGCTCTAAGATGTTCAATATGCATTTTAAACTTAGCATCTTCAAATGTTGAAAAACTTTATATATATTGTAAGTCATTTGTAACAATACAATTTATTTTCTCTTGCTCATCTCTTGTAGCTTCATTGTCATACATTTTACTTCTATACAATTATAAACCTTCAAATACATTGTTTTCATTATTGTTTTATTTTTATTTATTTTTTTCATTATTGTTTTAAACAGTCAACTATCTTTTAAAATTTTTCAAATAAGAAATATATCTTTTATTTACCTAATTAACATTTCTGATACTCCTTATTTCTATATGTAGATTTAAGTTGTCATCTGATACATATTTTTTCTTGTTCTGCTGGCAATGCATTCAGTCAGTTTTAGCTTATATGAAAATGCTTTTATTTTTTAAAAATATTTTCTCTGGGCATAGAAGTCTAAATTGAAAATTTCTTCCAGCACTTAAATATATTGTTACATTGTCTTCTGGCTTTCATAATTTTTGATGAGAAACTTGCTGTAGTTCTTATATTTGTTCCACTTTATATAATGACCTTTATTTTTCCATTTAACTGGTTTAATATTTTCCTCTTTATTATTGGTGTGTTAGTCTGTTTTCACACTGCTATAAAGAAATGCCCCAAACTGGGTAATTTATAAAGGAAAGAGATTTAGTAGACTCACAGTTTTGAATGGCTGGGGGGTGGGGGCTCAGGAAACTTACAATCATGGTGGGAGGTGAAGGGGAGGCAGGCACCTTCTTCACAAGGTGGCAGGAGAGAGAGAGAGAGCACGGAGAAACCATCGCTTTTAAAGCCATCAGATCTCATGAGAACTCACTCACTATCACGAGAACACCAGGGGGGAAACCAACCCCATAATACAGTCACCTCCCATGAGGTCCCTCCCTCAGCATATGGGGATTATGGGGATTACAATTAGAGATGAGATTTGGGTGGAGACACAGAACCAAACTATATCACCTGGTTTTTAACAATGTAATTATGATGTGCCGTGGTTTTCCTTATGCTTGCCCTGTTTGGGGATCATCATGCTTCTTCAATCTTGGTTTGCAGTTTTCTTCAAATTTGGAAAAATATTGGCAATATAATTTTACATAATTCGCCTTTGGTGGGATTCTAATTACATGTATACTCTGTTTGACACCTTGATGTTTTTCTGCATGTCACTGAAAATCATCATCTCTTTCTCCTTTTTCTCCTCCTCCTCTTTATTTTTCCTCTTCTTCTTCAAGTCGTCTTCTTCTCTTCACTTCATTTCGGAGAGTTTATCTAGTATTGTGTTCAAATCCACTCTTTTTTTTTCTTTCAGCTTGTAATCTGCTTTTAGTCCTATCCAGTTACATTTTTATTTCAGATTTTTTCATCTGTAGAATTTCTTTTTTATATCTCTTCCATTTCCCTTTTGTTTGTATTTATTTTTTCCTTAATTTTAAAGCATAATAATCATAGATGTTTTAAAGTTCCTGTCTACTAACCATATCTCTGTAATTTCTAGGTTTATTGCTATAGACCTACATTCCTTCTGTTTATATATTTCCTCTTTTTTATATGTTTGCAGTAATTTTTCATTAGATTCTGAGCATTATAAATTTTATGTTCAGGGCTAGATTTTGTTGTCTTCCTTTAAAAAGTGTTTTTGGACTTTGTTCTGGCAGTCATTTAGATTATTGACAGATCAATTTGATTAATCTTTCCAGATTTATTTTTTAAAACCTTTTTTAGGGAATGTCTATAGCAGGTTTTAACTTTATGGCTAGCATTACTAAGGGTTGACCCTTCTGTGTTCTCTACTGAATGCCATCTCTATTTAACAAGGACATTTCACTTTGGCTCATGTGTGCTCCAAATAGTCCCAATCACATGTGAACCATAGGATTACTCTTCTTATAGCTCCCTGGAAATCAGTCTCCCTTCAGAAGTGCTTTTTGCACAGACTTGTAGAATTTTACCCAGTACAATTGCAGATTAATATTTGGCCAAAGACTAAAGGGGACCCATGTATTTCTGAAGCTTTTTCTCTTCTCTATTACTCTTCCTTGCACACTCTAACTTTCTAAGCCTCCTTGAATGCTGAACTCTGTCTCTTCAACTCCGTGAGAGTTTTGGAGGATCTTTGGGTTTCCTCTTTCTGCACTGAGTTTTGGAAATTATGTCTAGTTGGAACTCCTAGGTACTCACAGGGTTTACCTAATTTGTTTTCCATCTCTCAGACATCACAGTCCTTCTCTGCTGCCTATCGGTATGTTTCTGAAAACCTTTGTTCCATATATTTTGTTCAGTTTTCTAGTTGATTATGGCCTAGCAGTAAGTCCAAACTTTGTTTCTTCCTAATGGCCAGAAGCATATGTCATAATTTTAATTTTTATCCAAAGTTATACACATAATTTAAAGAGTAAAATAGTGCTGCAAAGTTGTTATAAAAACAAAACAAAACTACACACTCCCTTGTCCTTGATCCTGTTGCTCACTCCCAAAGGCAATCGCTTTTAGACCTTTCTATTAATTAGTAGCTGGGACTACAGGTATGTGCCACCATGGCCAGCTAATTTTTGTATTTTTTTGTAGAGATGGGGTTTTGCCATGTTACCCAGGCTGGTGTCAAACTCCTGGGCTCCAGCAATCTGTCTGCCTTGGCCTCCCAAAGTGCGGGGATTATAGGCATTAGCCACTGTGCCTGGCCAAGTCTTTAGCTTTTAAACATTGACTTCCTACCAGGGAACGTAGAGTTGACTCTCTATCATGTTCTCCAGACTTACCCAATACATATACTTTTCCCATCTCCCATCCTTTCAATATTAGTATATTGTTATTTTGATTAGATAGTCAGTATACATTATTATGGTATGTGAATACTTTTCCTAGCTGGGTCTCATGGTATACTATAATATTTTTATTGCATACATTTTATTTTTAGTTTCCCTGGAGTTGATAACTATTTTGATTTTTTTTATTTGCTTAATTTTCTAGGACTAGAAAAGTTCATCTCTAAATCTCCTTTAGTACTTTATTTCTGTTTTTATTTTGTTCAAACAGCTCAGATATTTTATCTCTATCATGCTACTGGAGAAGTTTCTAGAGCCTTTAGACCTTCTCTAACATGATCTTGTCCTCTGAGTCCTGGGTGTAACAATTTTCTTGGCATTTTAGTTTACCATTATCATAAGGTTTACCTCTGCCTTTCTCTTGGGTTATCACTGTTCCCTATATCCCATATTTTCTTTTATGAGACAGAGTCTCACCCTCTGTTTCCCAGGCTAGAGTGCAGTGGCACAGTCTGGGCTTACTGCAACTTCTGTCTCCTGGGTTCGAGTGATTTGCCTGCCTCAGTCTCCTGAGTAGCTGGGATTACAGGCACGTGCATGCCTGGCTAATTTTTGTATATTTAGTGGAGATGGGATATGATCATGTTGGCTAAGCTGGTCTTGAACTGCTGGCCTCTAGTGATTCGCCTGCTTGGCCTCCCAAAGTGATGGCAGTAGAGGCGTGAGCCACTGTGCCTGGCCACCTATATCCCATATTTTTTTTCTTTGGTTCACTATTTCTTTTTTGGTGGAGCAAATCTTCTGGCAATTAACTGAGAAAGGGTACATAAGAAGTCTTTTTGTTTTATTTCATTTTGTTTTTATTTGTTTGCTTTTTAAAAAGTCATATGCCTTAATTTTACCTGCCTATTTGATTAATAGTTTGGCCAGTTACATTTTATGAATACTTCCTATCTGATTGAAGATCTTTTCTCCCCTTATTTTCTAAGTGTTTTTTCATAAATGACTTAACTTTCATCAAATGCCTTTTCTGCCTGTAGCAATAAATATAAAGGTTAGATTTTTTTCTTCAGAAATTGGAAAACTTTTCTCCATTTCTTCTAGCTTTCCAGTGTTACTATTGTGATACTCGACTCTCTGTATGTGACCTATCTTTTATTCTTTCCAGAAGCTTTTAAGATTTTTTTTCTTTATCTCTAATGTTCTAAAATTTCTTGATGATACATTCTGATATATGTTAACACTGGTTTCCCAGAAAGTAAACTTGAGGCAAAGAGTTATTTGCTATTACTTTATTGTGAATACAAATCCAGACATTAAGAGTAAGGGACAAGGATGGTGAAACAGAAAAGAAGTAGAGAAGTAGAGCCAATATGAAGATGAATGACTAATGCCCTGACATCATGGAACTATCCCTATAGGACAGAGTGCATCTGAGGATCATCTACCTGAGGTAAGAAAGGTGAAAGAAGTTCCTCCTTGAGCTGCCACTTCCCACTGGTCAAAGATTTGTCCCGAACTTCAGGGTGGGAACATGTGCGGTGTAAAATAGGGTTCTGGGGCATCCCACTTTTCAATGCCAACCAAAAGCCTTAGGGCAAGAGTCAAGAGGCCTGCAGTGCTGGCATGAGTTGAGATATATGTGAAGCTTGGCAGAGCCTGGCAGATCTGCTTGCCATCACAGCAACTGAAATGAGAGACAACGGGGACCAAGAGGATCTGATGTGATACATAAGAGGTGTCTGATTCAGTGCGGGTCTTTTTTGCTTCCATCATACTGAGCTTTTGATGAGCCTTTTCAGTCTGGAAAATTATGTTGTTCAGTTTGGGAAAATTTTCTTGGATTATTTCTTTGATGGTTCCCTCCCTTCATTTTCTCTGTCTTTTCTTTCAGAAACACCTGTTAATCAGATTTTAGACCATCTGGACTCTTCCTGAAATCTTCTTATGTTTTCTCCCTTATTTCCATACTAGGTCATATTGGCATACTTTTTGGGAAGATTTTCTCAACTCTACCTTCTAGAGTTATTTGGACTTTTATGAATTTCTACTGCCATTTAAATTCCCGGGGGATTTTTCTTATTGTCATTGTTTCTGAATATATATAATATATGTACATATGTACACACATACACACACATTTTATTTTTGTTCAATGGTTGCACTATTTGTCTTTGAATTCTCTGGATATTAATTATGGCTCGTGTGATTTTCCAGATTTTTTTCTTCATAAAAATACATTATTTCCTCTCTGTTATATCCTCTTATTAATTTAAACTTGTATCTTCATATTAGAGTTGTTTTCCAAATGTTTGCTGATTATATGTAAGAGTCGGACCCCGAAAAGCTGATTGAAAGCTCTTTGTGCATGGCTAAGCCATTTAATTAAAAAGCTTTCAATGTCATCTTCTTCAAAGCTGCTGGTCGGATCCCTAGAGAAAACTCTTACAATCTTTGACCTAAAGGGTATATGCTAGGCTGCCAATACTAAGGAATCCAAGTGGGGCAAAGATTGGGAGGGTCACAAAATTTACTATACCAACTTATACGCATCCTCTCTTTTTTGTTTCTGGTTAGGGCACCCACTGTCAATTGTGTCTAGAGTCTCCCAGGCCAAAAGCTTCTATTTTACCTTCTCCGGAGAATGAGCTCCACTTTTCTCCCAAGAGAGGGAAGGAATCTTGGAGACTGTTTCTTCAAAACACTTAGAACCAACCATTCTGATTTTAGTCTTACCTTCATGCTTCCAGAGGTACCCTAGCACCAGCAATTCCTGTGTCTTCAGGAGTTCTACAGTGTAAAATGAGCTGCTTCTCACTTCTCCTCACTGCCAGTTTAGGATTTAGTTTCTTGGGTCTGCTAAGTCATCCATCTCTTTTTCAGTTTCCTAAAGTCTGTGGCTGGGATCTCTTCTGTTTGTGGTATCTTTTACCAAATCTTGTTCTGGGAATGTAAACATGTATTTGAAGGTCTGCTTTTTCTTCTACTCTAACAAATATAGATGTTGACCAGATTAAGTCTAGTGGCAATTCCACTGTTCCTTGTGCCTTGGAAAATGTAGGGCCCCTCAATAGTATACACAAATGCTATAATAGCATTTGTGTCTCTTAATGTGTCAATTATGACTTAAATGAGGGGTTACCAAAGCCTGACAGTATAGTATATAAAAGAAAACCTCATTCATGAACTCATGAACTTTGTTTTTGTTGTTGTTGTTCGTTTTGTTCTGTTTCTTTGTTTGTTTTTGAGACGGGATCTTGCTCTGTTGTGCAGACTGGAGTGCAATGGCACAATCTCAGCTCACTGCAACCTCTGCCTCCCGGGTTCAAGCAATTCTCCTGCCTCAGCCTCCTGAGTAGGCTGGGATTACAGGTGCCCATCACCACACCCGGCTAATTTTTTGTATTTTTAGCAGAGACAGGGTTTCACCATGTTGGCCAGGCTGATCCCCAACTCCTGACCTCAGGTGATCTGCCTACCTCAGCCTCCCAAAGTGCTGGGATTACAGGCATGAGCCACTGCGCCCGGCCTCGTTCATAAACTTTGACTTCATCTAAATACAGTACAGTAGAAGTGCAAATCTTTCCGCTGATTTGATTATTTTCCCCACTGCATTCAGCTTCTAGGTGAGAGAAACAAATTCAAAAGTAACAACTGGGCATTTAGTTAAATTTAAAAATAAATATTCTGGTATGTGTTCTGGGGCTGAAGAGATGTGGGGCCACATTTCACACTTTCTAGATCTAAATGACAAAAAATATATTACAAATGATGACCCGACGACACTAAAATACATTGTATCAAATACACATTAAATTATGTTCTGTCTGTACTTAGTAAAGTGGAAACTTAGACATTTCAGAAGAGGTTTTAGCAGTGAGAGTAGATGTGAAGGTATTTCAGGTTAGCTGTAAGACATTCACCAGAATGTTCTAATTCTCAAAGTTATTCTAGCTTTATGGCACAGAAGTAAGTAAATGAACAGTTGTGCAGAATATTTAACTAGGGAGTGTGCTTAGTTAGAAGAAGCTGAGTCTACAGAATTGTAGGCTTGAGCCTACATTCAATACAGCAAACTATTTTTCACCCAGAATCTGTTTCAGTGATTGCTTTGCAGTTGCTGCCTCTAATGAAACTCCAGAATCACAATAAATCATTGAAGCATTCTGTATGGAAAACTAATACTTCACATGACAACTTTTAAAAATCCACAGAAAACACTCTTGAGACAGATCTTTCACTCTGGGCTCTGGGGGACCCAAACACATATGTCTCTTTCCTTGAGGGTCTCACAATTTCATCAGGGAGAAAGATAGGATAGTAGTCCCCCTAGTTCACGGCTTCACTTCCCATGGTTTCGGTTACCTGCAGTCAACCACGGTTTGAAAATATTAAATGGAAAATTCCAGAAACAAACAATTCATAAGTTTTAAATTGTGTGCCCTTCTGAATAGTGTGGTGAAATCTCACACCTTCCCACTCCATCCCGCCCAGGATGTGAATCATCCCTTTGTCCAGCGTATCCTCGCTGTACATGCTACCCATCGGTTAGTCATCGACATCATCTGCTCCTGACATCCGACCATCCACATCGTCATGGCTCCATGACCCAGGATCACCTGAAGCAGATGATCCTCTTTCTAATGTAGCATCAGAAGGTAAATAATAGCCTAACACTACATAAATCATAACACCTACGTCACTCATTTAACTTTCTCTCATCATGTAGGCATTTTTATCATCTCACGTCATTGCAAGAAGGGTAAGTATATTGTAATAAGATATTTAAAAGAGAGAGCTCACATTCAAATAACTTTTATTACAGTATACTGTTATAATTGTTGTGTTTTATTATTAGTTGTTTTTATTCTCTTACTGTGCCTGATTTATATATTAAACTTTATCATAATTGTGTATGTATAGGACAAAACATGGTATATATCGGGTTTGGTGCTATCCATGGTTTCAGGCATCCACTGGAATCTAAGACCCCAGGGGCTAAGGAGGGACTATCTAATATACAAATATGAGTATAAAGTGGGAGGGTGCATGCTGTGGTAGTGGTAGGAATGTTAATGGCATTGCTTTAGTTGTAATATAGAGGAGGTAAGAAGAGCAACCCACCTACCTCAAGAGGCAGGTGGAGTCACCCAACTAAAGGAGGAATAAATTGAAGTCATTCTTGCTTTTGTTTTTAGCTCATCCTTAGGTCCTTGGTGGTAGCAACTCAGGGGAGTAGTTTAGATGCAGCAAGTTAGAATAGTGGCAGCTCCAGTGAGTATATTTTAATATACAGTTTAGTTTTCCCAAATTTCAAGATCATATTTCATATATATAAAGTCTATTTTATATACAGGTACATATTAATCAGGTTTCTTCTGTTGACTGAAACCTATCTTAAAACACTCTAAGCAAGAAAAAAAATTTTTATTGGCCTACGTGATTGACAAATCATTGTTAGAATGAGTCAGATATGAATGGATCTGGATGCTTAGATAATGTCAGCAGAAATTTCTTTATCTCCTGGATCTGTTTTCCTCTGTGTTGCCTTGACTTTTAGTCAGACTTTGTCCATGTGATGGGAATTATGGTCAACTTGAGTCTGTGGCCCATACAGAGATTTCATACTGGAAGATTAGAAAAGCTTCAGTCTTAGCGCCCATATATATAAAAAATGTCTGGAGGGAACTCTGACTGCCTACTTTGTGGACCAATAATGATAGCAAGAGGGTGACTGGTCAGGCCTTGATCACATGGGATAAATGAAAAGCAGTTCCTTAGCGAAAAGGTGAACTAGGAATGGAGAGACAGTAAGTGTTGTTACAGACTTGGAACAACTCAGTTTGGCTTAATTTATGCCAATAAACAATGAAGTATATCTGTTTCTTGAGTTCAGGTTGTATACATAGTAAGAGTCACTGGCTTTGACACAGGTGGAGGTTTGGATCTGGGGATATTCTGCATTTATATATAAACTATCCCATCTTCTAGGAATTTTCCATTATCAGCAACCCCACTCATGAAACTATGTTACTAATTGGAGACCCAGTTCCAGTTATTACCATTAGGAAATCTGGCATTCACAATGATAGTGTGCTAATGAAGGGACTGAAGACTTTATGTTCAACAAGATTTATTGGATCTTTTAGGATTCTTTCTGGGTTTTCCCCTTTGTTAATGTTTCCTAGGGTTCTTCTGAGTATTCACACTTTCTATTTTTCCTGGAGATTCAGAAGCATAGAAAATTGCACTTACTGAGTTCAATCTGGAAGACCTTAATTGATGAATTTAAGAATAGAATCTTCTGAATGTCATGTGAGGAGGAAAAAAAGTACTCATGGAGAAAGGAGCAAGTGGTTCAAAATCTAGCCAGAAGACCAAGGCCTTCAGACCTGCAAGAGCTTAAGGGGCAGAGAAAATTTCAAGTCTCTGGGGTGGAGTAGAACATTGAGTACTATGGTAGACTGGGCTAAGGAAATATCCAGAACTCAAATCTAAACACTAATGTATAGGTTGCCGCAAAGAACAGGAAATCAAAATTATAAAATGCTTTACTCTGTCAAGTATTGCAAAAGTTAAAATAAGAAACCCATTAATAGATTCCTCAAGATTGTTGGTTGTAGGGTGGAGTTTGGGGGGATGGATGGAAAAACTCAGGGGATTTTGTCAATGATTTAAAAAATTACTAGTTAATTTTTGGGAAACAATGTTTGCTTAGCCAAATAAATGCAAGGGCTATTAGAGTGGACTGATAATTAGCAATCAGACATTGACTAATCTTAATGTGTATTTGTCAGTTTCGATTGCTGTTCAATCAATTTAATGCTGCTATTTTATATACAAGATAGTACCGTTTCCCAAGCACCTTCAAAAGTGTTTTCCCTCATTAAGCAATCAAATATTTATTGAGAATCTACTACATTCCAGTGTGCTAGGCTCTGGGATCCAAGGCTGGTTATGACACATTTTCTCTGCATTTGGAGTCAGCAATGTATTAAATGTATCTTTTTTTTTTTTTTTTGAGACTCTTCCTATATATACAACCTGTTTCTTGAGTTCAGGTTGTATATATCGTAAGAGTCACTGACTTTGGCATAGATGAAATGGTGGAGGATTGGATTTGGGATATTACACATTTATATATAGATTATCACACTGTTTGCCATTACTTTTAATGGCAAAAACCACAATTACTTTTGCACCAACCTAATAATAACCATTCCTCCAGCCTCAGGATTTAGGGAATACTTCACAGAGGTGGTAACATTTGAGACACGCCTTTAACAGTTGACTAAATGCTATTGGCTCCAAACTTCTCTCTCCCCACCCTGCTCCATTCACCTTCAGGCTTTAGTTTAATTACCAAATATGTATTGCATATTTATAAAGTGCAAAGTACTGACGATGGACCCTGAGGATACGGAGTAAAAAAAGGCAAGGTCTTTATTGTTCTTAAGAAGATTAAAGTTGGCTGATTAGAAGACATGGATAAGTGAAACAAAAATAACAGTAGTGTGAAGAATGTTTTAAAATTTAGAGGAGAGCAAGATCGGAAATAGAAGAATCAATTCGAGACCTGTGGCAGCAATCCAGGGGCAAAATGATGAAGACGTGAAGGCAGTAGAAGCAAACTCAAGTTTCTCATTGAAAAGATAATGTTATAGCTCTATGTAAATTTGGATTCCAAAAGAAATGACCATCTTTATTGAGAGGCTATATAGCATAGTGGTAAAAAGTACAGTTCTGGAGACAGTCTGCCTAGATTTAATATAAATGTAGACAATGTATTGCATCTTAAATTTTTCATCTGTAATATAGTATAGGAAGCAGTAATAGTACCTATACCCCAGGGTTATTGTGAAGATTAAATGAGTTAATCTAGGCCAAACTCTATATTCCTTGGTGCATAGCGAGATCTCAATAAATTCTTTCTAAAGACCAAAGACTAAATTGTATTAGCATTCCTATTCAGGCTGTATCTCATTATGTGTGATAAACTTCAGACCCTTGTGACTTTAGACATTCTAGTAATCAAGTGTGAGACTTGAGTGGGAGAAGATATCACAGACTGTGAGGTTTGCTTATTTTGTCATTATATAAAATCTATTTAAATGCTTTCTTTATTCACCAGAAGCAATCTGCCCCTCCCTCCATTTTTCTTACTTTTTGAAAAAAAAAATTGAGGTATAATTAACATATAGCAAAAAGCATAGCCCTTAAGTGTGCAGCTTGATGACTTTTTTCACACAGTATATACCCATGTAACCATCACCTAGATCAAGGTACAGAACATTTTCATCACTGCAGAAAATTCTAAGTCCATCCTTAGCTGGTGCTGTACAATACCACTTTGGGCCATCAAGGAGCTTGCCTGGTTGTCTTCTCAGGACTGCCATACTTACATTCACCTCTCACAGCCTAATTTTTACAAAGGGATAGCTCTCTTAAGGTCAGGAGTGAGACTGTTGAGTGTTAGAATAGTCTCCTAAAATATGACTATATTAAAATCAATCCAACTATTTTCAAAGCCAGGCCTCACACCTCTTTACTGGTATTGCCACAGCATCTGAAATTTGAACTTTGATAGAGGCCATAACATAACAAGAGAACATCTGGCCGAGCATGGTGGCTCATGCCTGTAATCCCAGCACTTTGGGAGGCCGAGGCGGGTGGATCATGACATCAGGAGTTCAAGACCAGCCTGGCCAACAGGGTGAAACCCTGTCTCTACTAAAGATACCAAAATTAACTGGGCGTGGTGGTGGGTGCCTGTAATCCCAGCTACTCGGGAGGCTGAGGCACGAGAATCATTTGAACCCGGGAGGCGGAGGTTGCAGTGAGCTGAGATCGTGCCATTGCACTCCAGCCTGGGTGACAGGGAAAGACTCTGTCTCAAAAAAAAAAAAAAAAAGGAACATCAAGTTCAGCTTCTCTGAGGAGATGGTCTGTGATCAACTAAGTTTAGGTATCATGCTGTATCTTCCCTCTTGGGATTCCTCTTGCACGTTAGTGTATTAAAAGTATGGAAAACTACTGTATTAAGGAACTCAATCTTGAAATCCTTTCTCATGGTTTTTTTTTTTTTTTTTTTAGTCCTATATCCAAGTTAACATTTGGGACAGCCATAAACTGGCTGTCTTCCTTTCCCAACTTTCCCCATTTGGTAAAATTACTTTCTCAGTTCTCCAGGTTCAAATCTTGAACCTTTATTTTATGCCCTACTTAAAGTCTCCTACAAAAATACTACTGATTCTTCAAAATCCTTCAAAATGTTTTATGTCCTCACCCATTCTATTTCTAATCAAAGCTTTAAAATATGTGAAGAAAATGACTGCAATCAATTATGTCTCCTTTGAACCTTAGAGAGGTGCTTACTTGTGAAAAAGTTCAAGATTGTCATTAATGCTCCTCAACTCCTTCCCTATCTTCATTGATACTGCTGGTTACTGTAAAATTGTAAAGACTTAGCTAGTATAACAGAGACTCCCAGAACATAGTGGGCTAAATAAAATATTAGTTGATTCCCCTCCCTCTCATATAATGGTTTCATAGTTAGTCTAAGTAGTTTAGGCAGCTCTGCTCCACAAAGACATTCAGGGATCCACATTTCTTCTAATTATAGCTTTACCAGCTCTTGGTCATTGTCATATCAAAGTTCCAGCCCATGTGAAAAAGAAAAGTCAAAAATCAAGAAAGTAGTTTGTCTTCAGGTTAAAAATAAGCTGGGAGTGGCTCATGTCACAGAAGTTGGCCCAAACTTGGTCATATGGTCTCATCTCGCTGTGACCACATCTTGGCTATGTGCACAGGAAGGAGAGTAAAATGGATCTTAGGACAATTAATATTCTGCCTTACTATGTTATACTTCACTCTGGCCAAAAATATTTTTTCTTTCTTTCTTTCTTTCTTTCTTTCTTTCTTTCTTTCTTTCTTTCTTTCTTTCTTTCTTTCTTTTTCTTTTTCTTTCTTCTTTCTTTCTTTCTGTCAGTCATATTCATTATTGCATTTATTCAGTCTATATATGTTTAAGCACCTACTCTGTCTTATTTTGATTGTTTTCTTAAAAGAGTTCTTACAAAGTTGAACAAATAGTACATATTTTCATATTTTAAGACCCCTAAATAATCTGGGGGAGAGATTTTGGAATGAGGAGCTGTTTAATCTTCATATCAGTGATGCTCACCCTGCCAGTACATCAAAGGAGCCCACTCTAGTGGTTGAAAGGCGATTTGGAATGAAGCTTGCTGATTCGGTGTATTGAAGTACTTTTGGATGCAACTCTCTTTCATTCTGAAATGTGAGTAATTAGGGAAGAAAAAGGTGGGCCAAATTCTTTAGCAGCAATATCACAGTTGTTGTTTCCATTTCATGTTCTAGTGTTCCATACCTAGTAAATTGCTATTTTAATTGCCTCCAGAATCTGTCTGTCATCTGTTGCCTAGTCTATTGGAACTCTGTCAATGGTTGCACGTGATTTAATGTAAAGAATTTGTCAAGGCACACACCCAAATGTTTACATGTCAAATATACAGTCTTATTCTGTCCATTCTTTTTTTTTTTTTTTTTTTGAGGCAGAGTCTGTACTATTGCTCAGGCTGGAATGCAGTGTCACTGTCTCAGCTCAAGGCAACCTCTGCCTCCCAGGTTCAAGCGATTCTCCTGCTTCAGCCTCCCAAGCAGCTGGGATTACAGGCACACGCCACCACTCCTGGCTAAGTTTTGTATTTTTTGTAGAGATGGGGTTTCACCATGTTGGTCAGGCTAGTCTCGAACTCCTGACCTCAGGTGATCCACCTGCCTAGGCCTCCCAAAATGCTGGGATTACAGGAGTGAGCCACCGCACCCAGCCTCATTCTGCCCATTCTTGGTGAGAACTCCTTCATACACAAAGAGTGAAAACCTCAAATTCTACTCTTTAGCTTCTCATTTCTTTTTTTTTAATCACAAATAATTTATTCTTCCGTTAGATTTGATACAGTTTTAAATAGCAACAAAGTAAACAGTGGTGGAAAATTGGCACAAAATCTACAAGCATTTCAATAACAAAAGGCTGTCCGTGCTTTATCTGTTCAAACTTGATGTCCATTTTCTACTGACCAAGTTGAAAAAAAACCTGTTCTGACCTTGAAACACATGAACACAGACTCTCTCTCATACACACACAGAGACACACTGAAATTCCTCCTTATGATTGCATTATGTTGAGAACAGTATGTTCTGCTTATTCAAATTTATGGTACCCCTTCTGTTTTGTTTCCAGTTAGAAGCGGGAAAAACCAATTCAATTATAAAGAATACAGCTTATTCCCTGGGCATAGGCAACTGTGATGAAAATAGCTCTTACCTTTGGGCTAGATGTTTTCAGATCATGCTTAAATAACCGTGGTTAGAAATTTTTCGATGCATGCTTTCCTGTCCCACACAATATCCAAGAATTTAGCTAAAATAATCAGGCCCAGTATAGTCTCAAATAATGATTAAAATATGCTTTTATAAATGACATTATTTCCAGATAAGAAAGGTTTGTAAAGTCTCCTGAATGATTCTGTTTAATAATCCTCAATGTTACAAAATAAAATTATCCCTCAATATTACAAAATAGAATTACTGGATCATTGTTGACTCTTCTTTGATACTATTTATAAAATGCTTTGATATTACTTACTCAGTTCCCTGATAACTTAAGCAAGGTAAAATTAACACTTTCATTTTCAGTTGCTGCTATTTTAGAAGAGGATTGCCACGGTCTTTTATATGAAACCGTTTTACCAAAGGCTCCTCAGATCCAACATAAAGTAATTCTTATCGCCTCACATTTTAAAACAGTATTATAAATGATCTTTATAAAAAGGTTAAATCCACAAAACTTGAAGTCTTAAAAAAATGTCTTTCTACTCAGAACTGTATCACAGTGCCCTCGATTGCCCAATAGATAAAAAGGATTTGGATTTCCTCTATGAGAACATAGCAGTGGACATATGCACCATGTATTATTCCCAGCAGTGGACCCAGCCATGATCAGATTAAAACTTCTGCTAACTGAGGCAGTGATCTAAAACAAATGATCTTACAGAAATGAGGCAAAGGGCGTGGTCTCTGAGACTACTGGGACAAGATCAGGAACTATTCTCCTTCCCCGTAGACTGGACTGGGTATCCCCTCTTAAATGTTCCCAAAGCAACACAAATTTAATTCCGTCACAGAACTTGCCACTCTGTGCTGTGTCCTCTGTTTCGTTGCCATCTTCCTCAATGAGCTGGAAGCCCATTGACGGCAGGGACTGTTTCTTGTTCACGGTTGCACCTCAGTGCCAAGCATAGTGCCTGGTAGGTAATAGACTCCTTAAATATTTGTTGAATTAATAAAGGATGGATTGTTAAAAAGTGAGTTGTGTATAGCGTTTTCTCTCTGCTGTTCTACCTGATATGCTTTGATTAACCGTGTCCTTGTTGCCATTATAAAGTAATGACTTTGCTAGATCAGAGGAGCCTTTGGATTCGTGGTGTGCCAATCTCCTGTTTTAGTCATAGCACCTGGTATCAAGAGCTCCAAAAACTTTCAATTGAACAGAAAAAAAAAACCTATTTAGAAGACAAGGACTTACTACCTCTGAGAGTGTTACTCTCAGTGTTTCCTTTAAGTGTTACTGTGTTACTTGAGTGTTCCTTTAAGTGTTTCCTGTAAGTGTTACTGAGAAAGAAACACCTCAAACAACAAAATTACTTACTTGGCGTATCAGACGCCCTAAGCAGGGACTCATAGACATGTTTCTGCCATTTCTAGCTTCTGACTTTGACAAGTTAAATAACCTTTCAATGCCTTAATTTCCCTGGTTGTGAACTGAAGATAAAACTCTCTTTTAGGTTGGTAAGAATGGCTGGGAGAGTTTTGTGTGAAGCTCATCAAATGGTAATATAGGCCTACTCTGTGCTACATCATGTCAATACTCGGTGCAAACTAAGCACCTAATAAATGGTATTAGCGTGGATTATGTTTTAAAATATGAGTCATTATACACAACATACATGTTTTATTGGTTTGGACAATAATGACAAATTGCCCAGTGTTGGTGAAATGTGGCACTGATTCTGTCAAATCTTGACAAGAAAGGAACAAGAGAAGGGGGGACTAGAAGTGAAACAGAAAGTAAAAGAGGGTAAGAGGGATCTAAGTAGATAACTAGCATCACAAAATTATTTATTAGTGTTTCCTCATTGCAGAAATGTAGGGTCCAAATGGTTAGCAGATTTGCTAAAGACAGACAAAGCATCTAACTCAGAAATGAGAAACTACACAGTAACAGTCTTCCTGGCTTGAGTACTGCTGTGGTGGGCCCTGTTCCAGAGATTTATAGGGAGGAATCTGCCTCAGTTAGCAGTTTTAATTTGATCATGACTGGGTCCACTACTGTAAATAATACGTGGTCTGGATATTTGGTAGCATAAGAGATGCAATAAAAAGCCTACTATGTGCCAGTCTACGTAAACACCTGCTGTAGAATATACACTTAATGATAACTTTAATAAAGGAATTCACTCTACCAAGGACATTCATCTGAGAGGCAGTGAAAATGTAATACAATGCCTCTAAAAATAAAGGAAGTTAACATTTTTGCATGCCTTTGTCTGGGGCTTGTGAAATTCGTATCTGCTCAGTCTCTTTTTTTTTTTTATACTTTAAGTTCTAGGGTACATGTGCACAACGTGCAGGTTTGTTACATATGTATACCTGTGCC
>NW_012116177.1:1155295-1187822 GCF_000951035.1 Colobus angolensis palliatus
TGGGAGTTACCCGATTTTCCAGGTGTTGTGTGTCTCAGTTCCCCTGGTTAGGAAAAGGGATTCCCTTCCCCCTGCGCTTCCCAGGTGAGGGGATGCCACGGATTGTCTGGCACTCACTAGTGAGATGACCCCAGTACCTCAGTTGAAATTGCAGAAATCACTGGTCTTCTGTGTCCTTCGCGCTGGGAGTTGGAGACTGGAGCTGTTCCTATTCGGCCATCTTGCTCCGCCCCTCCAGCTCTGCTCAGTCCTAAGGTACTTTCTCTTCTCATACTGCACGTTCTCTACGGGCAATTTGTGGTTACAAAGGTGATTACCATCTACAAGCCAATGACAATCCAATCATTTCTACAGCCTGACCTTTTCTCACGTGCTTCAGATCCGGCTATGTAGCTAATTGCCTGTGAGTATTTCCACCTGGATATTCCATGACCTCTCAAACTTGGTATGTATAAAACTATATTCATAATTATTCCATCTTATCTACAACAACCATCATGCTTCCTAATCTTATTGAAAGGCACCACTGTGAATCCATTTGCTCAAGGTGGAGACCTAGAATTCATCCTTACTCCTCCTTTCCTCTTTCCCCTTGCTACCTCACCCAGCCAGCCTAATGATACTGAGTTCTGCAGATCTAAGCCTGAAGCAGCTCTGGACTCTGTCTACTTCTTTCATCTTTGTTGTCACTACCCTATTTGAGGCAACCATCCTCTCGCACTTGGATATTACAGTAGTTGCCTAATGATCTCCTCCCTCCAGCTTTGCTGCAACTGCAGACACAATGATCATTTTGAGGCACACATCTCGTCTTGTCACCACTCACTCTGAATATTCAACAGCTTCCCATTGCGCTTTGTACATAGACCTATCTTCTTTATATGGTTTTAAAGTCTCCATTTATGCCTGTTATTTCAGCACAATTATTAACAGTTCTCACAAGTGTCCGGGACTGGTCAATAGATTATATGCTTACCCTACTTATAAGGCTTTTTATCATCTGGGTTTTACGTACCTTTTTAGCCTATTTCTCACCATTCCCTAACTGAACTCTGCTCCAGTATCACTAAATGCCTTTCAGTTTTTCTGACACACATTCTTTTTTTTCAGTTTTACTTTAACTCCTGGGATACATGTGCAGAACATGTAGGTTTGTTACATAGTTATACATGTGCCATGGTGCTTTGCTGCACCCATCAACCTGTCATTTAGGTTTTAAGCCTCACATGCATTAGGTATTTGTTCTAATGCTCTCTCTACCCCTGCCTCCTTCCCCACAACAGGCCCTGGTGTGTGATATTCCCCTCCCTGTATCCATGTGTTCTCACTGTTCAACTCCCACTTATGAGTGAGAACATATGGTGTCTGGTTTTCTTTTCCTGTGTTAGTTTGCTGAGAATGATGGCTTCCAGCATCATCCATGTCCCTGCAAAGGATATGATCTCATTCTTTTTTATGGCTGCATAGTATTCCATGGTGTGTATGTGCTACATTGTCTTTATCCAGTCTATCCTTGATGGGCATTTGCGTTGGTTCCAAGTCTTTCCTATAGTAAATAGTGCTGCAATAAACATACGTGTGCATGTGTCTTTATAATGGAATGATTTATAATCATTTGGGTATATACCCAGTAATGGGGCTGTTGGATCAAATAGTATTTCTAGTTCTACATCCTTGAGGAATCGCCACACTTTCACAAGGGTTGAACTAATTTACACCCCCACGAACAGTGTAAAATCGTTCCTATTTCTCCATAGCCTCGCCAGCATCTGTTGTTTCCTGACTTTATTATTATTATTATTACTATTATTTGGAGATGCAGTCTCACTCTGTTGCCCAGGTTGGAGTGCAGTGGTGCGATCTCGGCTCACTGTAAGCTCCACCTCCCAGGTTCATGCCATTCTCCTGCCTCAGCCTCCCGAGTAGCTGGGCCCGCCACCACACCCAGCTAATTTTTAATGTATTTTTAGAAGAGATGGGGTTTAGTAGAGACTGTGTTAGCCAGGATGGTCTCAATCTCCTGACCTCGTGATCTGCCCACCTCGGCCTCCCAAAGTGCTGGAATTAGAGGCATAAACCACCGCGCCCGGCTGTTTCCTGACTTTCTAATAATTGGCATTCTAACTGGTGTGAGATGGTATCTCATTGTGACTTTGATTTGCATTTCTCTAATAACCAGTGATGACAAACGTTTTTTCATATGTTTTTGGCCTCATAAATGCCTGACACATACTTCTTTTTTGGCTTCCAGTCTATTGCCCATATTCTTCTCTCCTGCTGGGTCATTTTTTATCTTCTTTCAACGCTACCTAATGGCAAGTCATTATTCAGGTCATGGCATGGTTCTGTTATATGTCTGTTCTACCATCACTCAGACACCAGTATTTCTACCCTCATGGTTTTTTCCACATTGAAGCTTAACTGTGCTTCAGTTAAGCACAGTTTAACTGTGCTTATATATTTGTCTGAGGCCATCACTATACCATAGACTCTGAGGGCAAAGATCAGGGATGTCTTTTCCATGTTTTCCTCAGGAATTACTGCTCTCTCAGTTATCAAATAGATGCTTAGGAAATATCTGATAGTAAATGAATAAATCTGGACATATGAGAATGCCTAGTAGATTATCAACACCTGTAAGACCTCAATAGTGGAGTGGATAGGTACAGGGTGTTTAACAGTGAGACAAAGGGGTGGGCCATCTGTGTTACTTGTACACAGACCTTGCCCTTCAGGCATACCTTTTCTCCTGGCTACTGAATAAAAGTGTTGTGTGATTTTGTCTGTATTAACAAAAGGCGAGTTGTTGGCATATAAACTCACAGAATATAAACTTGCTTTATTCCTTTCCCTTTCCTAGGGTCCCTAGGGAAAGCCCAAGATGAGCACAGTCAAGTTCTATGTAAAGTTGTGAAGTAGGGTAAGTGACTGATACTCTTGCACCTCCACCTTTCATGTCTTGTCTGTCTAGAGCACCAAATTTTGGCTTTTGAAGGGGATTCCAAATTTTCTATAAAGATACTCAAACCTAGCTTGCTTTCTGATTGCTTTCTTGGCTTCCTAATGTATTTTTCTTTACCTTTATTAGGCATAGGTAGAGCAGGGGTTAGTAAACTATGATCTGTGGACAAAATCTGGCCTGCAGCCTATTTTTGTAAATAAAGTTTATTGGAACACAGGCATATCCGTTCATTTACATACTGTCTATGGATACATTCTTGCTATAATGGCAGAGCCGTGTGGTTGCAACAAAGACCCTGTGGCCTACAAAACCAAAATATTGACTATCTGACCCCTTACAATAAAAGTTTGCTGACCCCTGGTCTTGAGTCCTTATCTAGGAGATCTTGGGAAGAGTCTAGGAGTTTGCTACTCCAAGTGTGGTCTGTGGACCAGCAGCATCAGACTGAAGGAGTCTCCTTTGAATACAGAAATCTTAGGTCCATCCCCAAACATAATAAGTTAGAATCTGTATTTTAATAGGATCCTCGGGTGATTCATATGCATGTCGATGTTGGAGAAACATTGATCTAAGTATCTTTGGAGACTGAGGAGGGCCGCAATAGAACTCACTCTTGATAATGCATTGCCTCTAGGATGTGCAAATAGTTTGCATGGTGGCCTAACATTAGTGGGCTTCGGGAGTATCACTGCGTTAACAGGCTATATGTCTTAACCACAAGAAATAAAGCCTTGGTGATGGAATCTTAGGATTATGGAAATTGGCAAAGTGAATATTTTGGAGGATGGAAGGACTCTAAGTATGCCTCAAATCACACCATTAAGCAGCCGTGTACTTTGCCAAGCAGGCCAACCCTGAGCATGTTTTTTTCTTTTTTGAGCCCAGAAGTGGCTGTGGAGCATTAGTGATGCTAGTCAGAAGTTGTTGCTGTTTTATTATACACCACAGTGCTCCATTTTATTGCAATGACAAAAATACCCCCACTCTCTGTCCACTTCACTGTTTCTGAGCTTTGAGGAAGAGAGGCTGGGTTGAATTTCTAAAAAGCTGTCATTTGCTATTCATAATTTATTTTGGTGGCTCTAACTTTTTTTTAAAAAGTCATGCAAAAGAAGGCTATTTTTTATTATTCTTGAGACATTACACTGGGGACAATTCCTGGAACCCTGTAAGAATCATGTTGAGTGGTGGAACAGTGTGATAGTGTTTGCCATCAAACAAAACTTCCATGTGATTACTAGCAAGGGCTGTGAAATATTCTGTAAGTTAGTTACGTGGTAAGGCAGAGAGTGTTTCCAGCAGCACATGATGTTCCCCTTTAGAGGAGGAGATTTGTTTACCCTTCCAAAATAATACAAAATCAAACCTAGAGTCAAGGACACAGAGTACTCTTTTGCAAGTGGACAGACCCAGTGTGTCCACCTAGGAAATTTAATAACTCTCATCATTAGCTCCATCCCTAAAACATTTTGTTGCAGTGAGGAAGACACAGAAGTTGGTTTTGTTTGCCTGTTTTTGTTGCTGTTGTTTTGCTCAAGTCTTTTATTTCACTAACCTTGGGCTCAGATTCCTTTATTAAAGAGGAAAACATGCTCTAAATGTATTACCGTATTAATTTACGTAAAAGTACACTTTGTATCATTTGGAACCTGAGGATAATAGTCCTATGCACTCTGAATTTACAACTGTAACAGGAGACGGCAATGGATTAAAAACCATGGTTTTGATGTCACCTTTTCCTGCCCTTACTAAAACCATTTCTATAGCTAATAAATAATACCTTTGATTGGTTTTGAAAATTTTCTTTATTTCACTTTACCATATCTCTGAAGCAGTTTCAAATGAATCAATTAAAATAAAAATTGTGTCTAAAAGAAACAAAAGAGACTTCAATGTTCCAAAGTGGGTATTCAGGCCCTTGAAATATGAAGCTGGTTATGTAGATTCATTGAAGTAGTCTCTCAGGTGGGAAGGGCTGGAGACGCTGACCCAAGGAGATTTGCAATTCTAAATTTTAGTTGTATTCCTTACTACCCTTGAATGACTTGATGGAGCACAGGGTGAATGGGACAGTTATACAGATTTAAGATTCTGGATTGTTGCATGTTGCTCTTGTCAAATCCTTCACTGTTATAAATGCAGTCTACATATCTAGGGAATGGGGCTATCTATAAATGTTCTCCATATGGAGGGAAGTTTACCTCCTCCTTCTGTAGCGAGCTGTTCTGATCCAAATAAACTCTGTGAATGGGTGAAACGCATGCTCCTTCCTTGTCTATTAACTCACTTAAAAGTATCTATGACTCTATTTCCACAAATAGCTCCAGAGTACCTTCTATGGGCCAAGTCCTGTGTCAGCACAGGTTATTTCAGTAACTCCTTACCATTACCTTGTAGGATAGGCATTATTCCACTCAAATTGTGGATAAAGAAACTGGACTCACAGAGGGAAGCTGTTCCCGTCACTCCACCAGGCTGCATTGTTTCATAAGTGAGTTTAAAGGCTTTATTTATTTATTTATTTTCAGCAAGTAATGACTAAGGCAATGAATGTGTAATATGCCAACACTGCATTCTTTGTTGGGGATACAAAGGTAAATGCGTCACTGTTTTGGGCCTCATGGACTCTATGCCAAACAGGAAGACATGGATTTCATTTTTTATTCCAAACTCATGTTGTTTTTTCAATCTCTTTTGTTGCTTTTACTTGGTAGTGGAAGTGCCACGTGGCCTATGCCACACAGGACTTGTGTGAAAGAGCTGAGGTAGAGCCCATGCTTTCTGCATCTTCATACTTCATGGCAGACGTAATAGACTGACGGAGATGACTGAACAACTGTATGGGTGATGACAAATGTGCTCATTAGGTGCAACAGCTCATTAATTCAAGAATCTCAAATTTTGAAAAATAACAGCAATCCAGTAAGTAAAAATAAGCCTCTGAGCATCTAAAATAGAAGTCACTGGGTCTATCAACTAAAGCTCATGTGCTTTATTTGCAGAAAAATAATTCAGGCCTTTGTTTTAACCAATTTACTCCTATCTCACACAAAATTTTAATGTGTTTGGGTATCTGCTTGTAGCTCACAGCAAATTTAAAAAGAAACCTACTTATCCTTGGGCATTAGTCAAAAGAAGAGATTAGATTTCCCTCCAAAATACTAATAATTTTGTTGAGGGCTGGTTCTGTTCACTTGAATTGGGAGATATTGAATGCATTTTTAGAAATACAAGAAGTATAAAACAGACAATTTTGATTTGACTTTTTCTTATGAAGGATGTGATTGAGCTTAAGTCTGTTTTCAAAGCCACCACAGCTTTTATTGAAAACAACTGCATCCCTTACCCTTTGCTTCATCCCCTCTCATTTTCCATTGGTGTGTGCAACTGACAATGGTTCTAGTGCATTGATAGCAGGTCCAGTCAAGTACCAACTACAGAGTTCTCACAAACCAAAAGAGAGTGGCTTTTAATCTTATACCCCATTCTTTAATAAGGATCTGGACTTCAAATACAAAAATCTCAAATTGGAGTTACACCATTTTTTTGGCAAAGGAGTACTTCCTGGGGCCTGCCTAAGTTGCATCATGTCAGTGGCTAGAGGAGGATTCTCCAGAGAAGAGCAAGAGTGATGAGAAAGAGGCTCTATGAATCAGTAGGGGAACCAATGGGCACACTCAACTCTGGGGTGAAACTGCTACTGGTCACCTGGGCAGAGAAATTATGGATTAAATACTTCTTTTTGCAGGTGATACATTGTTACTTCATTGACTTGTGAAGGGTTTTTTTAATTGTAGGAATATGTGGGAATATTTATTGCAGGAATATTTTAGGAATATTTCTGAGAGTGGATTTATAAAGTATGATCCAATGGTATTTCTGTTTGTGAGGGGAGGAAAGAGGCAGTAAAAAAGAAGGGCTTCATTTTCACATTTTAAACAATTATAATATGTTAGTTACCTAAGGAAAAGTATATATTTGAATCTAAAGATGCTAAAGGTGAGATATCAATTATAAATTTCTGATCTTTTTTAGTGATACAGGAAAGGGATATATAGTGCTTTAGTCACTTTTAAGAATCCCATATTTGGACACAGAGCAACTGAGAATTTGACCAAGAGTAGCAGAGTAAGTAACAAAATGGGGAGAGCTGCAAATACAATGCAGATCACTTGACTTGCATTTACATGTTTGTATGTGCTTGTCTCATGCTTTTGTAATCCATTTGGATGAGTGGCTCACTCTTCAAAGATTAACATTTTATGACCAAATTACTGAGAAATATCCATCTCTGGGTTAAGACGGTGAGTGAAGCATGGTATGAGGAATAACACTGGATAAGAACAAGACAAGGGATAATGTGTTAGGGTTCTCTAGAGGGACAGAACTAATAGAATATATATATATATATATTTGTAAAGGGGAGTTTCCTAAGTATTAACTCACATGATCACAAGGTCCTGCAGTAGGCTGTCTGCAAGCTGAGGGTAAGGAGAGCCAGTCTGAGTCCCAAAACTGAAGGACTTGGAGTCCGATGTTCCAGGGCAGGAAGCGTCCAGCATGGGAGAAAGATGCAGGCTGGGAGGCTAGGCCAGTTTTGTCTTTTCACATTTTTCTGCCTACTTTATATTCTAGCTGCGCTGGCAGCGATTAGATGGCGCCCAACCAGATTAAGGGTGGGTCTGCCCTCACCAGCCCACTGACTCAAATGTTAATCTTTTCTGGCAACACCCTCACAGACACACCCAGGATCAATACTTTGCATCCTTCAATCCAATCAAGTTGACATTCAGTATTAGTCATCACAGATAATATATTTGGTTTCACTCTCAAGTCTCTGTTTCTAATAAAAAGCTTGTCTGTTGTTCAATGCCTATACATGCAGTCAAATGTTTAAATTTGATGTAATTTTATATTTAAAGAAATTCATAGAAATGGAGATTTACTTACCCGATGATTAAGCGCCTTAGGCAAAAGTTGCCTTAAAAATGATAAACATGCATTAGATATATAAAACAAAGTTTATTTACTCACTTTCTTTCTTGACCACCATGTTTAATCACACTTAGTACTTTTATAGAATGTTACGTAGTTTGTAAATTATCCAAATATTTTCTTTACCTTACAGTCTTCCATTATAACATTGAGTACATAAAATTACCTTCATCACAACCATCATCACCTTCTCCATCATTATCATCTGCTATGGTTTGAATGTTTGTCCCCTCCAAAACTCATGCTGAAACTTAATTGCCATTGTAATAGTATTAAGAAGTGGGACCTCTAAGAAGACATTAGGCCATGAGGGCTCCACCCTATGGGTGAGGTTCATACCCTTATAAAATAATTAATTTTGACCCTCTTGCTCTCTCTTACTTTCTTGTCTTCTGCCGTGTTATAATGCAGCAGGAAGGCCCTTGCACAATGCCAGCACCTTGAAACTGGACTTTCTAGCCTCTAGAACTGTAAGCCAATAAATTTCTGTTCATTTTAAATTACCCAGCCTTAGATATTCTGTTATAGCAGCACAAGACAGACAAAGACACCATTATTATTATTGAGCACGTGTTAACAACTTAACACATATCAACTCATTGGTGGTTTTCAACAAGTCAATGAGGTAGATAATATTATTATCTTGATTATTTTTATGAAACTGAGGCAAAAAGTTTGATAATTTACCCAAATGTATGTGCCTAGTATATATAACTGAGGACAGTCTCTTAAACATTACTCTATATTGCCTTTGACCTGGTGAGACATTAGGCAATTTTAATTTTAGTCCTTCATTTTGCAAAATGAGCAAACTGAGGCCCATTGAAAAGAACTGGCTTTCCTTTGACAGTCAACCAATTCTTGATAGAATTTTGATTAGAATTCACATTTTTTGACTTTTAGTCCAGTGATCTAATATTATACTTTATCCCCTATTTTCTAGGTAATCTAATCTCCACTAGAATGTCCACTTCATAAGGGAAAAAAGGTAGAAACCAAAGCTTTACACTCTTTCACAAATACAATGTTCGGTAGGAGTGGAGACTCAGTCTATTGATGAAATTGGACTCTAGGGCTATTTTTATATTCATTACTACCTGTGAGGCCCTGTTAACCAAGATATTTCATAAATGGCATAGAATAATGATTCGTTTTTAGCCTTTTAGGGAAGCCATTTTATCTCCAGCATCCTTAATTCTGAAGGGTTGTAGTCCAGTATTTTTATACCTATTGTCTTCATATCATTCATAACTGAGTAATATTGAGTTATATCACGAAATCATAGTGTACCTTTCTAGTATGTAATAACAATAAATTTAAATATTCACAGCCCTAGAACAAAGTTGAACAGTGCTTGAGTAACTTTGAATGAGACTTGGCTTGCCTTTTTCAATCCTTGCACCATTCCATTCCAGTTCATGATTAGTTCCTTAGGTATATACAAGATAAATAAGTTGCTTGTTTTAAAAACTGAAACATTGCTATTGGTTAATATGTGCTGAATACAACTAAAGATTCAGGTAGGCTGGGCATGGTGGCTCACACCTGTAATCCCAGCACTTTGGGAGGCCGAGGTAGGCGAATCACAAGGTCAGGAGATCAAGACCATCCTCACCAACATGGTGAAACCCCGTCTCTACTAAAAATAAAAAATAAAAGAAAATTAGCTGAGTATGGTGGCGTGCACCTGTAATCCCAGCTACTCAGCCGGCTGAGGCAGGAGAGTCACTTGAACCCGGGAGGCAGAGATTGCAGTGAGCCAAGATTGCACCACTGCACTCCAGCCTGGCGACAGAAGAGACTCTTTATCAAAAAAAAAAAAAAAAAGATTCAAGTACACTAAAGAACGTGTGGAAAATAAGCTTTCTTCATCTTAATAGCTGACATTCTAAAAAATATGGAAGGGAAGGTCTCCTAGTATTTTAGGGAACTCAATAGTATTCAATTGTGAAAACTAAAGAACATGTTTCTTCTTACAAGTTCTATTAATTACAGAACAGAATCTGGTTTTAATGAACTAATTTTAATCCTTCTTTGTGGTGAGGAATTTAGATTATGGAGTACCCAAAGGGCTTCATTATGAGACAGTTTCACTTATAAGCAGAGCATCAATCTACCTATTTGCTTTTGAGCAAGATTTAAATTTACGGGTAAAATATTCCCTTGCGTTAAGGCAGATGCCTTGAGAAGTTGCATTAATAACTATTTAGAGTAACTCTTTATGATTCATGAGCTAAACAGGGTTATTTTCCTGTGGCTCACCAGACCATCTGTAAATTGGCCTGACATAGAGCTTCAAAAGAATAAATACATACTAAAAAATTCAGAGTTAGAATTGAGGCTGTTTTCTTAACTTAATTTGAAATCCCAGTTGTTGTTTTGAGATCAAATCAAGTGTCTTTTATTTTAAGCTCTTTTTCATTGAGGTCTAAATGTTGACTATAGGTTGATTTCAGCATATAAACTTTAACATATGGTAAGCAAGTAAATATTTTTCAGTTATTTGATATGCATTTCCTAATGTTTGAGTATATTGAGTATATCAAGTAGAAAATACCATGGAAACTCAGACAAAAATAATAATATTATATAATCACTGGATCCCTAACTTATCCATCCTCTGAATACAAATAATGTCTCCATGACTTAAATTATGAATAACATACATTTTTAACCATGAATGTAACACATTACTTTGTAAAAATCAAACAACACAGAAGTGAATTAAAAAAAGTGATTGCCCACCTCCACTCCCTATTTCTTACGTATCCATAGTGTTTAAAATTCCATGCTCTCTTTCACAAACTTATCTATGTATATGCATCTACAGACACATTTTTAATTTTGTTTTATAAACATTGAGATCAGATTATACTTACTGTATGGTAATCTGTTTTTCTAAATCTTAAATTTAGCCACATATAAAGATTAAATTAATTTTTTAACAGTTAAATATTATTCCATCTATCATCTTTTAAAAAATAATTTCCTTATTTATAGATATTGAAATCATCTTCTAAATTATTTTCTATAAAATGATTCCTGGTGAAAAGATTCCTGTAGATCTCCCAATAATGTTAATACTGATTTTTATACTTGATTAAATCCATACTTGACTCAAAATTCAAGATATGCACATATATGTTAAGAAATGAATCTCCCTCCTACTCCTATTTCCTAACCACTCAGCTTTTAAAGAGTTCTTCTGGGGATTATTTAGTGTGTATATACATGTATAGAAAATTTCTCTGCACATAGGCTACCATAATCTATACACTCCTATGTGCCTTGCTCTTTTACTTAATAATAGATCAATTGGTTTAAACTGCCTATCCCTTTTTTCTTTCTATTATGAAGTATTCTATCATATGGATATAGTGTAATTTATTTAACCCATTAAATGTTAAATAGCTCCTTATTAATTTGTTTTCCATCTTCTCTATTACCTTATACATATGCCATTTTCATAGATGAACATATGTCTGTAGCATCAGATGTATGTGGAATCGGCGGGTCAAAAACCATATGCAATTTTGTTTTGGAAAATTTCCGATTTTAAACCACCTGTATGGAGAAGTTGTAACAGTATACTCTTGTACTAGGAATATATAAAAGCATTTTCCCTACAATTGTCCAGCACAATTTCTCTCTTTCTCTCTCCCCCTCTCTTTTTATCATGTCCAAATTGATAGATTAAAAAATGATACCTCATTATGATTTTGTTTTCTATATTTTAAAATTATCAGTGAGGCTGAAAAGTAATTCATGTGTTTAAGAACCATTTGTATTATCTTTTCTATATATATATATATATATATATATTTTTTTTTTTTTCCTTTTCTTCCAAATTTGATTCTTGGACATTTCTTGGACATTGAAGAGTCATGTAAACTCTTCACATATAACCTTTTATTGGTGATATTAATGGCAAATCCACCTACCCCGCCCCCTTCAAGCAAAATTTATCATTTATCATCTGGCTTTGTGATTATTTTGCAATGAAAAAAGTTTTCGTTTTTACCTAGTAGAATTTATTATCTATTTTTAGTGCTTTCTGAGTTTTGTTTGATATTGAAAGTTTATTTCCTCTTCCAAATTGTTTTTTAAAATTACTTAATCTTTTTAGTACTTCTATATCTTATTTTTTACTCCATTAGTTCTCACATGCATCTGAAAACTATTTGGTTTATTTTTACATACCAAGTTTTAAATCTACTTATACTGATTTAATGATCAACTTACATTACACAAACTCCTATTTACCGGATTCGATTATATCAGCCATTCCGTTAGTCTCCCTTGGTTGTTTTTTTGGATATTCCCAAAGGATTATTTCACAAACTGTCTGGTATGAGAGAGAATAATTCCTTGGTTATAATTGTGACTTCTGAAGTCAGATAGACTTTGATTTCAATTATAACTCTGTTTACTAGCTGAGGCACCTTCAGGAAATCTCAGCAGAAGCTAATGGCCATAGTAGTGGTAATGTTGCTATCGTAAGATTGCTGTGAGGATTAAGTGAGATGACACATGCAAAATGCCTGGTATATAGTAAGTACGTGGTAATGTTAGCTGTTATCTTCATCACCATTATTATTAATGTTGTTTTTGTTAATAATTGATAATACCGTGTTGTTATTAATTGCCTAGAGTCTCAATAAGATAGCTTTCTCTGCTGATCTGGAGAGGATTTCAGTGATGTCAACGGTGCAGTTAGTGCCAAGGCATTGTGGTTCACACCTGTAATCTTAGCACGTTGGCAGGCCACCTCCTTGGGTGGTGCATCTTTTGCGCCCAGGAGTTCAAGACCAGCCTGGACAATATGGCAAAATGCTATCTAAAAAAACAAAACAAAACAAACAAACAAACAAAAAACGGTGCACTTAGTGGGAATGTTATTGTCTAAGGTGTTGTCTCTAGTCATGCCATACTACAAAAGCCACGAAATTTTAGAGCTGGTTAGGACTTGTTTGCTAATTGTGCATTGCACATTATCATTTGACTTTGAAGGGTCCTGCTTATGCCCAGTGTCCACCAAGCTTTTCAAGAAGCCTGCAGACTCACATTCATCTAATTGTGAGATCCAAATCCAGGCCAGCAGGCCTGGTGGGTAACAGGTATAGAAAATAAAGGAGAGTATATTTATAACCATGAGGTAGGTAAAACCTTCCTGGGAATTCAAAAATTCTGAAGTTATAAAAGAAAGCCTCAACAGATTTTAATATTTAAAAATTCAGAATATTTCTGTGCAATTGATGTCAAAGAACAAAGTTAAAAGACAATTGTCAACCTGGTAAAAAATTTTGCAGCATATATACATAAAAAGATAACCACCTTAGTATCTAAGGATTTCATGCAAATTAAGAAGAAAAAGACAGCCTAATAGAAATTCAAAGAATTACAAATGGCTAATAAATAATGTGAAAATGTTTAAATGCAAATTAAAACAGAGATATGTTTTTGGCCTTCAGATAGGCAAATATTTTAAATATGTATAATAACCAAGAGCATGGGGAATTAGGTATTCATACATTGCAGGTAGAATGCAATTTGGGAGTAGGTAAAAAATTAATAATATATGTATACTTTGAACAGACAAATGTTACTCCTAGATATCTCTTCTACATACTCCTGTGTGTACAGTAAGATATGTGATTGAGGGAATTAATTGCAACATCATAAAGAAGAAGAAACAATCTAAATATTCATCCATAGAAGAATGGTTGATTTGGAATGCTATATAATGGTTGGCAAGATTTCCCAAGCATATTATTATTTAAAAAAGTAAGTCGCAAAACAAAATGTATGTGATGAGAAATGTATAGTGTAATAGTATCATAAGTGATGAGAAATCCTCCAGACAAAAGTACATGTCGTATATATATAAACATAGAAAAATGTCTGGAAAAACACACAACTAAGTGTTAATTTAGAATGCTTCTAATAAAGAGAGTAGAGGAGCGAGGAGGGCAGGGCAGTGGGGAGGTAAAAGAATATGGGAGATTTTCACTTTTTATTCTCTGTACCTCTTTGTTGTTAAAAACGTTTATAACTAGAACGTATTCATGTGTGCTTCTGTAAATAAACTGGAAAAAAGATACCGTGGTTAACCTTACATAATACTGTTTGCTGTGATGTGTAATGGAGTGATTGCTTCTAAAATTTAGCCAAGGATAATTTATATTTTCAGAATACAATTGGAGAATCAATTGTGAAATTACAAATATTCAGGGCATATAACAGGATTGTTCACAAACCACCAAATATAGGTGCTGGCTTTGCTGCAGCACATTTCAAGATAATGCCCAGCTCCTCATTAGAGTGGGACATGGGTTATAATGAGGTGATTTTTGCCTATAAACTGCACCCAACCCCATCATACTAAATTCTGCTATGCAGCAAGTAGTGTCACAGTCTGGAATGGACTTTCTCTGCTGTAATCCTACGGAGCTTTTGCTCTTTAACATGTAAGAAAAACAGTGGCAGTATAAAGTTTCCCTGCTGTCACTGAAATTGTGAAACGGACTTACAGTTGTTTGGCAAAGCCCTTGCTCTAGGACCTTGTTAATCTTCCTTCTTGAAATTTCATGAGAAAGAGATTGATGTCCTAATATCACTAAATTTTCTGTCTTTTAGACTGACCCTTTGGGTCTGTCATCTGTTTTCCTGTTTTTAACAACTATTTGTATAAGGAAACAACAGAGCAAACACTATGGTAAACATCAGTGATATTCATCTGCAGTGTCAGGGAGGCATCAGGGAAGGAAGAGGACTAAGACAAAACGGTAAGTGCATGCCCCATCCGAAGAAGGCAGCTCTGTTTAGCTCCAGTTGGTTGTTATCATGTTGGAACAGAGCCCAGTGTTGTAGATTTTCTAATTTTTAAAGAGCAGCACATTAAAAATTTCTTGATTTTATATAATTTCCCCTCAAGTTTTAGATATTGGATAGTGTAAATATAAAATATAAAAATAACTTAGTCAATCCTATAAAACATATGTGAAAACCAAATGGTGGGCACCATTTTGCAACCTGTAAATGTTATTAAAAACATAGAATCTCAGGCCCCACTCAAATGTACTAAATTCAAAACAGTATTTTTAACAAACTTCCCCAATGTCTGTATACAGAGCTCAACCACAGCTTCTGGCTAGCTTTCGATCAGCTATTATTGGGATGGTAGATGCGATCTATCTGAAAGGCAAATTCCCATCCTTTAATGGTGGTTGCCTGGAACAGTGATTTGAGGAGGAGTGTCAGACTGTTCCCCAGGGTGAGGGGAAAAAACAATTGGTGATCTTTTAGTAATGTCTAGCTTGGGCACAGGCAAGTGGATAGAGGTGATACATGTGCAGTTTCTGTTCTGATCATGACCCATAATGTAGGATCTATGCTCAAATAATATTTGGGTCCCACCAAGATATGGTCCCACTGTCTTCCCTAAGAAGTTTGTGTGTGATGAGAGAGAGAGAGAGAGACAGAGAGAGAGAGAGAGAGAGAGGGAATGAGAGAGAGAAGGTAGAGAGAGAGAGAAGGTAGAAAGAGAAAGAGAGAGCACACATGAAAAGTATGTTTGGAATCAGGACTCTGAACCATTACTTCTAGATTTCTAAATGTGGATTTCTGGAAAGGTTTTGAGACTTGAATGATGTAAATTTTCATCTAGTAGGTGTTGGTCTAATTAAAGCATTGGGCTAGGAAGAAAAACACTTTCATTCCTGGGTTGTCAATCCCATTTCTAAGAAGCCCTTTTTATTCCGATATGTCCACTGGCTATTCTACATTCCTCATTCAGGCTGTCTTGTTGGTCACAATTTTGGGGAGAAGTGGCATGTCTGTGAATAGCTATGTGCATATTTCAAAATAGTTTGTCATTATTTGCATCAATTAAGATGCTTTTGATTGAAAGCAAGCAGATTAACTTATATAGTTATGTAGTATTTATTGCAGGAAACTAGAAGTGGGCACTCTCAGTGTTGGTTTGGTAGATCAACACTGTCATAAAGAACCAAGTTTTTTATTTTCTTTTTCTTCTGCCATGCTCAGTGGGTCAGCATTGCCTCTTCTTATGGTCTCAGAATGGCTGCCTTGCTCTAAACATTACTTCCTCATAAGAATGTCCCTGGCAGGAAGGCAGAGAGTGGGGGCAAAGAGAACCTTTCTCCTTGAGCGTTAGTCTCATATCAGGGACCTAAGATGAACCCTGAAGCCTTAGCTGCCCTCCCCTTATATATCATTGGACAAAACCATGTCGTAAGCCTAACCATTGGCAAAAGGGAATGAATTGGACCAATGGCAGTTTATTCCATGGAGCTGAATGCATTGTAACCAACACATCAGAAAGGAGAGGGTAGTGAGTGTTGAGGAAATAACCAACAGTGTGTGCTACATCATATCTAGAAATCAATTCAAAGAACAGGTCCTAGTGCTAGGATGTTGAGTGCCATCTCACACCAAAGATGGCATTTCTAAAGATTAGAGATTCATGTTCATAAACAACTTGGAGCATAGAAGATGCACAGGAGTGATAACTACTATGAATTCAGTTGTGGTGTTAAGACATATTCTATTTAAAGACTGCTCTAGTATCTGTGCACAAATGGGATGCATTTTGAAAAATTTCCATTATTTCAGGCCATTAACTGGTGCCAGTCAATAAAGAGATTTTAGTTAATAAGTAGGATTATTATTATACCAAGATATTCAATAAATTCTAGTTCTTCTCAAACCTGGCTATGACTCTGAGTCACATGGGCTTTAGAAATTCCAAGGGGCTACGGATGGATGAATAGCATAAATGTGAAAACTGGAATGGCCCAAGGTATTTGTAATTTGAACAGTAAAAAAGCTAAGAGACATTTAGTGACCTATATAGCTTAGAGTACAATATATAAAATAAACATACCTGCCCTAAGCACATTGATGTTCTCAAATGGTGAATGAGGTGTGGTCAGATGTAAGTAGAAACCTTCATTAAAAAATAGAGCAAACCAACTTGTGTTTGCCTCTATCCAGTGGTTTTTAACCTTCTGGGTTTAAAAGCCTCACTGAGAATTTGAACAAGGTTATGGAATGCTTCCCAGAGAGACGCACATTTGCATATTTACAACATGCTTTGAATATTAATAACTTCTTCTCTAATGTTCTTTGTCCTATTAGAAAAACTAAAGCAGCATAACTAATAACTAACAATAGATACTATTAATTGAGTTCTTACAAGTATTCCAGGTCCAGGTTCCACCCAGATCTACTGAACTAGAAGCTTGAAGAGCTCAGAATACATAATTTTGTAAAGTTCCTTCATTGTTTCTGATGAAATTAATTGGCTCCTTCTTGATTAGTCATAGAAGCAAGGGCTTTATAGTCAGACAAACTTGAGTTAAAAATTAAAACTTTGCACTCACTAAGCAAGGGCAAGTCACTCAAATCCTCTGGCCCTTAGTTTATATCACCTGCAAGACGGGAAGGCTAACTATCCTCAGGAGAATGTGATTGAGGTAAAATGAGATAATGTATGACAGCATCATAGCGTGCTGCTAGCATATGGTGTGTGCTATATTTACTCTTTATCATAGGCACTCATAAGGGGTTTGATTTATTTGCTGTGAGGATATTGTCCAAATATTAAATTTATATTTAATTAAATTATTTGGTTTATTTTAATTACATTTTTTGATTATTTTAATTAAATTACTTGAGCTGAAAAATTCATGGCTATATTTACATTAAATGTTAAAAACAGAAATTAAGACACTGAAACAAAGAAAAAAATAGCAATGGTGTTATCCTGAGATGGCTTTTATTGGAGCCACGTAATATGTAAACACATTAGCAAAGCAAAGCTCCAGTAAATAAAGCTCACTGACCTCTAGATCCTCAATTCTCATCTTGATTCTAACCCTAGTTTTGTAAGGCTTTTGAAAAGTTTTCAATTCCTAAAGCTTTATGATGTTCATGTCAAAAGGGTACCTTCTTGGCTCTGTGCAGGGAGACTCATACAGGTGTCCAAAATGGTTCTGAATTGGGAAAAGAGTAAAAGAATCTATGCTGTATGTTCAATAACAAACCAAACAGAATCTTTATGATGCAATGAACACCGTAAAGAAGAGTAAAGATTTGAAGATTTACTCTGATTGGTTGTCTGGTGAACTACAAGAAAAAGGAATATTCTTATTGCAAATGCCAGCTTTAAAAAGGACAAAAATGGGGAGTCGAGGTTAGGCCAAAATAAGGTCAATAAAGGTGTGGGGAAAAAATAACTCAGGGAATAGGAGGAGAGAGATAGCAGACAAAAACAGAGGAAGCATTGGTGACTACTGGCATTTTGGGAGGGATTTTAAAGTAATTTTGCATAGCTCAGTAACTTACCTGGGAGATTTTCTATCATTTCTAATATTAACATATCTTTGGCTCAACCAAGGACTTAAGGGGTGAGTCAGGAGCATTAAAGTCAACAACGGAGTGTCCAGAAATGGAATCCGAACTATAAACACTTAGGGCCATTAACAGCCAATGAGGCCACTATTATTTCTTAGGGGAACAACATAGAAGATAAATGCGTGCCCTGAGCACATGAATGTTCTCTCTAAATTGAGAGTGGGGAACAGTGGCTATGAGTCAGTACCTTCATGAAGAACACAGCCAACTTATGTTTGCCTCTTTCCATTGTGTCATTACATTCTTAAATCATGGACCTCATTGAAAATCAGAAAGAGATTGTACATATTCTTCCTAGAGTAGTTTACATTTACATATATGTATATGCACAGTGTTTTGTGAATTGATAACCCCTTCTCTAATGTTCTTGGTCATGTAGGGAAATGGAAACAGCATGACTAATAGCCAGTAACAATAGCTTCAATTAATTATGAATGCATAAACCTAACAATAACTAATAGCTACTATTAAGTCCTTACTATGTAAAAACATTATGCAAAGCACTTCATAGGCATTATCTCATTTAATCCTCACTTCTGCCCAATGAGATAAACAATATTACTGACCCTCATTTTAAGGATGAGAAAACTGAGGCTTAGGGAAGTTCAATAGCTTGCTTAAAGCTCTACAGTTAGCAAGTGGCAAAACCCAAAATCAGACTGAGATCTGTTGGATGCCTAGCATATACTCTTAAGTACTCCCTTATACTACTTCTAAATTACTTTTTATAGACACTTGACATCACATATTTCAACCTGGGCTCTAAGGGATTTGTGAATCATCTGCATTTATATGCTATGTTCTATATGTGTATATGAGTGTGTTTCTGGGGGTCCATAGCTTTCATCAGATTCCTTAGAAGATCTCATCTAAAACAACAAAGAATCAGTCTTCTAGCTCTTCTGGGGTTTAGCCCAGAATTAAGTTAGTCTGTTACAGAGTCACATCACTGGGTCACAATGAGCCTCTTCTTTCTACTCCTCTCACCTCACAGAATTGTTATTATTAAGTTGTTTTGGAATCAAGTTTGTGTCTAGAATTAAGAAACTCTACCAGAAAAAGGTATACAAAATCTACTACTGTATTTACTTTAGGAACGTTTTTGAGTATGTTTCTTATCATATTTTTCAGTGTCTTCAAAACAAAATTCCAAGTAATAAATTGTGTTTAGAAGAAAAAAAAATCCTTATGTATAATAAAGAATACAATGGTGTTTCTCTTTACTCAAAGGCCAAAATTTCAGACTCAAATCTGCAATCCAACTTTAGTACCTATGTAGGAGTCTTTGGCCTACATGTTGCATTTTCACTTCCCCCTCAGTCATAGTCATCTACTCCAATTTGTATTTTCTTTTGTTCTGAATATACATACATATATTTTATTCCATGTATTCTTATAAAGCATCTCAAATTCTTTGTGGAACAAATAGAAATACAAATTAAAATTTTAACTTTTTCTCCCTCTTTCTCTTCTACCATGCCATGCTTCAAAAGAGGCAGAGCTTATGAAATTTGCAGAAGTTTGTTCTTTAATAACTTAACCTTCAGTGATGCAAGGAAACAATCCCCAGTTAGGGCAACATAATAGACTAAAATAATATCTTCAATCACCACCACTTTTCTTGCTGATTATTTAACTAATAGAGGAATGTATCTTGCTTCCCTCCTCCCAGACAAATACTATTCTCAAGCAAAAATAGATTCATTTCTTTCATGATTGGATTTTCTAGGAAGTAGCTGTATTATAGCTATTTTGTGTTGTGAATAGAATGAAAGTAATAAGGTTTAAACTCCAGCATTAAAGGGACAGAGTTCTCTTTCAGTTATGTACCCTTGAGTACATGAAATTGAAGTCTCTCTTAGTGAAAAAATCAACACGCTGGCACACGTGTTGGCCAATACAGTGGTATCTACACATACAGTCAATATTTTTCTTAGGAAAGAGTTTTAAATTGTCTTATGCAGTTACCATAAGTAATTTGTTAAGCGTCTAAACCTTGGTGCCATAGCAAGAGTCTTGGTAATGTTTTAAGTCAGGTTGAACCAATCATGAGCTTTGCTAGAAGGCTGAAAAATCAGGGAGCACTTCAAGACAGTTTCATTGAATGTCTAGTCTAAAAACATGTATCCAGAAAATCTTACCCATAATCTTGGCTTTAATTACCTTCTGTATGAGAGAACTCTCAAAGTTTTGCTTCCAGCCACAACCAATCCTCTAAGCCCTAGATCTATATAGCTACCTACTGACTTAGCTCTACTTGGCATCTACAGTCCTTTCAAACTTAAGGTTGGAAAAGGAATTTGTACGCATCCAACCTGACCCTTCTCAGTGTTCCCTCTTGAGTGAATGGCATCTTTGTCCACCTAGTGCAGACATTAGAATCCTGGGGGATACCTTGAATCATTCTACTCTATTCCTACTTCCTCCTCCTCGCTTAACATAATTCTATTTTCTCCATCACCCCTGCTCATACTGGTTTCTGTTAACATCTTTTTTCCCCCAGATGACTGCATAATCCTCCCAGCTAGTGGCCTAGATTTCACTCTTGCCTAGCCACAGCCCACTCTCCATACAGAAGCTAGAGTGACATTTTTAACATTTCCATCTAATTATATCATTTCCTTGCTTGAAATTCTTCAATGACTTCCCATTACTTTAAAAATTAAGACTCAAATCCTTAACATGGCCTAAAAGCTGCTTGCCTGATCTGAATACTTTTTTGGAGTCATCTCTAGCACTTTTCATATCTTGCCACATTGGCCTTATTTAGCTTCCTCTAAAACCAACTGCCTTCTTTCCTTGACTCATTTACACACACACACACACACACACACACTCCTGATGCCTAATTAATGTCTGTTCTACTGTCAAGATATATTTGACTCACTTCCTAAGAAAAATCTTTCATGCCATATCTGACAGATTCAGTCCATTATGGTTTTTATAGTACCCTGTATTTGCTCTTGGTAATACTTATTGTAATTTAATAAATCATGTAACTACTTGTTTAAGATATTTCTTTTTTGTTTGACATAAATTCCATGAACAGTGAATGGCATCTCTTTTTCACTCTATATACCCAGTGCCTGGCATATTGCATTTCACATAGTAGGTGTTGAAAAAATTAATACACAAATTAGGTAATAAAAGATGACCCATTTGAATTAGTTAGAAAATCCCACTCTAAATAGTTATATGATTTTACCTTGTGGAAATTATTAAAAGTTTACTTTTAACTATTATTTAATTATAGGAAAATTAATTCTAAGCACAAATTTTAGTAAAAACCAAGAAGTAAGAGGATGAGCATTTATATTTATTGAGAGCTTGCAATTTACAAGGCCTTTAAGTATTCAAGGAATACTAATTCTAATGCAATTCTTATAATTATTCACTGTGAATTCATGGAAAAGTAAAAAGACCCAAGGAGTAAACTGATCATAGTTACACAGTTATCACATGGTAGAGATGGCAACAATTCAATATATTAAGAAAAATAAGCCCACTCCCTTGAAACAGGACCAGACATATCTTCTTGTGGATGACAGGGTATGATAACACATTCCATGTGGAAGACATTCAAGAACTATGTCTGAAAAATTATATCAATTTTTAAAAATTTTGTTAACAAAAGGGGACACTACGACCTAAATCTGTTTGATGTGTGTATCAGGAAACCATTCTCTTCACACAGTAATATTTCTTCATTTATGGAATTAATGAAGAAAAGAAAGATATTAGCAATACAGTTTCAATATACTCTAAAGATGTATAAAGACCCTGAAAACTTATGTAAGACTTTAAGACTTTATGGAAATAATCTTAATCAAATCAATACAGAAAACCATAATTTTTCTCTCTGCCTCTGTGCCATGGCCTGTCAAATAATTTGACTTCTGAAATTTATAAAAGAATATGGAAAATCCTCTTTCTCCATTTCACTTTTCCTAAAGACATAAGACTTTGACAGGTGTATCAGTGCTATAGTCCTGTTCCAGGACTTTGAAGAAGCAGATGACAGCCGATTGTCCAATTCTCAGCTCCTACCTTGTTTTCTAGGTTTGGACTCTTAAGGGACAGCTGCGGCAGGGTGATGGAACAGGCCACCTTCTTCAGGGGCAACTCATCTCTGGTGCTTTTGCATGCAAACTTGACTGTCAGTCATCCACAAAGACATAAATCTAGTGCTGCAATGGATTGAGTTCTTTGCTACTGTGGGGATGGGGAGTGTCATAGTAGGGGCGGGGGGTATGTATGCCTAAGCCTCTTTTGGTGCTCTTTTCTTTTATTCTGATATGGTTCTTCTATGAAGTGGTAAGGCCACACACGTTGGGTGATGGAGAGTGAGGGGTCTCACTTGAGAGAGTTGGATATTTTTGGGCCCAATCATGTGGTGAAGAGGTAGATTCTTGGAAAAGGATGAGCATTTAGAAGGTGGGCTTTAAGGAGGCAAGAGGGAATGCCTGTTGCTCTCAGGAATTTGCCTCCAATTCATGGTAGAGGCCGCCTCTGCTGCCTGGGCCACAGGAGAATGAGCCTAGAGCAGGGGAGGAGATGCCTGTCTAGGAGGACACAAGATAAACCATGAGAAAATTATATTTTATGAACTATATTTCCTGGTTATGTGTTCCTATCTGGTTTTGTTTCCCTCTTTATTATCTGTGAGCTTTAAACGGAGTTTGTTGACATGTTCCAGCCCCGTGTTAACTCTAATACTAGGAATTTAGAAAACAATTTTGTACTACGTTGGACTGGAGTATTAGAGGGTGAACATTTTCTTCTACTTGTGGTCTCTCATGTCCCCACTCTGGGCTCGTGTACTGGTGGCAGAATGAATTATCGAGAAGTCTATTTATCTACCTCCTCCCCACAGGACAATATTCTCTGAATTGAAACCTCAAAAGACATTATACTCGATTAAGGCAGATTCTGGTCTTCTTACAGGAATACCTTTGGAGTCTTCTTGACAGTGAGATTTCAAGTTTCTCCATAGACCTCAGATTTCTCTCTAATGGGATTGCTATTTCCTGAAAGTCTTTTAAGAATAAATTTTCCTTCTTCAAAACAAGCTTATGGACACAATGTACAAATAGCTGGCTATAGTAATAGTCTGACAGAATCTTGTTTACTGTGAAATATAAATGGTCAACAATAAACATATGATTTCTGAACATTTCTTGTTCGAATGGGAGGAATGGGTGAGAGATCAGGAGGCCATTGTGTGGGAGGAAGGAGTAAAAAAATACGAAATAAGAAAGGCTGGAAAGAATCAAAGATGGGCTAGGGTTACTTAACTTTTTTGCATAGGGTGAGGCATATTTTCTTTTAACTAGATTTGGGCCAACAGGCCCTGGCCCAAGTCCTTTGGCCCTGTGTAGCTGAGGTGTAGGGGATGATAAATTTTGAGCTAACTTGGCTTTGAGTGATGGATCAAGTATTGGGTGATGTTTTCTCCCAAACACAGCAGAGTTTCTTAAGAAAAACTTGATTCTCAGAGAATTAATGACTATAGGTATCAGAGTTATTTTACATCTCTACACAACAGATAAAGACAGGGGAGCAAGTAAATAATACACTCATCTTCCAAAATGTCAGAGTGTGCTGTATATAGTACTTCATCGTTTTAATGTAGGACTCATCTAAATAAAAATGGGTGGTTTGATAATGATTTATTATAAACTTATTAATTCCTATGAACAGAGACACATTTTGGGGCTCTCATTAGAAGAAAGGTATCCTTTTTGGCAGTAGAATGGGAAAAGCTATTGGGTCACATGATAATCCAACAGCGTACTATTAGATTTGAATTTTTATTGAGATCTTTTAGCATCTTCCTCCTCATTCTCAAATTTGCACCACTGGGACCTCAGGTGGTAGTGTTTTCTATCACTGTTGTTGTTTTTTCAGTTTCTTTTCCTACTAGGTTTCATATTTATAATGTGTTTCAGTTTTTACATTTTGTTCTGAAAAACATGAAGAACCAAGTTTCTGCTGGACAAAACAAAAACAGGCAAATAGAAGAGAACAAACATGGTTATGTGGTCCCTTTCATTTGGAAATGGGTCACTTGTGGAAACCAATATCTGTACATAAACTCTTATCATCAGAAAGGAAAACAGAGATTCTAGTATTTTTCAAAGACATTTATCAACCACCTAAGTAAATACTTGTAAATTTTAATTATATTTAGTATTCCACTCTTTTTTCTCATGTAAGTAATTAAGAACCTGTTTCTTGTATTTGTCCAAATTTTTTTTAATTCAAAAAGAATTTCTCATAATCTCACCTCATTATCAAATGTTTTTTGTGTGGGAAAATATGATTTTTCCCATTTTGCTGGATGTTAAAGTACCTTTAAGCCAGAAAAGGAGGTTTGCAATTTTACCTGAAGCCATGGAAGGTTTTATGTTTTTGTTATTGTTTTTATTTTATTGAGACATGATATTTTACATATTTATGGGTTGCGTATGAGTGTTTGTTACATGTGTAGAATATGTAATGATCAAGTTGGGAGTTTGGGGTACAAGGGTTTTTTTTTTTTTAAGTTGATCTTCAGTGGCCTCAGGATCATGAACACCACCCTCATAACTCAACATGCTAAAGTGGATTGATGCTCATCATGTGCCAGATGCTCCTTGGCATCTCCATGCTATGCCATTTAATCTTAACGTCAAGCAGAGGAAGCAGCTACCAATATTACCTTCATTTGACAGATAAGGAAACTAGAGTTTAGAGAGGTTAAATAATAAATAATTCCAGTGTTAGATCAGGCATTATATTTTAGATGGTTTTTAGTGATATGCTCACATTTGTGCTAAAAGAAGATCTCTCTGGCTTATGGCTCTGGAATGGGTCAGAAGGGAGCGAGCCTCAGGAAAGGGAGAATTCGCTGGGTGTGGTGTTGCACGCCTCTGATCCCAGCTAATTGGGAGGCTGAGGCAGGGGCATCGCTTGAGCCCGGGAGGTCAAGGCAGTGAGCCCTGAGAGTGCCACTGCACTCCAACCTGGGCAATAGAGCAAGACTCTTTTATGGAGTTAGGCTGGATAGTGCCACTGCACTCCAGCCTGGGTAATAGAGCAAGACTGTTTCATGGAACTAGGCTGGATAGTGATACTGCACTCCAGCCTGGGTACTAGGCTGGTGGCCGTGAGGTGGAGAGAAGTGAAAAAACTGGAGAGACTTTTATAGAGACTAGAATCCATAGAAACTGCTGATTAACTGGATATGAGGGATGAGGGAGAAGAAAGTGATGAGAAAAATAAGGTAATTGGCTTCAGTAGTGACAATTACTGAAATAAAAGAGACAGGAGGAGGAGCAGGTTTGGGGATCAGGGTTCTGCTTGACACATGTTCGGTTTGACTACTTTTGGGCTATTTAGGTAAAGATGATAGGATATACAGATTTACAGTTGAGAAGCAAGATCGAGGCTAGAGACAGAGATTTGGGTGTCTTAAGCACATAACAGAAATCAAAGCTGTAATTGTGGGAGTGGAGGATATCATCTAGGAAGAATGTATGGAAATGAGCTAGGGCAGTGGTTCACAAGATGTGGCCCAGATACACCTGAGGGTGCTCAAGACCTTTTCAGGGACCACAAAGTGAAAACTACTTCTGTAAGTAATACCGAGATGTTATTTGCCTTTTCCTCTCTTGGTCTCACACAAGTATACACTGAAATTTTTCAGAGGCTACGTGATGTATAATCATGTCATTGCTCTGAAGGTCAATGAAATATGTCTTTGCATATATTCCTGTGTTTTAAAAATTTCTCAATTTTAGTTTCTAATATAGCAAATATTGATAGATGTAGCCCACTTAAACATAAACTCTTTTGGATCCTTAAAATTTCTGAAGTGTGAAAAGGGATAATGATATATAAAATTTGAGAACCTTTGTGCTAGAAAATTTTGCCTTGATTCCACAGGCAAGGGTGATCATCAAAGACTGGAGGGCAAGGAATGACATAGTAAGAGTCATGCTAATAGAAAGTTGTCCTCATGGCAACCTCGAGGATACATTAAGATTGGGATAACATGAAGATACAGAGTTGATTTAGTTGGTAATTACAACAATTCGGGTATGAAATTACTCCGGCTCCAACTATGGTAATAACAGCTAACGTGATAATAGACAACATCAAACAAAAATAAATGTGACTTGCTTATTGACAGAATATGAATTACTATTGAAGAAATGAAAAGAGTAACAGATAACTGCATTTGGAGCAATGCGATTGGAAGAAAGACCTTGGATATGGCTTGGCATCATGTCCCACCGAAATCTCATCTTGAATTGTAATCCCATAATCCTCATACATTGCGGGAGGGACTCGGTGGGAGATAATTGAATCATGGGGGCAGTTTCCTCCATGTTGTTTTCTTGATAGTGAGTGAGTCTCACGAGATCTGATGGGTTTATAAGTGTCTGGCATTTCCCCTGCTGGCACTCATTTTCTCTCCTGCCACCCTGTGAAGAGGTGCCTTCTGCCATGAATTTTTTTTCTTTTTTTTGAGACGGAGTTTTGCACTGCCACCCTGGCAATGGCGTGATCTCGGCTCATTGCAACCTCTGACTCCTGGGTTTAAGTGATCCTCCTGCCTCAGCCTCCAGAGTAGCTGGGATTACAGGCATCTGCCACCATGCCCAGCTAATTTTTTGTATTTTTAGCAGACACAGGGTTTCACTATGTTGGTCAGGCTGGTCTTGATCTACTGACTTTGTGATCCGCCCACTTTGGCCTCCCGAAGTCCTGGGATTACAGGGGTGAACCATTGCGCCTGGCCTTGCTATGATTATAAGTCTCCTGAGGCCTCCCTAGCCATGCAGAGCTGTGAGTCAATTAAACTTCTTTTCTTTATAAATTACCCAGTCTTGGGTATTTCTTTACAACAGTGTGAGAATGGACTCATATAGTCTTGCTGCTGGTACATTTCAAGTACAGGAAAAATAATCCTTAATATTGAATAAGGGTTCATTAGATGAGCATTATCCAGTAGAAATATAATGAAAGCAACATATATGATCTAATAGCTGTATTAAAAAGTAAAAAAGTAAAATTAATTTTAATAAGAATATATTTTATTTGACCCAATATATCAAAAATATTATCATTTCAACATGTAATTAATATAAACATTATTGAGATAACTTAAGTTTCTTTTTGTCAGTATTAAGTCTTTGAAATCTAGTTTGTATTTCATACTCACAGTATACATCACATTAGACAAGTGACATTCAAGTACTCAATAGCCACAAGTGGCTAGTGGCTGCCACCTTTGATACAGCAGCTTTAAACTACTCATTTACTTCAGTCAAGATTATCAGAACCCTCATTTTTCGTCTGGGGTTTTTAATAACTATCTTCTTTGTGTCTTCCCAGGAAGTAATAGACTTATACTCTGCCGTCTAATTCTCTTACATCCTTGTGACCTCATTTGGATAGGGTGTAATTATGGGACCATTCTAAGAAAATCATCCAAGTGGTGTGACTTGCTTACTTGGAACTGAATCTCTGACCTGCCTTTTATAGGGCCTATATAGAATATAGCTTATCAGCCCAGCATACTGACATTGATCAGTGAAAGAAAAAACAGACAAAATTTGAGTTATGGGAAAATACCCTATCAACAGTATTAAAAGGCTATGAAAATCAGTAAGCAATGAGATACCATTTTATACCAGTCAAAATGGCCATTATTAAAAAGTCAAAATCAACAGATGTTGGTAAAGATGTGGAGAAAGGGGAACACTTATACACTGTTTGTGGGAATGTAAATTTGTATGACCTCTATGGAAAGCAATATGAAGGTTTCTTAAAGAACTAAAAATAGAACTATCATTCAATCCAGCAATCTCACCACTGGGTATGTACCCAAAGGAAGACAAATCATTATTTCAAAAAGACACCTGAACTTGTATATTTATCACAGCACTATTAACAATAGCAAAGTCATGGATTCAGTCTGAGTGTCCATCAACAGATGGTTGGATAAAGAAAAAAGTGGTATATATACATCAGGGAATACTAATCAGCCATAAAAAGGATGAAATTATATCCTTTGCAGCAACATGGATGGAGCTGGAGGTCATTATCTTAAGTGAAATAACTCAGAAACAGATAATCAAATACTGCATGTTTTCACATGTAAGTGGGAACTAAACAAAGGGTACACATGGACATGAAGATAGGAAAAGTAGACACTGGAGACTCCAAAAGAGGGGCAGATGAAGGAGCCAGGTGGTAAGGGTTTAAAAAGTACCTATTGGGTACAGTATTCACTGTTCAGGTGCTGGATACACTAAAACCACAGACTTGACCACTATGTATTATATGCATGTAACGAAACTGCACTTACATCCCTTGAATCTATAAAAATAATTTAAAAATAAAGAAAATTAGTGAAGGAGTGTAACCACTTTGGAAGGTGGTGAAAACAGGTAATGTAAGTACTGAAAATAGACTTTAAGATTTAGCAGTAGCAGTTCAGCTAAGAAACAGTTTGATATCTCCTCATTAACCATGTCCAGAGAGGGGTCCATATTTTTCTTCTTTATGAAACCAGAGTGGCCTCATGAGGTAGATGCATTGAGGACACATATTGCAAATTTTCAATAAAGGTCCTGAAACACATGAGTATTTTCATGGAATGGAAATTAAGAATTGAAAAAAAAAAAAAGTAAAAAAGAATAGAAGTGAAACCAAGATTTCCCAAAGCAAAGATTTCTGGGATTAAGAGACGAGATGAGATGAGATGAGTGGAGCTGAGTGTGCCATGCACTTCTTTAGGGATAATATGAGTTTGGGGAAGGAAAAATGCAGTAAAATGAGAAAAGATTAGGCCTTGATAGTGCATAGCAAATTATTGTAGCATGCCTCCTCACCATATGCTCATTCCATGATAAATTCATGTTCCAAGATGAAATGAGAAATTAAGATGCATGGGTTTGGAGATTCTGGAAAGCGTAATAATAAAAGGAACCTGCATGATAAAAAAAAAATCCCAAACAAAAAACCACACCCAACAGATAGTCTTTTTCAAAGTTCAATTATTACACACATTTCTCTGCCTTATTAACTTGGGGTGTTATTCTGCAATGTATCAAGTCTTTACAATTTACAGTTCCTATACCTGGATTCCTTGCTTATATAAGATTTACTCAGACAAAATCTGTTTTACCGATGGGCTATGAACCCCTCAATTATTTGTTGTTGTTTTCTTTTGGTTTACGAGAATACAGGAGTCATGATGTAATGTTGCTATGGCAATGAATATGTACAAATAGATGATTAAGGTGGCGGGGGGGTGTTAAATCTTGAAAAACACATTTGCATGTAAATTCTTTCCAGTGAAATAAAAGAATCTTGCATGTAAATCTTTTTCTGTTATGTGCAAAAATATGAAAGAAAGATGTGTTATATCACATCTTGAATAATGCATTTATATTGTTTATATTAAATAACATGAACAACTAAATATGGTCCAAAGAGTATTTTTTATTAATGGTTCATTTTAAAAGATACTGGATTAAGACTGGATTAATTTCCATGGGGTGTGTGTGTGTGTGTAAATAAAGTATAATTGGTACACATCATAAGGATTAAGATCTTTTCTTGGTTGCCATGAATGTGGCATTAAGAACTCAAGCATATAAGGAATATTTATAATTTCCTAAGAGTATACTTCGCTAGCTATTAGGATTCAATACACTGAGAGTAGTTAACACCTTACTGCAAAGCTTTCATAGTACTGACACTGGAACATGCACAAGCGGATGGGGAAAATGGTATTTGAAGACCTAGTTTAAAATATTCCTACAAATAAAGTACTTAGGTTTTTGATGTACTAACCTTTCTTGATGTTTTACAGAACTTTCAACCAAGAATTTAAAAGATCCTGATTCCTTTATTGGCTGACCATATACTGACTGACAAGATACGTAACTACATATATATATACATATATATATATACACACACACACACATACATACATACTGTTCTTAAGACAAGGTAAGGATCTTTGCCATCTGATGAGGATTCTTTAGATCAGTACTGTCCAGTAGAGATGTAATGTGGGCCACGTATGTAATTTAAAATTTTCTAGTAGTCACACTAAAAAGTAAAAAGAAATAGGTAATTTGATTTAATAATATATTTTATTCAACTCAATATGTTCAAAATACTATCATTGCAACATTTAAGCAACATAAAATTATTAGTAATGTATTTGATACATTCTTATTTTTGTACTAAATCTTTGGACCTAGCATGTATTTTTTATTTACAGCATATGTCGATTCAGTCTAGACACATTTCAAGGGCTCAATATCCACCCACATGTGGCTAGTGGCTACCGTGCTGATAATGCACCATTAGACTAAGCATTGAGTTTGTGTAGAATATTGAAATTATTCAAAATTCGACTTCTTGGAATAATAAGCTTTTTTATTTTTAATTTTTTTTTTTTTTGCAAATGAGAGCTTTACAACTTGCAGAGGATGTTGCTTACTAAATTTGAGACAAAATAAGTATGTGGGGAGTAAATCCCTGCCATTGTTTTAATGTGTATGGTTTAACAATGCTCTCTCATACACTTCCCTTTTTGATCCTGGTCAAAATTCTGGGAAATAGGGAGGGATTAAGTTCCATTTACTTTTGAGGAAGCAGACCCAGAAAGTTCACTACATTCTGCTCTTAGGCTCCTGGTATCATGATCTGTTGGCAGATCACAATTTAAGGTGCAGTTATCAAATAATGAGCAAGCCAAACCAGACAAAATATAATGTGTCCTAGCATTTTCTTGCCTTTTTAAAAAAGCATCTGTTTTGTGGGTGTCTGAAAGGGCTCAGATTTGTCCCACATCTCCAGTTTTTTGTTTGTTTGGATCCAGGATAAAATGAGAACAAAGTTTCTTTGTGCTTAGGAATATTTTGACTTATCCAAGGTGGTGGCAGAAGGGATCCTCAGGATGCCACCCACATCTCAAAGTCCAATGACCATCTCACCTCCAATATTGTTATCCTTTGATAATAAAGTCAATTATATACAACATTTCACCATAAGTCTTTCATAGAACTTAGACACCTAGCATATAATTTAATGCTGAGCTAGTGAAGAAGCAAGCAATGTTTTACTCTAAAGCAATTTTTATGATGCTATCACTTTTCAAGGAACCCCCAACAGTAGTAATAATACCAGTACTGTACTCTTGCTTTTTCGTGTTGTTCAGGTTGAAATAATACCATTCACTTTAATGTTCAGACTCCATAGGTGAGTTGAATTTAGGTTAATTTCTATTAATTGGTAATGTTGCCGTTGTCCTTATATTTTCAGGCACAATCCACATGGGAAACATACCTATTTGACAGTTAGCCTCTGGGGATTAAACAATACCCAAACAAATTTCTCATATATTACTTTAAACAATTCTTCCCTTTCCCTTAATCCGTGTGTGTGTGTGTGTGTGTGTGTGTATGTATGTATGTTCCCCTAGTTCTTCAATTGCTGAAATTGTAGCTGCCGAAATATCTTCCATAAGTGAGGTCTTTTACTACCAGACCTGGGTCACACATTGTAGATGGCCACATCACCTGGCGCAGGTGGTCCAACTTTGGTCGCCATTCATAGAGGGGAGAGTTCCCAAAAGGCACCCGAGAAGAGATGAAGTTTGTTAAACCAAAGCTTATAGGTCCAGAAGGCAGTCGGACAACTGGTCATTTCCAGGGATGAACAGAGAGGGCGCCCTTCCCTAGAGGCGCAAACGGCTAGGACGTAGTGGTGGGACAAGCGAGTAGAAAGCCCGCGGGGCTCTCACAGCGCAGCCTGGTTGGACTTAAGGACCCTGGACAACAAACGTCAGGAGAGCTAGGGGGCTGGCTCTTCTGCGGGAGGCTATAGAGCGGATCACCAGGGTGCAATCGCCACGTAGTTGAAGTTTCCCTAAAGTCTCAGTGGGGCTTTCCCTCTCGTGCGGAGCCCCCTTCCGGAGTATCTAGTCCCGGAGGTTCCGCGACGCTTCCCCACCTCTCCGCTTTCTTCGCCCCAGCTCTGAGCTCTCACTGCTGGGTACAGGGCCGCCTTTGCCCGCCTGCCCTGCAGCAGCAGGCCCGGGCGGCTGCGAGAGGGCGCAGG
>NW_012116177.1:1188082-1194514 GCF_000951035.1 Colobus angolensis palliatus
CGCTCCGCTCAGCGCTCCGCCAGGCTGTCCTGCTGCTCGCCGCGGCCGCCGAGCTCTCGGCAGGTACGTTGCTGGTTTCTCCCCCGGCGTCCACGAGGGTGGGAGCTGGGGAGGTCTGCGGGTGGGCACGGGGGTGGGGGACAGCGGGTACTCCGAGCAAACTGACCTTCGGGGCGGACCGGGAAGCGCCAGTCGGATTGAGGGGGCGCGGGATAGGGTGCAGCGTGGGCACCTGACGTCTGGCAAGCCGTAGGGGTAGACAGGTGTGTTGGGGACAAAGCCACCGGAAGAGGGAAAAGGCAGCAGGGACGTGGGAGAATAGGTAGTAGGGGTGAGGTGGGTGACTAATTTGTGGGCAGTTTGCAGCGGAGAAAATAGGAGAGCGTTTGTGGGTGCGCGCATGGCTAGGAGCTGGGTTCACCTTGCAGGGACCGGGAGGGCTGCAGGTGTGCGTCGGACGCGCTCTGTGCTAAGCCCCTGAGAGCTGCTCAAGGATGGTGGCATGGTGGTAGTGGGAGGTGGTGATTTAGTCTGAGTTTTAGGAGGCGGGGAATACCCCAAAAGCCGCAGATGCCAAGCTATGGAGGCGAGAGTGGGAGCTTAAATCTGTGTGGTTTGCAACGCATATTGCTTTCGAGGTACGATCTTTACTCAGAGTTCCTGGGGAAAAAAATTCTGGCAAGCGCCCCAGAGTTTATAACAGGTCTGTGCCTTGATAGGCTAAATAGAGCCCTCTACCCAATCTAGAAGCCAGACGTTTCTTTATAATGTTTACTAGAAAGTGGGGCAAATGCATCTTTGATAAAATCATAATATGCTGTGACTAAAAGCCCTTTACCTAGAAAACTGTTTTCATTACATTGTCCTGGATTATGCAGAGGAGGAACAGATTCTTTGCTAACTCGTTCTTTAAAAATTTCTATCAGATATTGAAGTCATTTGCACATAAAAATATGGTGTTTTCCCGTAGAGCTGTGTTTTGTCCGAAGCTGATTTTGATGCATTTTGTTTTCCCAGATGACAATCTGTTTGACATTAATAGCTATATTCCTGGTGGGTCGTTTTCCTCTTAGTGACATGTGCAACAGAATGATTTGAATGATGTGATTGCTGTCATGTACAGATTTCAGTGTTTCAGATGGCCTGAGAGAATCACTAAATACAATATTCAAATACAAATTTGATTATTGACAAAATCTGAGGATTAAAGCATTTCAGTTATCTTTTAGGAAAACAGCCTAAGACTGTCAGAAAGATAATGGGATAAAGTGAAATATTAGCGTTTAGAGTTAATAAATTTATAAGTGGGAGAAAACCAACTATGGGAAAGTCTTTAAAAAATGGGTGAAAACTCTGCTAACTTGGGATACTGAAAGTGCTCTTGACAATTTAATAGAATTTACAAAGAAAAGTCTTCAAGATATCACAGTTTTGATGGGGTGAAACTGCCTCTGCAGGCTGTCTGTACAACTCTTTTTATTTGGAGGAGCTGATAACTTGGCTGCACACATTTTAAAAACAGATTCAATTTTTTTAATGTAGCTTCAAGGGTATATTTTGTTGTATATCCAGAATCCTTAGAAAATTTCAGAGACCTTGAGCATAGCAACATGCCTCATGTTCTTGAAAAGGCGTGGAAACTTTTGACATTGAAATATACAAAAAATAAAAAAGGATAATCCATTCAAAGTCGCTCACTTAAAATTTGAAGTCTAAGAAAAATGCATGATATGGAATAATATAGTAGAGACGTATTTACTGAAGTTGAACTTTTACAAAAAACTTTTCTATGTCAGGTGCAATCATTTTCAAATCTTCTTAAGAAATTTTTACCCCTCTGTGTCCCACATTAACAATGTATATTGCTACTTACAGTATTTATTCTTAACTTTGTAAAAATCTCTGGCTATTGGTAGAAAGATTCAAGGTAGTTTTGTTTTGCTTTTCATTTTTTCAGTTGGTTTTATCACATGCTTAGCCAACTGTATTTTTACCTGGTCACTTTTACAAATTACACTGTTAATCATATTGGCCATTTATGACATGTACTCGCCATTGTTGGAATGTTATATGAGAAGTCGTTCTTGATGTAATGACATAGTTAGTGAAACGGTGTGACAGAAGGCACCACCTTTCATTTGGCTCTCCAGAGCAGGCCTAGAACTTTAAATATCTGAACACATGATAAACCAGTAAACCTTTTTTACTTTGGCTGCTCATTCCCCACATTGTTGTCACCTTAGGGATGTCCATTGCTCCTTTTTGAGAATCTCAGAAGATAATAGCTGGTGGAGACTTAGAAAAACTATTTATTGGTCTGGACTGGAATTAAAAAAATCAGGCTAGCCAGGTGCAGTGGCTCATGCCTCTAATCCCAGTACTTTGGGAGGCCAAGGCATGAGGATTGCTTGAGGCCAGCAAGTTCAAGACCAGCTTAGGCAACACAGTGAGACGCTGTCTCTACAAAAAATTTAAGAACAACTAGCCAGGTCTGGTGGCACACACCTGTGGTCCTAGCTGCTTGGGAGGCTGAGACAGGAGGATTGCCTGAGACAGGAGTTCAAGATTGCAGTGAGCCATGATCGCACCACTGCACTCCAGCCTGGGTGACAGTGAGGCACCGTCTCTAAAAACAAAAGAAACGAAAAAATCAGGGTGCTCTGAGTTGCTCTGATTATGTAGGTACTGGATGCCTTGATGTCTGATAAGAGAGACCTGACATGGCTTCACAACGTTCGTCATGTGTACCCAAAAAAGAAGTGGCAGAAAATGTCCTGGAGTTCTCTACTTTGAAGCTGTGATTTAGATGTTTCATAGATTTACATATTGTGCATTCTCTTCTAATTTCTTAAAATTCCTTTGTCCTCTGGTCCAGAAAGCATTATAGTCCAGAAAGCCGTATGTTGTTACTCTAAAAATGGAATAAGTATCTCCTTAATAACCAGGGTGAGAGTGAGGATTTCAAGTAATGAAATTCATCCCCCCCATCCCCCTGCACCCCTGCACCACCACCGCAAAAAATAGTTAGCAGTTTCCACTAAGAGTTTTCCACAGTGTTGCTGGAAGTGAAAGTGAAAGCTCAGGGCTGACTGAGTTTATAAATGCAAAAGATGTTGCCACCTTTGCCCTTCTTTAAGCATAGTCATTTATTGGTTGAGTGACACAGGTGTGGCAAGAGGCTCCCTGGTTCCAAGGAAGACATCTCTGGCCCAGGAGAAACTATGATTAGAGATTTCCTCTGAATTGGTAAACTCATACAAAAAATAAAGGACTTTGAGCTGTGAAAGTGAGTAGCTAAGGATGACTTACCCAAGCAATGGAAGAATGGACCCTTAATTGGGGTGGGGCAGACTGCAGGAAAAGCTGGTGTGCCTTAATTGGGGTGGGGCAGACTGCAGGAAAAGCTGGTGTGCCTTAATTGGGGTGGGGCAGACTGCAGGAAAAGCTGGTGTGGGGAGAGAAGGGTTGATGGTGACAGATACAGGAGCTCTGTTTTGGATATGCTGAGTTTAAAATACCTCTAAGATGCTGAAACGGAGATGTCAAGTAAGCAGCTGGTTTTCTGGGTCTGAAGTTCAGGGGATAAATCTGGACTGATGATAAATAATTGAGAGCCAAGGGCATTTACCGATAACTTTTCAAAGACGCATTAAATAGAGCCACAGACTTAGCAAATAAGGCAGAGAATACCTTGTTAAATTGAATTTAAACAGTTAAATTGAAGATAAACAATGAATACCTCTTTAGTGTAAGTGTGTCACAAATATGACATGGAACACAAATATATTAAAAATTAATTGCTGTTTAATTCCAATTTAACTGGGTGTTCTGTACTTTTATCTTGCAAACCACCATAAATGAAATCCTGTTGTGAGATAAACTGTTGCTGATGCATATATTTCTGGCTCTTTTATTAAAAAGAGAAGTGAAGACCTATTTTCTAGCCTTCATCTCTAAAAACCTCTCCTGTTCTAGCTCTGTTACTGTCTTCATGTGCGTCTCTGGATGTGTCACTCCCAACTCTTTGCACAGGATAGCTCTCTTCTTCTGTATGAACCTGAAAGGCTGCCTAGCTTTTCCTAATCCTACATGAGTATCTAGACATGAAAATATGGGTGAAAAAAACAAGAATAACTCTTGATTCCCTTGATTGTTGCATGAAAGCAGTTGGTTTTTCCCAAGTTTGCTGTATTTTGAAACTGGTTATTTTCAGATGCAGTTTTGGAGTAGTTTCCTTTTGAATAAACTTTCATGTTTCTCTTTTAGGGGAAATGCTTTCAGGCAATGGCCAAGACCCACTTTGTTGTACTTTTCTTGGCAGTACTTGCATCTCTTGCCATAAATAAGGTTAAGAGGAGGGGAGATTAGATAGAGGCAGGAATAGGGAGGCTGCTGAGCCCTATGGGACCTGTTACTCCAATGTAGTTTGAAGTTTTAGAGCATGTTCCTAAGAGAGAAATGATACGTTTTTTGGGGAAGGGGCTTGGATACATAACATCCTGAAGCTGTTTAGTTCCTGCTCTAGCTTAGTCTTGACCTGTAAATGTGGCTACCAAATAATTAATGTTATCTTCAATTTGAGATCTGTAGTGTCCTCTAAATGGACAACTGCAGGCATGGATCATTACAAAGCTCAAACAGATTATGTCGACATGTATATGAAGAGTTTATTTTAATAAATAATAGAACAAGAGAATTTTCAAGTATAATTCATAAACAGAACAAAACAAAGGAAAAATTCTAAGCATAAGGAGTGTACTATGTATTATACCTTATCATTAAACAATTTTAAATTATCTAAAAACATTTTGTGGGTACATCATAAATACATATATGTATGGGGGTACATGACATGTTTTGATACAGGCACGCAGTGTGAAATAAGCACGTCATGGAAAATAGGGTATCCATCCCCTCAAACATTTTCTCCTTTGACTTACAAACAATCCAATTACATGCTTTATTTTAAAATGTGCAATTAAGTTATTACTGACTACAGCCACCCTATTGTGCTATCAAGTAGTAGGTCCTATTCATTTTTTCTTTATTTTTGTACCATTAACTGTCCCCACCTCCCTGCCAACCCCCTACTACCCTTCCCAGCCTCTGATAACCGTTCTTCTACTCTCTCTGACCATGAGTCTAATTTTTTTTGATTTTAAGATCCCACAAATAAGTGAGAACAGGTGATGCTTGTCATTCTGTTCCTGGCTTATTTCAGTTAACATAATGATCTCCACTTCCATCCATGGTGTTGCAAATGACTGGATCTCATTCTTTTTATGGCTGAATAGTTCTCCATTGTGTATATGTGCCACATTTTCATTATCCATTCATCTGTTGATGGACACTCAGGTTGCTTCCAAATCTTGGCTATTGTAAACAGTGCTGCAACAAACATGGAAGTGCAGATCTCTTCCATATACTGATTTTCTTTCTTTTGGGTTATATCCATCAGTGGGATTGCTGGATCCTATGGTAGCTCAAGTTTTAATTTTTTGAGGAACCTCCAAAGAGTTCTTCTTAGTGGTTGTACTAATTTACAATCCTGCCAACAGTGTACAAGTGTTCCCTTTTCTCCACATCCTTGCCAGCATTCATTATTGCCTGTCTTTGGAATGTAAGCCATTTTAACTGGGGTGAGATGATATCTTTGTAATTTTTATTTGCATTTCTTTGATGATCAGTGATGTTGAGCACCTTTTCATGTGCTGTTTGCCATTTGTATGTCATCTTTTGAGAAATGGCTATTCAAATCTTTTGCCCTTTTTAAAAATTGGATTATTAGATTTTTTTCCCTACAGAGTTGTTTTAGCTCCTTATATATTCTGGATATTAATTCCTTATGAGAGAGGTAGTTTGCAAATATTTTCTCCCATTCTGTGGATTGTCTTTTCACTTTGTTCATTGTATCCTTTACTGTGCAGAAGCTTTTTAACTTGATATGATCCCATTTGTCCATGTTTCCTTTGGATGTCTGTGCTTGTGGGATATTACTCAGGAAATTTTTGCACAAACCAATGTCCTGGAGATTTTCCCCAATGTTTTCTTGTAGTAGTTTCATTGTTTGAGGTCTTTAATCCATTTTGATTTGATTTGTTTTGTATATTGTAAGAGATAGGGATCTAGTTACATTCTTCTGCATATGGACATCCAGTTTTCCCAGGACCATTTATTGAAGAGACTATCCTTTCCCCAGTGTATGTTCTTGGCACCTGTGTCAAAGATGAGTTCACTGTAGGTGGGTGGATTTGTTTCCGGGTTCTCTATTCTGTTTCATTGGTTTATGTGTCTGTTTTTATGTCAGTACCATGCTGTTTTGGTTCCTGTAGCTCTCTAGTATAATTTGAAGTCAGATAATGTGATTCTTCCAGTTTTGTCCTTTTTCCTTAGGATAGCTTTGGCTATGCTGGGCCTCTTGTGGTTATATAT